>NW_022900924.1:6475984-6482416 GCF_012274545.1 Fukomys damarensis | reverse complement strand
TCTGTTCTGTAACTATTCAGAGCCGCCCAGTCTCATTCACGGTCCCCGCCCCCAGGCCGCCCCTTCCCCACCCCTCCTGATCCCCACTGGCTGCGCAGGCGCCGTACCAGTCCCGCCCACATCGCACCACTGCGCAGGCGCCAGGCGCCACGCCCACTTGCTCGCGTCTGGCGGTTCGCTGGTGTGTGAAGGCTCCGGCCCCTTGACCCTCTTGCCTGTTAAGGTAATGCGCATGCGTCAGGTGTGGCGGTGGCGTTTTCCAGGTTTCTGGGAGCTGTTGACTGTGCAAGCCGCGTCCGCTAGTCCCGAATGCTTGCTTTCCTCAGCAAATATTAGGTTCATCCTTAATACAGCAACGTTTTTACAGTATGCCAAGGACTGTGCTGTACATGAGCCAGACGGTAAGAAAAACGCACAAGTCCTGCCCTCCTGGCGCTCCCAGTACATCAAGGTACCCACAAAAAGTAAACAAAAAGTCTAAATGTCCTTTCAAGTTAAGGAAGTTCTTTTATGTCGTAAATAGACCCATTGAAAATATGTAAGTTTTTTCCTGTTACAGTTTGAATCACATTAATAGGTTTTTCTTTACAGGCGAGGAAAAACACTACTTGGGTCTTAATAAATTGCTAAATTATTTGCTAATACTTTACTCAGCATTTCTGCATGTATGTATATGATGGAACTATGTTTTTGTTTCCTTATACTATTTATGTATGCTTCGGTATTATGTTTATACTAAATTCCCAACCAATTGGGAGGAACTCCCTTTTCTTCCTTTATTTAGAGGATTATCGGAATAGAATTTTCTGTTTCGTTTTTTATGCTTCTTGAGCAATAAAATTATCCAGGCAGGCTTGGTATTTTTCTTTGCTTTCATTTTCTGTGATTTTTAAAAATTTGGTACATTTTAGATATACACGATGATTTATCATACAGAATTTGTACCTGTACATGATATGTATTGCTGCTGCTTTTTTCCCATGCCACTCACCTCTTTGTAACCCGTCATCCCTTCCTTATTTACAAAGGCGTTGTTTCCATTTTTTCCTCCTTTCTTTCCTTTCCCTCTCCCTTGTTCTCACTGGAACATTTTCTTCCCATTTCCTAATATCTATTATACATTTTGATCCTTACTTACACTTTCAGTTTATCACACCAGAGAAACAAGTATTTAAACACGTGTGTCCAGCTTACTCCACTTTAAGAGCATGGTCTCATTTAGCTAGAAATATCTCAAGTTTGTCCTTTGTGGCAGAGTAGTACTCCATTCATTGGTTGATGCACATTTGGACTGTTTCCAAGATTTAGCTGTTAAGCATGGTGCCGCTAAAAACATGGGTGTGAGTTTGTTGCTGGTAATGATGCTTTTAATTCTTTGGGGAAGATACCAAGGAAAAGAATGGCTCAGTTGATGAAGCCTATAGTTCTAGGTTTGTGAAGAATCTCCGCACTAATTTCCACAGTGGGTGCACCAGTCTACACTCCCACCAACAATGGAGAAGGTTTCCTTTCCCCCCACAGCCCTGTCAGCATTTTTTGTTTAATGATTTCTTAATAACAGCCACTCTTTATGGAATGAGATAGAATCTCAGTATTATTTTAATTTGCATCTCTCAAATGACCAGTGATGTGGAACTTTTTTTCATATATTTATTTGCTGCTTCTACTTCTTTATCTGAGAAGTGTTCATTTCAGATGCGCATTTTGGATTGGTTCTTTAAATACGGGAGAGTCTCATTTTTTTTTTTTAGTTCCTTATATAATCTAGATACTAGTCCTTTGTCTGAGGGAATAGCTGGCAAAAAATTTTTCCCACCTTGTGGATTGTCTCTTCACTTTGCTGGTGGTTTCTTTTGCTTTGCAAAAGCCTTCTCCTAAGATGAGAACCCAGTTGTTAATTCTTTTTGATAGTTTCTGTGTGGACAGGGTTTTGTTCATAAAATCTTTGCCAATACCAGTGTCTTCAATAGTTCTACCTATTCTGTCTTCCAGCAGATGTAATGTTTCTGTTTTAATATTAGATCTTTGATCCATTTTGATTTTAGTTTATTGCACAGTGAATGATATAGGTCTAGTTTTAATCTTCGACAAGGTGGAAAGCCAGTTTTTCCAGCACCATTTATTAAGGAGGCTGCCTTTCTTCTGGTGAAGGTATTTGGCTCCTTTGTCAAAGATAAATTGGCTGAGTATGTTTGGAGTTGTTTCTGTATCTTCTAACCTATTCTGCTGATCCTCAGGGCTGGGGTGGGGTGTTTGTTTTTTTCTTTTCTTTTCTTTTTTTGGTACTGGAAATCAAACTCCAGACCAGAGTTAAATCCCCCAGCCCTATTTTTGTTTCTCGCAAGCATCAATCTGTTTTTATCACAGTAGCTTTGTAGTATAATTTTAAGACAGGGATTGTGATGCCTCCTGACTTGCATTTGTTGCCCAAAACAGCTTTTGCTATTCTAGATCTCTTCTGGTTCCAAATGAATTTTAGGATTGTTTTCTCTTATTCGTTGAGATATGCTACTGGTATTTTTGGCTACCTTTTTTTTTTTTTTTTTTTTGTACCGGGGTTGGAACTTGGGACCTTGCACTTGCGAGGCTGGCAGCACTGAGCTAAATCTCTGGCTCTACTATTGGTATTTTGATTGGGATTGCATTAAATTTGTATAATAATGTGGAAGTATGGACATTTTAATTATGTTGGTTCTTCCTACCCAAAACCAAGGGATGTCTCCATTTTCTGATATCCCCTTCAATCTCCTTTTTCAGAGTACTATAGTTTGTCATGTAAAGGTCTTTCACTTCCTTTGTTACATTGATTGTTAGGTATTTCATTTTTGGGGTGCTATTGTGAAAGGTATTGTTTCCCTAATTTCTCTCTCAGTGAGTTTGTTTTGTGTACAAGAATGGTATTGATTTTTGAGTGTTGACTTTGTATCTAGCTAGGGTACTGAATTTGGTTATTCAATTTAAAAATCTTTTGGTGGAGTTTTGGGGGTCTTTTGTGTAGAGTATCATGTCAGCCACAAATAATGATAGTTTAACTTCTTCCTTTCCTACCCTTATTTCTTTTATTTCATTTTCTTGTCTAATTGCTCTGGCTAATGTTTCCAGAATTATATTGAATAAGAGTGGTAACAAAGCCAGGGATTTAGCTCAGTGGTACCACCGCCTGCCAGGAAGGAAGGAAGGAAGGAAGGAAGGAAGGAAGGAAGGAAGGAAGGAAAAAGAAAGAAATCTAGGAAGAGTGGTAACACTGGACATCCTTGTCTTATTCCTGATTATAGAGCGAAAGCTTTCAGTTTTTGTCCATTTAGTTGTGGGGGACTGCTTTATTGATTATGCCCAAAGCAGGCTGTAAGCACTGTAGGCTGTAAAGAGTTATTGGCTGGCGATTGGCTCATTTTAAGAAGCGAGTCTGACTGAAGTTTATGTGACTCATAAAAGTATCTCATAAGCACTGTGGTAGCATCATGATGACCTTCCCACTAATGCCACAGCAGAGAGCAGAGAAATGGCCCATGAAACTGTGAGGCTCAATATGAGATTACATAGTAGCTGAGGTTGGAGTAACCCGCACCAAATTCCATTCGCACAACTAAAACCCTTTTAACTAGAAAGATGAGGTTCTAATTACAACCCTATATTTTCTCTACTCTGTTCCTAAATTGAGAATGCTTTGTCTGTTCTTCTCCAGGTCTTTTAGTATCCATAGCATCTGTGCAACTGCACATCCTCACAGGTAGTTTTTTTATCCCAATCTGATTACCAATAAAAATCAGTGGCTTGGACTGACCAGGGCCTTTGCTGGTTGCTCAGCACTGGCAGTCCTGGTTCCTCACTTTTTTTCTTTAATTCTCTCTTTGAGTCTTCCTTCAATCCTGTATTGTACACTGGGCAGGAGACTGGAACCTACTGCAAAGGTCTCTGGTATTTAGGGTGGTGTTGGCTTGTTGGTTTGTCATAGATAGCTTTTATCAGATTGTGGGAAAGACTATCTATTCCTGTTTTCTGTAGGTTTTTTTTTTTCCCCTCAAGAGTGGGTGTTGGAATGAGTTTCTCCTGAATTGGTGTTGTGTGTCAAATGCTTTTTCTGCATCTATTGAGATGATCATATGATTTTTGTCCTTGACTCTGTTAACATAGTGTATTACATTCATTGATTTGCATATATTGAAGAATCCCTGCATCCTTGGGATGAATCCTACTTGGTTGTGGTGTATAATCTTCTTGATGATTTGCTGCATTTTGTTTGCCATTATCTTATTGAAGATTTTTGCATCTGGATTAGGGAGATTGGCCTATAGTTCTCTTTCTTGGTTGGATCCTCATCTGATCTTGTTATCAGGGTAGTGCTTGCTTCTAGGAATGAGTTTGGGAGTATTTCTTTCCTTTCAATTTAATTAGAGTTTGAGAAGTAGCAGCATTAGATCTTTTCTAAATTTCTTGTAGAATTCTGCAGTGAATCTGTCAGGGCATGGGCTTTTCTTTGTTGATAGGTTTTTAATTACCTCTTTAGTTTCTTTGACTGATACTGGTTTATTTAGAGTTTTTATAATCTTCTTGATTCAACTTTGGTAATTCATATGTATCTAGGAATCTCTCTATTTCTTCTGTTTTCCAGCTTATTAGAATACGAGTTTTTGAAGTAAGTATTGACAATCTTCTGAATTTCTGCAGAATGTGTTGTTATTTCACCCTTTTCATTCCTAATTGTATGGATATGAGTCTTTTTTTCCTTTCCTGTTAAGATTGGATAAGGGTTTGTCAGTTTTATTTAATCTTTTGAAAAACAAATTATTCAATTCATTGATTCTTTATATTGTTTTCTTGGTCTCCATTGCATTAATTTCTGCTCTGATCATTATAATTTTCTCCCTCCGATGAAATTGGGGTCTTCTTTTTTTCTAAAAACTCCAGGTTCAACATTAGGTTGTTTATTTGAGCTCACACTGTTTTTCTGATATGGGAATTCACCACTATTAATTTCCCTCGTAGGACTACTTTCATTGTATCCCCTAAGTTCTGTTACGTTGTGTTGGCATTACTGTAGAAACTAACTTCTTCTTTAATTTTATCTGTGACCCATTGGTTATTCAGGAGGGTGGTACTTAATTCCCATGTGTTTATTGTGTTCTTGTGGTTTCTTTTGCTGTTAATTTCCAATTTCATTGCACTATGATCTAATAATATGCATTGGATAATTTTGATTCCTTTGCATTTACTGAAGCATGTTCTGTGAACGTGCATGTGGTCTGTTTTGGAGAATGTCCCCTGTGAAGCTGATGAGAATATATATCTGATGTTGTAGGGTGGAACACTCTGTAGTTGTCTGCTCAGTCCATTTGTTCAAAATTTTGGTTCAGTTCTGATATTTGTTTATTTTTTTGTCTAGTTTGATCTGTTTGTGACAGTGAGGTATTGAGATTGCCCATTGTAATTTTATTAGTGCTTATTTCATTTTTCATATTGGTTAATATTTGTTTTATATAGTTGGGTATGCTGGTATTTGGTGCATATAGATTTAAGATTGTTATTTCTTCCTCTTGAATTGTTCCCTTTACAAGGATGTAGTGACCTTCTTTGTCTCTCTTAATTAAGTCTTGGCTTGGAATGCACTTTATCTACAGATAGAATGTCTATCTATGCTTTTTTCCAGGTTCCTGTCATGGAGTATTGTTTTCCATCCTTTGACTTTCAGTCTATGAATTTCTTTTTTCACTTGGATTTTAATTTAGTGCATGGTGAAAGATAAGGGTCTAGTTTTAATCTTTGGTAGATTGAGATCCAGTTTTTCCAACACCATTTATTAAAGAGGCTATCTGTCCTCCAGTGAAGATGGTCAGCTCCTTTGTCAAAGACGAGGTAGTTGTGTACATCTGGAGTTGTTTTTGTGTCTTCCAATCTGTTCCACTGATCCTCAGGTCTGTGTCTTTGCCAGAACTATGCTGTTTTTATCACAGTGGCTTTGTAGTATAGTTTCAAATTGGGAATTGTTATACCCGCTGCCATGTGTCTTTTTGCCTAGGATGGGAAGAAAAGAGCTAAAGGTGTAGGGAAAGTGGGAAGGGTAGGGGAAAGGTAATAAGGGAAAAAATATGAGAAAACGAAAATGAAGTGTTTGTAAATGGGGAGGGGAGGAGGGGGTGCAGGGAGGGCAGGGACAAGGGGAAAAAATGAGAACTAAGACCACCTGTCATGTAAAGGTACAAGATCCCAATAAAGAATGTAACTGTACTGTATACCTAAAATGTACCATAAACTTAATAAAAGAAAAATTTTCCACTTTGGTCAGGCATGGTGGTGCACATCCCAGCACTTAAGAGGCTGAGGCAGGAGGATCACCATGAGTTCAAGGCCAGCCCAGAATACATAATGAATTCAAGGCCAGCCTGGAGTATACAGTGAGACCCTATCTCAAAAAAAAAAAAAAAAAAAAAAAAA
>NW_022900924.1:6446143-6475904 GCF_012274545.1 Fukomys damarensis | reverse complement strand
CAAAAAAAAAAAAAAAAAAAAAAAAAGCTCCACTTCCTTGCACCACCCCAAAGATTTTTTTTTTCAAACTAAAACTTGAAGGCTGAACTTTTGGTTGCAGTTACTGTTTGTGTAAGCACATTATCTATTATCTATTATCTATAACTAATATTAGCTGATTTTGTTTAAATATACAAAAAATTAGCCTTTTCTCAGAAGATTTGTGAAAGATTTTTGTCGTTCTTGTTCTTAAACCCATTAATTTCACTCTTACTGTAAGTAAAAATGTTTGTACTATCATTCCAGGATAGAAGGTCCATATAAACTTACCAGTAAGGCATTCGTATAAAATTCATCAAGAAGGGTTTATATCAGAGTATAAGACATATTGTTGGGGCTCAAAATCTACATGTAAGCAGCTGATTTACATTCTAAAATCTGAAATCATCTGTAAAATATACCAAACCAACTATGCTTGCTGCTGTTCACAAAGCATTCATAAATAAGAAATCACAATGAAAGACCAAAAAAAAAAAAAAATCTTTCTTTTCGAGTTTGCTAACCACAATCCTTCCTAGTATATCTGATATTCTGTCCTCACATTGGCTCGTTCTGCTTTGTATACTTGCAATGGAATTTTTAATCTCCTTGATATTTGTTTGAATCTGTTTCATGGGTTCCATTTGTTTCCTATGTTGGGGATTCATGGTTTGGTTTCCATCATTTTCCTAAGATCCTCTTTTTTTTTTTTTAAACTGTATCTGCTCTGTAGTTGCTAACCATGTCTTTCATTGTGGTCAACATCTCTATAGTTATCTGAGAGCTTATTCCTGATTTGATTTTTTTTCTAGAACTTCATCTGTTTTATTACTTCTGCTATTACCACTTCAGAGAGTTCATCTGGTTGGCTTTCAAATTATTCCACTTCATTGCTCCCTGGATTTGCCTTTGGTGAGCTTGAAGTCTGGGGTTGCATCTTCCTGAAGTATCTTTTCATTTTCTTTTTTTTTTTTAGTTTAATTCCTGAATTGATGCTTGTAAATTGCTTATGGCAAGTAGCTTTATTGTTAGTATTTAGAACCCTTAGGAAATGACTACTCAGAAATGTCTTTCAGTTGCTTTTTTTTTTTTTCCTTTTTTCTTTTTTGGTACCAGGGATCGAACTCAGGACCTTGTGTTTGCGAGGTAGGTGACAGAACCACTGAGCTTAAATCCCTGGCCCTCGAGTGTTTTGGGTTGTGAGTCTGTTACAAGATCCTGCCTCTTCAATTTATTGGGAATGAGAAGTTGCTATCTATTTGGCCTAAGCCCTGGTTCTGTGAAACTGGCCTATAGTATTGTTTATGGGCCTTAGACAAACTCAGTCATGGCATACCAAAAAGAACGACTGATTAGAACAGTTATGTCACCTTGGCTAAAGTAGTATAATCAGCAATAAGAATAGCATTGAACACAGCCTAGAAAATGACAAACTGTGCTAACTATTAATTTGCCACCTTTAATCATATGAACTATATTTGTGGTTATATAACAAAATCTAAAACAAACCAGAAAATTGTATATAGTAAATATATCCTCAGTATGATGACTTTATCCTCAGGGGACAAAATTTAAAAGGAGTTGGGGGAAAAAAATAGAAGAAGAGGAAGAGGTAGCCAGGTGTGGTAGCACACACCTGTAATCCCATACTAGCACTTGAGAAGCTGACGCAGGAGAATGGCCATGAATGCAAGGCCAGCCTGGGCCACATAGTGAGTTAAATGAACCTTTTGACACATTTATTTTATATTTATATAAGAGTTACAGTTTTACTTTCTGAAAATTACATTTAAGAATAGGTTTGTAGCTCAGAGCATGGCCCTATCATGCATGTGGCTCTGCGTTCAATGACCAGTACACACAAAATTATCCTTTAGCATTAAAAATTAAGCACGCTTCTGGTCATAATGGTCCCAACACAAGTAGAGCAGAGGCTGTCTGTGTCTGGCATCTGGTGGTCCCATCAGCCTCACTCACATCTTATTTCCTTGTCCTTACTGTCCTTCCTCACCTCCTTGGGACTGGAGGGACAGAAACAATAGGCAGTTAGGGCAGTGGGTGATTGTGAGCCAATAGGGGACCTGATGAAGGGCAGGTCCTGAGCCCTGCCACACGCTTGTGGCAAACTACCTAAGAAGGAGACCATCTATTTGCATGTGAGCTCCTCCAAGGGCCCAGTATCCCAGCATCAGTATTTGGGATGCTGCATGACCTCCATTCATGGGCTGAGAGTACCTAGCCTCAGGGGCTCACATTTCCCCTTCTTTGAGGCCCTTCCCTGTCATGTCACCCCTGAGATGGATGGGTCAAGGTCCACAGCCTAGGCCCTCCTTTAAGCCTCTGTTTCTCAATAACCTGTTCATCTCACTTTGAGCATCACATCCTGAGATCCACCCAGGTCACTGGCAGCCTCTCCGGGGGCTTAGCTGCCTCCATCTGCAAACAGCTGGAGGCCCCAGAACCACTGGGGGTTCAGGCCAACTTTTAATCAGAAAACAACTGTTCCCAACCATTAGCAAAAGATTAGTTCTGAGTGGAGTGCCAAGACATCAGGCTTGGGATTTTTGACATGCTTCGCTTGGAGACAATAGAACCTTGATCTTGGGAAATTGCAACTGTTAGCCAGGCAAAGACCTGTCTGGAAACAGAGATGAGCTGTTTGCCTTCTGCAGCCAAACTCACCCACTCTATGTACCCAGTGTCCATGACCTGAAACCAAGTAGGCTCCTTGGGATGCTCAGCTACTTGAGCTACAGGCTACACCAAGAAAGTACAGAAAAGAAAACAGTTCAGGTCAGCACATTCGTCCTTCCTGGACAAAAGAGATCAGAGGTCATCAGATCCTCTCATTTCAAAATCAAGGAAACTGAGTCCAGAGTGAGAAAGGGGACAGTGATCTAGTGTTCTTCATGTGCCAGCTCTGTAATTCCCCAGAGTTGTATTCAAATCCCCACTGGGCCAGCCGCTGGCTGTGTGACATAAGCATGTTCCTTGATGTCTCTATGACTATGGTTCTTGTGAGAAGTGACTGTAATGGATTAACTAGTGGTTAATTCAGCCATCTCTGAGAAAATCCCACCTATGACCACATGAGACCCTGAGGGGACATCTGGGTAGAGGCCATAACATGATATATATTGTAGTCAGCAGGATTTGGCGAGGGAATACATTAAATACAGAACGTATAATTTCTAATATTATTTTATGGTAATTACCCAAAAAGTCAAATGCAAAGGAGTATAAGAGATTAACCACACACTAGGGGCCCAAAGGATTATCTGGGGGCCTAGATCCCAGCAATTTCCCACACAAGTCCAGCTAAAGGCAGTGTCCTCCTCGAGTCCAGCCAGTGGCCTAGAGCCCACACAATGTCTCCCACGTGTCCATATTGAGGATCTGCACCTGAAGGCCCGAAGGCCAGTGGTGGAAGCCAGAAAACCTATGCTAGTGAGATGAAGGATCTGTGCCACCACACTGAAGGACCCATATGGAGCCAGAAAGTTATGCTCATGGTGAAGATCAGAGCTCGCCTGACGAAACAGCAGCCATTCCCAGCGACAGCGAGGTCCCAAGCTCCTCCTTCGATGAGAACAGCCTAGTTTGCATGAGGAAAACTCTGCAGCAAGCTTTTCCTAGAAAATCAACAGGCCACGATCTTCCCCTCTGGTTCTCTTTTTATGGCCATTGATAATTTTCAGGTGGATCCTCCATGCCTGGACCACACTGATTCCGTTCAGCTGGGCAATACAGGTTGACCATTAGTCAGTCCACCACAATATATAATAAATATACATTTTGGACTTCATCCCACTTCCTGGCACACAACTCCTCATTTACCTTTGGAATCTCCAAAGAAGTGTCTTCGTGTATGCTAACATGGCTGGGAACTCCTGAGCAGCTCAGGATAAGGGCTGGTTGCCAGGGAAACCAAGAATGCAATTGGAGGGTTGAAACTTTCAGCCCCAGCTGGAACCTCTAGGAAGGGGAAAGAGGCTGGAGGTTGAACTGACCAACAATGGCCAATGATTGACTAGTCATGCCTGTGTAATGAAGCCTCCATAAAGACCCAAAAGGATGGCTTGGGAGAGTTTCATTGCTGAATATTTGAATGTTGGCTTGCCCGGAGTGGAGATGCAAACTCAGAGCCCCCCCCATGCCTTACCCTGTGAATGGCTTCCATATGGCTATTTAATGATTTGTAGTATTTATAATAAAAGTGCACATATTCAGTGATGCATTCTGGCAATTTATCAAACTCTGAAAGGTAGTGGTGTGCTAACCAACCCAGCTCCATCTTGAGCCCCACCACCACGATGTGCTCGTGCTTGGACAAAGCACCCTAAACCCCACATCCTGTTTGGCAGAAAGCTCACTGTGGCTGCAGGATGTTGAGCAGCTCACCCAGTGTGTGAAACTTCCTCTTGCCCCCCACTAACCTGGCGTGGTTCTGCTTCTGTAAAATTCCACTTGTTCTCCCCTCAAGCCCACCCCAGCTGAAGGCATGATTTGAAAGGAGAAATCAAACCATTTCTCAGTGCCAAGAGAACTTTGCAGCACTAGCTCCCAATGTGCCTGCTATCTCTTCTTGAATAGGCCATAAAGGAAAAGGACAGCAAGAGGTCAGGCTGTGTCGTCGTCGTTTTCCTCTTCCTCTTCTCTGTGTCTGTGTGATGTCTGTCTCTGTCTCTGTCTCCGTGTGTCTGTCTCCCTGTGTCTCCATCTTCGCCTCCCTCTTCCGCTCCTTGTCCCCCTCCCCCTCCCTCTTCTCATGCTGTGAATGGAACCCAGAGCTTCTCAGGCACAGGGAAGGCACTCTAGGCAAGTGCTCTACCACTGAGCTCCACCCCCAGCCCCTCACGCTTCCTGGTAGCTAGAAGGGAGCTGAGTGTTTGTGAGGCAGAAGCAATAGGATTCCAGCCGGAGGGGGGATACACTTGCCAACGTGGGGCCAGGGCTAAGAAAGGTTGTGAACACAGTGGAGATGAATAAGGAGACAGGAGGGGAAGCATTCTCCACGTTCTTAGGGCCTGTTGTGGGCAAGGGTGGTAGTAGGAGAAGGGCTTGTAGACAGTGGTCAGAGACCCCACATTGGGTGAGCTCTCCCCCCACCCCTACACTGTGCTGGGCAGAGATGTCCACTGAATCTGTCACCACGGCCCACACTCCAGCCCCATAGGCTGATGACCTTAGAGTGCAGGAGGGACTAATGGATGTTTGCCTGGAGGAGGAATGCATTTAGAAAGGGGAGTTGGAAAGCTGGGAGCTACTCATGGTTTCTTGATTTATTAGCTGTGTGACGGTACTAGTTTTATATAGCCGCTTCAGAAAATTCTCACAAACTAGGTCAGCTTTACCCAGCCTCTTGGGCCTTGCTTCTCCTTGGCTTCTTGGTCTGGGAATCACAGACATCAGCACAAGTAAGGACTGCAGATCTCTTGGGAAAGGGCATCTTGAGATGGAGCAACAGAGAGGGCCTGAGGAAGGTGCTGCTCTGGGCTTTGGGCATCTAAAGAGCACCATGCTTTGGGGAACCTGTACAGCAAAACAACCAAACTTGTGGGCCAAAATTTGGACTCTTTCTCCATGTTCCATGCCTGGACAGTGGCTGTATTAGGAGCCTCCAGGTGACCACCAACTGGAAGGTTTGCACTGATTTAGGAAAAGGAGACCACGTGGGAGTGTCTGTCCCAGAGGTTCACTGGTGTGGCTGAACAAAGTGGCAGCTCCCTGCCCTCTGTGTAGTCAGTCAGTACCTGAGACACCTTCAAGTTGGTCACGAACACGAAGCAGTAAGGCCAGGGAAGGAGGAGGAGGACTTGGGGTTCAGAGCTGTTTTACATGGAAGGCTCAGAAGAGTAGCTCATAGCCCTCGTATTTTTCAGTTAGGGCAATCATAACAAATATCACATCCTGGCTTAACCCATGGGCACTTATGTTCTCAGAGGTGTAGAAGCCAAAAGTCTAAGATGAGGATGCCATCAGGTGGGTGTCATCAAAATCAAGGTGCCATCCTGAGACCCCTTGCTGATGCTTTCTTCTAGCTACGACCTCACATAGTCTGTTCTGTGCTCTGCAGAGGTCAAGTCCTCAGGTGTTTCTTCCTCTGTTTATAAGGTTACCAGTTGGCTGGCCCAAATCCCCACACTCAGGAAGCTGAGGCAGGAGGATCTCAAGTTTGAGGCCTGCCTAGTCTACATAGAAATTTCAAGGCCAGCCTGTATTACATAGTGAAACCTTTCCTCAAAAACAAGACAAGACAATACAAAACAGCTGTGGCAGGAGAACTGCAAGTATGAGCCCAACCTGGGCAATTTAGTGACTTAGTAAGACTCCATCTGAAAATAAAAAATAAAAAGGGCTGGAGATGTGGAGGCTCTAGGTTCAGTCCCCAGTACCAGGGATGTGGGGAGGCCACCTGTCTTATAGGATTGAGGCCCAATCTCTGTGATTGCTTCACCTTAGTTACCACCTTAGAGACCAGTACAGTACACTGAGAGCTGGGGCTTCAGTATATGAATTGAGGGAGGGGAAAGGGAAAGAATCACAGTTCAGTCCTCGATAGCCTTAGAACAGGGAGCCTGGAAAACCCTAAGGCAGCCAGGAAGGATGGATGGGGAAGGCATGGGCAGCGCCAGCCAGGCTGAAGAGGAATTGGCTGCTCTGGAGGGTTTTTTTGTTTTGTTTTTACCAGGGATCGAACTCAGGACCTTGCACTGGCAAGGAAGGCGGCAGCAGCACTGAGCTAAATCCCTGCCCCTTGGAGTGTTTATCTAACGAAGAACTCAAGCTCTGAGACCCCTTAGTTTGTTCCAAGTAACCCCCCCACACACTACTGAAGAGCAGCAATTCCCATATCTACAGTTTTGAGGTTTTTTCCTCCCCTCATCTGGCCCCATTTTGCCCTGGAACCCAGCAGCAGGGATGGTAGGTTGGGGTCCCTGGGGGCTGAATGTCCACAGATGGAGTTGAGTCAGCAGACTTGGGGGTTGGGTCAGTCAGCAAGGCAACACTGGGGGTATGCAGTGGGCTCTGGAGGTCCATCTGCCCACGGTCATCTGAGGCATTGGGAGAGCGCCTGTATCAGAGTGGCCTGGACTATCCTCGCCTAGCTGCCATTCTGGGGCCTTCGCTTCTCATAGCTGCTGAGCCGGCAACTACTTGTTTTGGGCTCATTCCGTGAGTCCCTTTCTTTAACCAGAATCACACACAGCCTCATTGTGGAGCTTATGTTTTCAGTGACTTAAGACTTTCAGGCCTCGCACAGTTGTGCTGACAGGAAGGGAACGGGGCCATACTTGGTGTGTGGACTGAGCCTTGAGAAGGACTAAGGAGCTCTAGTTGGAGAAGGGGCCAAGGCCTTTCTTGGAACACAGTGCTGTGGGATAATGAGCCAGGCTGTCCAGTTTAGCTCTCTTGGCAGCTTTCCCCATGCAGCTGGTCCCTTTCCCCCTCTGGTCATTGTTGAGATACAGTAGGATCTCTCTTCCACATGTGTGCATGCCTGTCTTTGTCACTTCCCTGGCTGGCCTGTGAGAATTGGGGTGAGCAAGCTTCTGCTTGGCAGTTGACCCATCTATCCCTTGGCAGTTCTTCCCCATTCGTTGGGCCAACTGAGCTCCAACACCTCCCACCCTGGGCCTGGCCGTTCCTTCCTCTCCTGAGTGTCCTCCTCCTCACCACTGACCTGTGGCCATTGCTCCGGGACCATTTGAGCCTCTTCAAGAGCTGTTTGTCACTCTGTATCTTTCTGTGTCTGTGACACTCCATCATTCGGCCCTGTAAATGTTTCCCTCTAAGGCAATTGGGGCTTTCTGTTGAAGGTGGATATAAAGAAGTCCCTGAGACTCTACATGAATTCTGGTCTCTCCTCTCTTCAAAGAGGGCATGATGCCAATTCTCAGGTAAAGGTCTCCCTACATCAGCAGTCCTGTCCAGGCTAGGGCTGGTGGTTGAGGTCTGGCCCCGTTTCATTTTGCCCACAAGAAAGGTTGTGGGCTTGGGGGATGGAACATCAAGACCCTGTTCACAGACCAGGTCTGGGAGAGCAAGCGGGGGCAGGGTGCTTTGTGTGCCTTGGTTTCCCCACCTACCAAGAGGTTGGATTAGGAAGTCTCTAGGAGCTCTCTGAGGTGTTAATGACCGTAGATCTGAGGCAGCAGTGACTAGTCCTGCTTTTTGGGCCCTGCCACCATCCTGGGTTTGGCCAGACCCAACCCTCACTCTCAGAAACATGGTGAGGGGAAGTCAACTCTTGTCTGAAAGATCAACTACTAAGAAAGATGCAAATAGGCCGTAGGTTTCCAACAAGACCAGGCAGATACAGATAGAGGACACTAACTGTAACCTTTTAGGGGCTCGGCGAAATGCCAGTGGCAGCCCTTTCCTGGTGAGGAAATATCAGATTGGACTAACAGGTCACTGTACTGCAGCTTTTCCTATGAGGTTAGGACCAGTGTCCACCTTTGTGCCTGTGGAGTGGGGTGGGGCTGCAGCAGCTTCAGGAAATCCCAGAGTCGAGATGCATGCAGTCTTGCTGATCTCTGGATGAGCCCTCCACCAGCTCACTGGAAGGCCGGTGAAGGGCAACACAGCTCAGGGCCGCTGCCATTAGCCAGTCTCTCCCTAGGACACCTCTACAACTTCCTACCGTCAGTGAAACAGCAGTGGCGACAGTGATGCTCCACGCTGCTTGTGGGCAGCAGTGTTTGGAGACAAGCCAAAAGCTCACACCGCAGCCAGACCATCACGGAACCCCCGGCAGGGCTGACCAGGCCCTGATGAGAACCAGGGAACCCAAGAAAGACAGCTCGCCCACGCTGTGGTCACCTCACTGGCTATTTGCAGTCTGTCAGGTGAACCTCGCTTCCTCTGGGAGCCTCAGGATGACCTGATGTTCTGAGGGAAATTTGATGGCTGCGGGGATGTAGCCCTGCTCTCCCAAGACCACCACAGATCATGATGTGGCAGGCCTGCCTACTGGGGCAGCTTCCCTGTAATCTGGGCGGGCCTCTGAGGGCAAGGCGGGAGGTGGCTAAAATGGCCATGTCTTCTCTTCCTCCAGCTTGGCCAGGGCCACAGTCCCTGTCTAAACCAGTCCTTTGTCCACACTCCTGGGATCACCACTGCTCCTGTGTCCGGACGTTACCGGGCCAGGCTTCCCGCAGCAGTGAGTGCTTACCTCCTCCCCAGCTGCGGCCAGACTGACCGGCACGGCCACCTGAGCATCCAACCTCCCTCTGTACCTGCTGCCTCCAGCTCTGCCACTCACCCCACCCTCCATCAGGAAGCTCAGCACTTCCTCCCAAAGGCTCTGAGTATTGTCTTTCTGTAGAATCCAGAAACCACCACTAACTCAAGTAGTCTCAGGTAACTTTAATAAAAGTGTCAGTAGTCCTCCTCCCCACAGTGGTGTACACATGGCTGAATTCAAACACAGATCACAGCTGCTGAGAGACCAGCCACCACTCGGGGTTAGGCTAGGCTGCTGCCAGGAATTGGAGTTTGCTGCTCCCGGGTCCCGAGGCAGAGAGCAGCAGTTCCTGCATTGCAGTCTGGCCTCTCCAGCCTTGCGGACGGTCACACCGGGCTCTGGGCCCTCACCTGCTTTGCAGAGGGAGAGCCGAGTCCTCCCCACTCCTGGGACACTATTTTTCCAGCCTCACGCCGGCTTTGCCAACCCACATGGCTTGCTAGGCACGACACGGCTTAATGGAGGCAGCCCCAGCTCCAAAGCCACCACCACCACCACAGCCCAGTGGTGGAGCGAGCTCTTCTACAATTACACAAGAGAGAGTGGTCATTCCATTGTTAAATAGCACACACCCTACATAAATAACAAGTAGAGGATGAAGGTGGGCAGGGGAATGAGAATTGGCACAGACATTGATATATTGCTTTCCAGTTTCAAGGCGACAGATGCAAATGTGACACCAGCGGGAACAGAAACAAGGGCCGGGCTGGGCTTTTCGAAGCAAACTGTGTTCCCCTCGCAGGGCTGCTGAGGCAGAGGTATGGGCAGCCAGGCCAGAGGAGCCCTGGGCCCAGAACTGTGCAGAGGCAGAGGCTGTTTGTCGCCTCACCGCCCGGGAGGGCAGCTCTGCTTTCCGTGAGAAAAAAGCACAACACACGCTGTACACAGATGGAGAACCGTCAGTGACTGTTTTCTGCCCTCTGCCTCAGCAGGTTCACGAGCAGAGGGAACAGCGGGGGAGGTCTAGCCCTGGCGGCCAGGGACTTCCCCACGCGCTGCAGGCTTGGCAGAAGCTACCCACTGACACACCCTCCTCCCTGGACATGAGAAGGGTCATGGGACACTGTCCCACCACGCACTGGCACCTTTATGTGACAACCAACACACATTTTCCTGAGTCATGCCCTGCTGCCCTCCTGTGCTTCGCAGCATCCCTTCCCCCGCAGACCAGCACGGGGGTCGCTTCTACTTCCTTTCTTCTGTCCCCCTGCCCCAAGCGCCTTTAAGAGTGTGATGCAACTATCCACGGGTTTGCTTCTTAAAATACCTGATGGCCTCCCCAGGGTTCTTTTCTCTAGGCTGGGTAGTCAGCTCTGGCACGAGTGCGGGGAGCAAGGGAAGCAGGGGCCGCGGCAGTGTCATCCTTCCTCCTGCTCTAGGGCGAGGGCCCCTCATCCCCATGGGTCTGATGTTCAGAGGCATCAGAAGTGACTCCAGGTAAAAACGGAGCTGGCGCTGAGAGGAGGAAAAATGCTGCCAGGACACGGTCTGCCCAGAGTACATTCTTACTTAGTAAGAGATGTCTTACTAGGTATCTGAATCTGTTAGGAAAACAATTAGAAACTATGTATAAAACTTAAAAATATTCAAGTATCAAAAGGCTATTTCGGATCAAAGTTTTAAAATAGGCTGTCAGCAAGCTGCTGCTGCAGAGAGGAAGTTTTACAAAAGTTAACTGAGTCTGTTCATCTGGGAGGAAGGAAATGAAGCGATCTGCGTGGGGTGGGGGCAAGGACAGCATGAGCACAGGCAGAGCGAAGCGGGGGAAACCAGGTCTTTTTAAGCCCAAAAGGAGAGCGATGCCAGGCAGGCAGTGGGATCGGTGGATGCCGCACTCTCCCGGCAGAAAGAACCGCAAGGTGGGTGGCCTGAGCTGCTGTCCCCCTGGTGTCCAGTCCCTGGACGTTCCATGGCTGCGGGCGCAGGTGGAGCTGACCTCTGAGGAGCACACAAATAGCAAAACAAAGCAACAAGAAAGAGCAGGAAATGGGCCATTTCTGCACAGAAATCCTAGAAAGAAAAAGCAAGCAGTGAAAACAGTCAAAATGCTACACCAGTGTTGACTTAGCTTCTCAAACCCTGTTACAAACGAAGTTGAATTTCTAAATCAGAGAAACCAAGGTGCCCCCACCCACACAGGGACAGGGCGGTGTCCCCTCCCTAATATAGAGCAGTAGCAGCCTTTATTCAAGACACGACAGTGAGGGAAACTGGTGATGTTCCCTTATTGTTGGATAGGATGCATCTTGACAAGTGATCCAGTAGAAATATTTTAAATTCTGATAAATAAAACTCATAAAAACCACTCCCTTGGCCGCCTCTCCCTGGTACCAGGCCTGCACGTGGAGACATGCTTGCGTGAGGAGCCCTCTGGTGGCTGTATGGAAAATCACAGTCCAAGGCCAGCCCAAGATTGCAGACCTGCCAGGCACAGACCTGAGCAGGTCATCTGTCCTGCTTTTTGTACTTCTCTTGGCTGACAGCCCTGCTCTTAAGAATGGCCCAATTACACCTCAAGAAGGTTCTGTTTCCACTCTGCTCATTTCGCCACAGGTTTCTAAATAGTTCTGCTGGCCTTGTAAGGAGATAATATTGGGCCTTTAGACTTCAGTGGAAAACAGGATGCTCTGTCTCTTGCTGTCTGGGGCAGGGATGGCCTCCAGCTGCAGGAAGTACAGCAACACTTGGACCTGCCAAGGAAGAGGAAAGTGGCTCAGAGGGTATTCAGAGATACAGGTGGGGAAGTCTTCTTGGCCCATGCCCCCAAGACAAGCTCAAATGACATCTTTTTTTTTTTTTTTTTTTTTTGGTACAGGGATTGAACTCAGGTCCTTGTGCTTGCAAGGCAGGCACCAGAACCACGAGCTAACCCCAGCCCCAGGTGACATTTCTTACTCCTCACAGTAAGAAATCTGGTGTGGGATAGGTTTCCTGAAGAAGTGTGAGTTGGGCTTAAGGCTCAGGCTAGGTGCACCCAAAGGACAGCAGGCCCTGTGAAACCCAGCAAGGCACAGAGGGAAGTGTCCAGGGCCCTCCCTTCTCTCAGCCCTGTGTGTCTAGGCAAGGCTCTCTCACTAACTCTTAGCCATCACCTGTATACAATGAGGGTAGGAATGGTTGGCAGGACTTGGGGTGGGACAAGCAGAGGTCAGCGTCTGTCAGTTTCCCATACCTGGGACATGACCTCCAGGGACCAGCTGTCAGTCATGGTGATGGGCTGGCTGGGGTTGGTGGGGAGCTTGCTCTCTTTCTCCGAGGGCCGGAGCAGCGTGGGACCAAAGACCGTGGCGAGGTTGTGCAGGGACATCTTGTTCACTGTCTCCTTTTCAGCCACCCTGTGAAGAGCCAAAGCAGAAGATGCAGTTTTGGGTTTCTGTTTCTGAGACAGGGTCTCACTTTGTAGTTCAGGCTGGCCTTGAAGTCACTCTGTAGCTCAGGCTGGCCTGGATCTTGCAGTACTCCTCCTGCCTTAGCCTCCCCCGTGCTGAAATTATAGGTGTGAGCCAACCTGCCCAGCCAGGATACTGGTCTGACATCACCTAGAGTCCTCAGGGAACATGGCAGTAGATGATGCTCCTTGCTGCCTTGTATTATACTGGTCCCCCCAGCACAGCCATGTAGGGAGGGAGGGAGCTCAGCTCTGGTTGTGCTGAAAACAGACGCCATCTCTGGTGCTTTTGGGTCTGAGGGAAAAGACCACTTGAGGCTAACAGGTAGCTGAGACAGCTCCAAGCCATGACCCAAGGGAAGAGGAGAGTCCAAGTGTGTTGGTGGCTGGGACTGGAGTGGACTGCTTTTTGCTTAAGGCTGGGTGCAGAGGGAGAAGGGTGGCATGACACTAGTCCCCAGAGGGGTGAGCAACTGCAGCTTGATAGGGAGAAAAGGCACCCAGCTTCCTGGGGTCCTGGAGCCCTTGGTCCCCATGGAAGGCCGGGGTTACCTTTTCAGGTGGTCCAGAAGGAAGAGGAAGGTCAGCAGGTTGGCTTCTGGGAGGGACAGCAGCAAGTTGAGCATGCAGCTCTCCTTTGCAACAGGGTCTGAAAGAGCTGCAGAAGGCGAGGGTTACTTCTCAGGATCATAACCGTAGGCTGCAGACCTTTGCTGAGGGTGTTCAGTGGAGCATACAGGGCCTGTGATGCAAAGTGCTGGATTGTCCAGGCCCACCACTGTCCGCCTTTCCACAGTGCTGGACTCCAGGCACAGTGGAAGATGAGGGTTGGAAGGCCCCTGCCTGGGCAAGCACTGGGAGGCTCTCTCATTGCCCTACGCACTCTGGAGGCACTTCCATGTGGGGCAGCCCAAGTCCTTTGCCGAAGGGGTCCTGTCCTCATGTGCTAGACCCTCCTTTGCATGTCACCTGCAGGCTGACTTGGGTCAAGGCTGTGCCTGAACTGCCTGACTGGGCCAGGGACCTGGGGTTAGAGAGGCAAGATGTCCGCCAGCCTGGGAAGCCACATCCAGCCCTGGTCGACAGGAAGGAAGTCTGTGACCTTCAGGACGGCACCTGGGGGAGGTCCATGGGCAGTGCTTAACCTTTTTGGCCACTGAAGGGGCAGGGACAGCAGAGCTTTCCAAGACAGACGAGGTTCTCTTCCCAGCCCATGCAGCCAGGTTTCTCAGGTCAGGTTGAAAGGCTGACCACGGCGGAGAGGCACAGCTCAGGTTCTCTCCCAAGGGTGTCAATGACGGAGAGGGGCGGGGGAGCTGTCTCCCACGAGGCCGAGACCTCCAGTGCTCACCAATGCCCTCGGCAAAGTTGGGGTAGAACTCGTCGGTGAAGAGGGGCTCAGGCAGCTCGCGGAAGTAGAGCTTCAGTGTGCCAGCGATGGCGTTTACGTCCATCTCACTCATCATCACCGACACGTCCTTGTTATCTGAGGAGAGTGTGGAAACGGAGAGCCCCCTCGTGGGTCCTAAGCCAGGGCTCCCCCAGGCCCGGCCCTGGCTGATGCAGGCTGCACTGTGTGGGACCCGCCCCTTCGAGCGGCCCCTCCCGTGCATCCCCACCCTTCTACCCTGCTTAGCGAGAGAGGCCGAAGAGAAACGAGGTAGATGTACCTGGCCACTTGGGCCAGACAGCTCTGCCTTTCTTGCAGCAAATGCCTGGGTGCCAGTGTCCTCTGCTAAGGAAGGATTATTTGAGCCATGGTCGGGTTTAAACTGGTGCCACCTTTGGGCTGTGTTGGCCACTGGTCCTCCATACCATAGGTGGCCCACTCTCATTGCCCAGAAGAAGCAAGGCCTACCCAGGGGTGCTGGGCCTTCAGCGGCTCCAGAGGTCAGGGTGGGTGGCAGGTGCGCTGTGAGGAATGTGCAAGCACAGAGTCTTGACGGGTCCTGGTTCTGTGCCATTGCTTTTGAGGATGATGGGAAGGGTCTGATCCCCTGGGGTCTCAGTGTCCTTCCCTGGTAAGTGGGATAGTTCTGCCTCTCTCGTAGCGTGTGAGGGTGAGTGAGACAGGTGGACCCAGTAAGAAAAAGCAGGGATAAGTTTATAACCTTTCCTCACCACGTCCTTAAATAATGCATGGTCAGAATGTACTGACCCTGGGCTTTGGCACCTCCTGTCCACCCCAGGGCAGCAGCTCAGCCCACCAAAGCAACTGGTTCAACTTAGCAATCGTGGCTAAGATGCTTTAAGAACCCCTTGTTTTCTTCTCCGAGATGGGGGCCTCACTATGTTGTTTTTCTTGGCTTTGATCTCCTGGACTTAAGCAGTCCTCTTGCCTCAGCTTCACAGTAGGTGGAATTATCCGTGTGTGCCACTATGCCCTTCTCAGCTTGGATTTTTAAATAATGAAACAGTAAATGAAGAAAATGTAGAGAATGATGTGACAGGCAAAGGTCAAAGAGGACACGCTGGGAGCGTTCATGTGGACACCACCAGATACACCTCGATTGCCTGGGTGACACTTACTGACGTCAAAGGCTGCCTTCAGGGCCTGGATGTCTGTGGCCACTCCAGACACGCGATAGATGCCCACCTCCTCCATGCCTCGGCGCTCGATCTCTTCCACGCACTGGCGTACGATGTAGGGCACCTTGGAGCGTTCTCTCCTGTGGGGAAGACAGGAACTATCTTCAGTACCCTGGCAGCCCTGCCACCCGTGTGCACGCCTAGAGATGTGGGGGAGGGAGGTGCTGAAAGTGACTGGGCTCAGGGCTGCAGACAGAGCCTTGTGGATGTTTCCCTTGTCCTGCAAACTCGGCTATCCCTGCACGCGTCTCATCAGGGTCTTCCCCTTTCTTCCCTCCCCACCAATGCTAGGGACTGAACTAGGGGCACTGCCCATGCTAGGCAAGTGCTCTACCTCTGAGCTACACCCCCAGCTGCAGGAAGCTTTTCTGAGTGAAGCTGGCCACGGGAAATAGTTTAAAAATCCCAGGCCCCGAATTAACAGGTGGTGCACAGCTTCCTGGAAGGCAGTCTTAGCTCCAGGTTGGGAGACTGGACATGGCAGTGACCCTTTCACCCGAATGCTGTTCGAAGTGAATCCCCCTGCCCCTGCAGGCCTCAAGAGAGAGCTCTACATGGGACAGGCCCTCAACAAACATCTGCTGAATGAGCTGGCTGACTCCACACGGCTGCCTGTGCACCCTGCAATTCTAAATGCTTTTCTCCTCCCTGTAGGACCCTCAGTAAGAATACATCACAGAAGTCACTGCTGTTGGGAGGGAGGCCTTTGGCACTTCTTTTGTTTTGTCTTGTTTGTGGTACTGGGGATTGAACCCAGGGAGCACTAAGCTATATGCACAACCCTTTTTTATTTTGAGAGGGTCTAAATTGTCCAAGCTGCCCTCGAACTTGCAATCTTTCCGCCTCAGCCTACAAACTACTGGGATTACAATCGTGTACCACCATAACCTGGCCTTTAGTTTTGCTTTGCAACTGGATTTAGGAGCACATTAAAATCACAAATCACCCTCATCAAGGTGCTTATTTGGGAAAACCAAGGACAATGTCCTCTCTACTCATGCTCAGAGCTTTGACAAAGTGGCGTGGGGACAGGAGAGGTGTTCAGAAACACCAATAGGTCCCCAAGGAATGAACGATACAGGCCCCAGCTCAGATAATCCACAAAGTCAGGGGCCTGGCCTGATCCCATCCTCAGGAAGGGAGTGAAATTGGGAAGAAATGGCCTGTATTCCCCAAAATGGCACTCAAACCAATACACGGGCCTCTCCTGGCAACAGATTCATGACAAAGGGGCAGGGGTTACAATCAATCAACGGGAACCTGGGATCATGACAAATTCCAAGTGAGGAAAGCAAACTGCACTTGGGCAGTTCCTGGAGTCAGGCAGGAACCAGCCCACTGCTGCCAGAGGGAGGAGAGGAGGACGTTCCGGAGCTGGTTTCACGTAAACACAGGCGGTAGCTAAGCACACAGAGTGAGTGCTTCCTGGGGCCCTGGAGGCCTCCCCATGCACAGAGCTGTGCCTGCTCCTTCCAGAAGCATCTTGGTGCGCAAACCCACTTCCCTTCCACTCACTTGGTGACCACAGCAATCTTGACTCCGAAGACCCCTGTCTGTTTGCGGGAAGGCATTCTCTTCAAGCTGAACTCTCTGCTCGTGAACTTGACTGACAGTTTCACTTCAATCTGTAGTGGGAAGAAAGGGCTCAGGCATCTCCACCTTTTGGTCCTCCCGGTCTGAGGTGCCAGGGACTCCTACAGGTCTCAATACATCTTTGCAGCTACCGGATAAGCAGGTCACGGAGCCCGAGCTAGGTGAGGCCACCTCCAGGGAAGGCCTTGTCCAGTTCGCCACGAGGCAGAAATGGTTAAAATGGCTGAACGACTGGCTTCTCTAGAACCAGCTCCCACAATCCCCACTGCTTTCTGGTTTTGTTGCTTTGTTTTTCTCAGACAGGGACTTGATATGTAGCCCATGCTGAACTCAAATTTATGATCCTCTTGCCTCAGCCTCCTGAGTAGTGGAACTCTAGAAATGCACCAATGTGCTTAGCTTTTTTTTTTTTTTTTTTTTTTTCTTAATAATTTAAAAAGTAAGAGTCCGGGGATTTAGCTCAGTGGTTCTACCACCTGCCTCACAAGAGCAAGGACTCGAGTTCAATCCCCGGTACCAAAAAAAAAAGTAAGTAGATAGAGCTGGGGGCACAGTTTGGAGGATTTGGGTTCACCCCCCCTCCCCAAAAAAGGTATTAGGAAAATGTAAAAAACTAACAAAAAGCCAAGAATGACCAAACATTTACATTTTATTGTCTACACTTAGCCCCACCCCTCTGGTAACATGTTGAGCATCCCTCATCTGAAAAACTAAAATACTACAAAATCTGAAACTTTGAGTGCTGACATGACACTACAAATGGAAAATTCCACACATGACCTTAGGCAGACAGGTAAAAACATATACAGTTACTTTCTGGCTATGTTTTTGGTTTTTTGGGGGTGGGCAGGTACTGGAGATTGAACTCAGGCTCTTGGGTGTGTGAGACAGGCGGCAGAACCACTGAGCTAAATTCCCGGCCCCCTGGCTATGTGTATAAGGTAAATATAAAATACAAATAAATTCCATGTTAAGACTTGGGTCCCATTGCTAAGACATCATTTCATATAGGCAATTCCTGTACTGGGGAAAAAGCCCCTGAAACCTGAAATGCTACTGGTCCCAAGCATTTTGGATCAGGGATACTCAACCCGTATACATACTCCAGGGATCACTGAAGACTCATCAGAGCCCTTAGTTTCTATAGGAAATCTAGGGCCCCAGGCTGAGGCGCCCACTGCCAGGTGGCACTGTGAGACCTTTTTTGAGGAGGACGCTCATAGGCTGGCCTGCGACTGCATTTCTGCCATCAGACGGAAGATTCCTGCCATGGCAACTCTGCTCTGTAAGCACCTCTCCCTCTTCAGCCATCAGTTCAGTCTTAGCCTTCTTCTGATCTCTCTGGGAGGAATAAGGGCCACTGTAACCTTCTACAGAGAGCAGGCAACAACAGAATCCAGTGAGTACCTACCCCGTTCATGGAGATGACAGTCCGTTGCCAATCTCTGTCCTGCAGGGCCTGGGGATCCAGCTGAAAGCAAGCAGACAGTATTAACAGCGGCCCTGGGAGTCTGTTCAGAGACCCTGCCTGGTATCAGCCCATACCTGCTACTGCTCTACACCTAAGTTAGAAGCAGAGCCTGAATGCAGCTGACACCTCTATTCAGAAACCAAGAAGGATACAGAGACAGGAAATAACTTGTTAGAAAGCCCCAAAACTCAGGGCCTTATTGCTCTCAGACCTTTGCTGCGTGGGCCAGAGCTCAACCTGTGTGACTAACAGGACCTTCTTCCCATGATGGAGTCAAAAGTCCTCCTCCCCCTCATCAGTTGACGACGTCACAAGATGCATCCATAGAGGGCAAGCAACTGGTACAAGGTACATTTTGGGAAGACCGATTTTAGTAGTGACTTCTGGGAAGCATAGTGCCCGAGAGTTTCTGTCCAGAGAATCACAGATGCTGTTTTCTCTCTTTGCCACAGTCTGGCCTGTGGCAGGAAAAGCCTCCAGGCCAGGCCAGTGCTACGGCTTAGTGTCAGGCTCAGAAAGATCTTGAACCCAGCCCCAAGTTATACAGTGGGGGTGGGGAGTTTGCAGGAAGCTCCTCTGCAGCCCTTCGAACTCCTACCTCCACAGAACACTGTCCAGCAGGCGCTTGGCAGGGACCTAAACGGACGCCTTTCAAGGAGAGGCCACATGCTCTGCTGTCTGAAGTCTCTGTCCCTCTGTTTGATAAGCACATTACATCAGAAGCCCCCACATAAAGCTGAGAGCACTGGATGGGCTGGGTCAATTAGAAGCTGGGGGTTCTTGTTGAAAAAACACCTCCTGGAGCCAGGTGTGCTTGTGCACACCTGTAATCCCAGCACTCAGGAGCCTGTGGCAAGAGGATCACCAAGAGTTTGAGGCCACCGTGAACTACAAAGTAAGTTCAAGGCCAGCTTGAACTATAAAACAAGACCCCGTTTCAAAACAAAAACCGAAAACATCCCAAACCCAAAAAACAAAACAATAAAACACCTCCCAGGGCTGAGGATGTGGCTTAATGGTAGAGCACCTGCCTGTGTGTGCAAGGCCCTGGGTTCAATCCCCAGCACTGAAAAACAAAACAAAAAAACAACAAAAAAACATCTCCCTGAACTCTACCTGCGGAGAACTAGAACCACGTTTTCAAGAAGGACCTGGGATTTGAACAAGTAGAAACCTCCCCAGGTGACTGGTGCAAAGCCAGGTCAGGAAGCCACTGTCCAACACCACAAACGTGTCATACATCATGCATGAATTTGTATTCTCGCTCGCTTCAGGGGATGATTCTACCACCAGTCAAAGCCACTTAAGAGCAAGGACTGCACCTCACGATTTCTGTGCACACAAACACACATGTGCATGTGTCCAACAGCGCTAGGCCTAGAGAAGAGCTTAGGACAGGCATCACACATTTATCTGCTGCAAGAGACCATAGAAACTACAGCTAACGGGGCCTTCTGCAGGTGGAAAACAAGGACGGCTTCAGGAGTAGGCCTAGGAGCCCAGCTGTTTCCACCTCCCAGATGTGTGCACATGGTCCTCAGCCTGCACCTCCCAAGTCCTACTGATTTACCTTCTCTCCTAGATCCTACTAGTTAACATTCAAAAGACCTGAAATGTACAGCCAGAATGACAAAAAAAGTCAAGGAGTGAAAGAATGCCTAATTCAAAGGGCCGTGTGGTTACAAATTCTCACTTTGCTTCCATCCCAGGAGACTTTTTAGAGGCCACCCTCCAGCCCATGGGACCCTACCCTCAGAAGCAGTCACAAACCACCCAGAAAAAGAAATCTCCTAAGGTGAGCTTCCCTGCAAAAGTAAGTCTCAGGCCTCGTACAAGGAGGCAAGAGGAGAATGACACGATCCTTCCTAGCTCTGGAGCAGCAGAACTCTTGGTCCATACCAAACCAGGGCATGTAACTCCCCACCACCCTGTGTCTGGCTGCCTGAGGAAGGGGACATGGTGCCATTCCTTCCTCAGAAACGAGAGAACCCCAGAAGAAAGGCCCCCTCTCCCTCTAAAACCCAGAACTGGCACAAACAATGGACAAGTAGCCCCTAGACTGAGTGAGCAGGACAGGAGGAGCAGCTGTCTGAGACATCTGGATGACAGGTACCTCACCCTTCCCCGCCCACCTGGCAACTGAGTCCCACTTGCTGGCCCACCTTGCCCCTGCACACCAGGTTTCGGATGTGGCTCCACAGGGCAGTGCCTGGAGCACACAGGCGCTTTTCAGCAGAGGCCACCCGGCTCCGGCCTGCTTGGCTGGGGTAGAAGTGCCGAAGGAGGCCCTGCATTGCAGCTCGGGCAGACAGTGGTTCTCGCATCCTTGGCCCCACTGCTCCGACTTCTTCAGGCTGGACAGGAGCACACTGGCAGCCCTCAGGCACTGGGCCCTTTTGACCAGGCTTAAGGGGAAGCCCCGCCCCGCAGTCTGGCTGGCCAAGGCTGAAGTTTCCCATCACCCCTGCATTCCACTTTTTTGTTTGTGAATAGGAAAAACATGCCCTACCCCCCCAGTTGGGGCCTACTGGTTATGGGAATTCCAGTGCGTCTCAGTCTCCTCTTAAACCTAGAAAGGCTGACCTTCCTACTCAAGTGGCCGGTTTCCTGTGGTGCAAATGTGGAGACACTGAGTAACATGTGAGAGACAGGCTGTGGCTGGGAACACTGCAGATTGCCCCAGGGCCTGTACCCTCTCAGCCATTGACCCAAGCTCCCTGAATGTGGTCCCTATTCTGTCTGGCAAGCTGGCTGAGTGTTAGGAAAGCGCTAATCGGGAGTCCAACTCCTGGGCACTGAGAACCAGCTCCCACCCCAACCTGGCCCGTCTCTACCTTCTAGGCACACAGCAGCCCCAAATCAATTGATCCAGCAGCAAAGACCATCCTGAAGTGGGCTCTGCTCCAAAGAACATGTGTACTTCGCAGAGGGGCAACTGCACAAAGAATAACTCAGCGATCAGGCCCTGGTGTTGTACATTCAGGGCTTGCACACACACTCATACAGTTATTGAAAGTACCAGAGAAACAAATAAGCAGCAGACTTGAATTTTTTGTGTGTGTGGTACTGGGGATTGAATCCAGGTACTTGTACATGTTAGGCAAGTGCTCTACCCACTGACCTACATCTTCAACCCTTTAATGTATAACTGTAACATTAGCTACTTAGGAGGCTGAGGCAGGAGGATCAAAGCTCAAGGCCAGGAACTTGGAGCAAGTTAGCAAGACTGTGTCAAAAATAAACATCAAAAGTATTGGGAGAGGGGGGCAAGGAGGAAGAGAGGGGAGAGAAGGGAGAAGAGGGAGACGGTGTCAAGAGTTGGGAGAGGGGAGAGAGCAACTAACACCCCCCAAGGATGTGGAAAAAGTAGAGTTTGAGTTGGGAGAGCTAGAAGCCACTAGGTTAAGGGAAAAGCAAATGCCAGGCGCTATGTAGAGTACCCCAGGGGGTGCAGAGTTTCCATGAAGAATGCGCCCACCACAGGACAGGGGACAGGGTAGGCCAAGGTCGGTCTGCTCACACCGAGTGATCTCAGGACAGCCTGGGTCGGTACTCATCTCCCAAGGGGCTGGGCAAGATGGGGGGCCTGTCCAGAAAACCGCCCAGCACATCCATCCCAGGGAGGCGATGAGGGGTGTAGGCCTACATCAAGCTAGGGGTAGACACCCCTGAGGCAGCCCTGACCACCCGCATGATGGCTTCGCTGAGGACCGAGTAGTGCCCCGTTTCCTCTGCAGGAAGGAGGGACAGACGGACCACCGCGGATGATGACCACAGTGCATGATCTCACCCACCCTTGCCCTGGGGGAGGGCATAACTCAGCTGGCCAAAGAAGGAAATGCTCAGTCCCTTCTCACTTGCCTCCTGGCAAACAACAACTTCCTCCACAAGTGTCACCACAGGTCCAGAAGGTCCAGCAGGGCATCTCCAGCTGTTCCTGTCTAAACTCCATAGACTGTGTACTGTAACCTACGCCCTGGGGTCTCTGCAGAGACCGCGAGACACCCTCTGCTCTCCAGGAGAGAAATCTGGCCTCCCACTGTGATGTTCCAGGTCTACCCCACACTATGGTGATCTGGTCTCTGGAGCCGTGGCACAGTTTTAACTATCTGCTCACAACCAGTCTCCAGCAGCACGTGAAAGGATAAAGGCGCTGTAGGTATAGCTCAGTAGGGGAACGGGAGCAAAGCCCTAGGCTCAATAAAAGGGGACGGCTATAATAAAAAAGATGGACTGTGAATTAGTGTTGGAGAGGGTACAGAGAAATGAGAACCCCATACACAGCTCACTGAAGAGAAAATCTTTACAGTTCGACTAGCTGTCTACCCAAGAAGGGAAACATTCATCTATGCAAAGGCTCACACCAAGACTGTGTTCACAGCATGAACCAAAATAGCCCCAAGCTGAAAGCAACCCAAGTGTCTGTCAACGGGTGAAGGGAGAAAACTAAAATGTGGGACACGGGTGTGGCTGAGTATTTAGTTACTATTGATAACACAAGGTGCATGACCCTCAAAACATTCTATGTGAAAGAAACCTCAGATGTAAGCATGTACTGCAAACGTACTTTTAAAAAGTGGCATGATTCCATTTATATGAAACGTGCAGAACGGGCAAAGCTCTAGAAACAGAGGCAGATCAGCCCGATACCCTCCTTGAAATCTGAGTCACGAGCCCAGAAAGACACATAGAAGGTCAGGAGAAATGGAACAAGTGGGAAAAACGAGAGGAGACAAAATTCCATGACTGGATATAAAGTTACTCCCCAAGGAGAAGAAACAAGCAGGGCGCGAGAATGCAGCAACCTAGAAAACTAATAAATCAATGCAACGGAAGAAAAAGATAGAAGGCAGAAATTCCCAACAGCTGTGTGGCTCCCAGTGTCTTGGGATTTGCAGACTGGTGATTTGCCCTGGATCCTGGTCCTGACCCCAAATGTGCTACTCCATGTCATGTACTACTGCTGGTCTCAGCACTGATGCTTTCCCCTTGAGCAGTCCCTCCCTGAAGGCAGGGTCCCCTCTCCCGTGAAGCCTTCTCTGTCCCCTGCCCTTGCCCTGAAAGTATGTGCCATTGGAGCCATGAGTAGCCCCTGCGGCAGGGCCTGCTCTGGCTCTTGGCACATCCATAGTAACTTTCTTTCCAAGCCTTGGATCCTGAAGCCTGGGGACAGATGTCTTTTGTTCCTGGGATCCCTGGGGCCTCACACACAGCAAGTCCTCAAGCACAAGGGTGGCACTGCAGACTCCTAGCGTCTTGAGGTGGATCACAGTAGTCTTGTTTGTTCAGATAGCTCACGAAGGCTCAGGGCCAGCTCGAGGTGGACCCTGGATCAGGCCTCCTGCACCAGCCCAAATCCGAGGGCTTGAACTCTGTGGGCAACAACTCTTCCCGGATAGTCAGCACTGCCTTGGTGGGTGTGTCCTAGCTGTACTTAATGCCCCTGGTCTTTCTAGCTCATGGCTCTGAGCAAACCAGCTAATCCATCCTCGGTTCTAGAAAGGAGCAAACCTCCACCTTCCTGTTGTGGAGCCTCCATCTTGCAGGAAGGGATGCGCAGACTTGACAGCTCAATCAGGATGGTCCTCTGAAGAACACGGGCAAACACCTGAGTTGAGCCTGAGTTGAGCCAGAATGTCCCTTACGCATGACATGACGAAGTCATTTAGGGGAGCAAAGAACAGTCAAGCCAGGACCCCAACCCTGGAAGGTTCTGATGTGCCCTGCCCACAGGCCAGGTACGGAAGCAGCTTCCCTGGAGACTCAGTCTCCATCCTGGCCGTCTCTCTTGGCCTGCCCTCCTGGCTACGTCTGGACTTCTTCCCGTCTTCTCTCGGACACTCCAAGCCGACGGCCTTGTCTCAGAGGAAGTCTCTCCACTTGATTTCTGAGCCAAAGGTGTCTATAGGTATTGCCGGGAGGCAGGAGACTGTAGGCCACACTCTCCCCACCAACTCCCAGCAGCTAGTGTAGACGGCCCCCACCCAACGGCACAGCATGCAGGTGCCTGACATCACTGGAAAGCCTGGACTCAGGAAGGCTGAGCCCCGGCGAGTCATGGACGCCTCTCCCGGGTATACCCTACCGAAAACAGTGTGGTGTCTGCGGGGGTGAAAGAAGCCACCCTCCTCCAACTTCCTTCCTCCTGGGATCACACAAACAAGCCCCTGCCGCCAGAAGCTTGGGTTTCCAGGAGGCAGGCCAGCTACCGCCTACGCAGCATGAGTCACAAAGGCCCTTCACCTAGTGCTCAGATTCCTTTGTGTTTCATGAGGGTCCAGGAGCCATGTGTCCCAGTGATGAGACGGCTGGAGCCAGATCGAGCCTTCTCTACCACCTCTTCACTAACAGTGACAATGACAAATAATAAGAATAAACAGCAGCTTACACTGACCAGTGACGTCACTGAAAGTGAAATGTCACTGAGCCCTGAGGGCCCCATGGTTTCCGATCCCATTAGAGGTAAGGAAACAAGATGGGGGTGGGGGGTGGGGATGACTCACTCGGTTCACATGAAACATGGTGAGGCTGGGGGAATGGACAAAGATTCTCGTCTTTTTATTTTTCCCGGTACTGGGGATTGAACCTAGGCCATCACAGTGATCTACACTCCCAGCCCTACCCCCGTTTTAAATTTTGAGACAGTCTCAAGTTGCTCAGGGGGATTTAAACCTTCAATCTTCCTGCCTTGGTTTCCCAAGTGGTAGAATTACAGGCATGTGGTATGGTACCTGGCAGATTCTTGCCTTAAATTCTAATTCAACTGAGTACTGTACTCTTTTCAACTCTCAGTCCTTTTTTACTGAGTGCCTCTGAACTTGTTGTTTGAATACAAATTCTCAGTTTCCCTTGTTGAATCTAATCTCTTTCCTACTTCAAAACTCCATGTTCAGGGGCCAGGGATTTAGCTCAGTGGCATCACATGCCTCATAAGCACAAGGTCCTAAGTTCGATTCCCAGTACCAAAAAACAAAAAACAAAAAAAACACTCCACTGCCATACTCCTATACCTATCTCAATGGTCCCGAATAAGGTCCCCCTTATAGTTTCACAGGAATAAATTTTTTAATAGAGTTCACAGCCTCTCTGCTACAGTCACACTTGTGGATCCTAGTGAGGCCTGACAGGTACCGACAGAGAAGAACAGCAAGGGAAAACTCTTGCAGAATTGTCCTTGGAGCATAAAAGATGGACTAACTTAGCCTGCACCTTCCTCAACCTTTGCTCACCCTTGGCCAACCCCCTGGTGGTGTCTGATCACATGGCCAGCCTTCAGCAAGAATCCCGTCAGGTCAGTTTAACCAGTGGCCCTTACGCATGACATCATTTTCAAACTGACCCTCCCCTTGGTTCTCAGGCTGTCTGAGGAGAAGAGCAAGCCCATGTGGTGTGCACATCTGGTTTATGTACGGTAGCATCATGGCGAGGAATTTCAAAAGTGGGCTTGGTGTACTAAAGGAGGAAGAGTGTTAATTCTGTTCTTTTTTCAGTGAGACCTCCAGTTACCCAGTGACAGTATTCACAGGCCCTGGTTCAAATTCAGTCATTTCCATGGCTTCAGAGGTTCAAGAGTGAATGAGTCAAGTCAGTGACTGATGGAATCTGCCTTGTTTGATAAGCCGATAAAAGGAGCGAGGCACCCAGCCTACAGGTGTCCTTGGGCTCAGTTGTAATTACGTGTAAGATTCAGGCTGGGAGCAGGTCCCAGGGCTTGAGATGCAGAGCAGGTTAGGAACCATCTTGAGTGCCAAATGACCTCTCAAAGACATGCTGCAAGAACCAAACGAGAAAACGCATGCTATGGTTCAGATGTGGGTTGACCCTCAAGGTCTTGCTGGAAGGGTGGCCCTCAGTGTGACAGGTGCAGGCTACTAGCAGGTCCTCAGGTCACTGGGAGAGCTAGCCTTGGAAGGACTCCAGGTAGTGCTTATTGGACTCCTGGGTTTTTGTTTCGTTTTGAGGCAGGGTGTTGCTATACAGTTCAGTTGGCTCTGAACTCACTTTGTAGCCCAGGCTGGCCTCAAACTTGCAGTGATCCTCCTGCCTCAGTTTCCCAAGTGCTGGGATCACAGGTGTGTGCCACCACATCTGACAGACTCCTGGGTTTTAAGATCAAGCCCGACCTCTGCCTTGCTCTCTGGTTTCCTGTTTGGAGATGTGATCCTTCTTCCCACAGGCCCTCTTACCTTGATGCAATGCAGCCCAGAGGAACGTCCCCAGAGGCTGAACCAATGGGATTTTGCCACCCTGAACTTTAAGCCTCCAAAACTGAGCACATAAACCTCTCCCTCTTTATAAGTAGCCTGCCTCAGTACTTCGCTGTAGTAGCAAAATGGCCATCAATCAAACTCTGTCATTTGGTAAACGTGGCAACACCGGCTCTCAAAGGAGACCGGCATTAGAACGCTCACAGAAGAGCGAAAGAGGAAAACCACCTTGGATTCCAAGCAGGGTGGTGCAGCCCACCTATGTGGCTGACGCCCATCATGAGATTCTACACGAAGCCAGGGGGGGAATGACAGCCACGTGGTGGGGCAGAGACAGGAGGGTCAGAGGAGCACTTCTGCTCTTAGCCCTGGTCTCAGGTCCAGCACAGGGAGTCCCCGGAAGCTGAGTGCCTCAGTTCCCCGCCACACCTCCATGGTGAAAATCAGCATGCATCTTCCAGGATCCGCGGGGATGGGCTATGGAGTTTCAGCAAGGGCTTACTCATCTCAACAAGGAGATGTGGGCCTTCGCTGCAAGGCCATGCATCACTCAGAGAAGAGTCACCCTTCCTGTCATGCAGTGTTTACTACAGATGATTTTTATTTCCTGCTTGGGGAAGGGTAGTGGGGCTTCATAGTAAGCCTTGTGCTCCCAAAGGCATTTAGGGTGCCAAGCCCTCCCGCTTAGTGCAAAGTCCAGACAGTGGAAAGCAATACCCAAGAATGGACCCACCTGCAGGGCAGCATGGGGCTGAACTGGCTGAGGTAAGCCCAAGAAGACGTGCTATGAGGAAGGCTTTCTCCCAGTTACCCTTGAAAAACTGTAGGGCAGGACCAGGGGAAATGGAAGGTAGCCGGCGCCAGCACCTGCCAACCAGGAAATGTCAAACACCGGTAGTGGTTTCCAAGGGTTGAATAAAGTAGGCTGAGGACCTGGGACCCTGCACTGGTCCTATATAGACACATTTTCTTGACCCATCTGGGGGCCTATACCACTCTAGGGGGCTTGTATGGACCCTGTTGAGGGATGCAGCTGGAAACTGGGTCAAGACCCCAAAGAGTAGAATTAATTCAAGTGAGTAGACGCTGGAACTCACACACAGGTGGCCCTGTAGCTAGCAATTTAAGCCCATGGCACTATCTGACCTTATTCTGCCTTTGTGCTTTCCTAAGGGCACTATCTGACCTTATTCTGCCTTTGTGCTTTCCTAAGGCCATGGAGAAGCTGAGGAATTTAAGAGAAATTCCTTTGGGCTCAAGATGGGATATATAAAAGCTATGCAATCAGATAAAACAGCAGGAAAGGACCTGTGAAGGAGCCAGCCCAAGCTTCCCATGGTGGATGTTTCAGATCTGCACCTATCCCGAGAGCCAGGCCATCTCATTGTTCCCAAGAGCCACTTAGGAAAAAGATCACGGAGCATCCAGAGGAGGGGAGGTGGGGTGGGAGGAAGCTTCACCTGGACCTGGCCTTTCCCCATGAGCCTGTCTGTGCTCTCGCCATCCTCCTTGGCAATCTTCATTTTGTTGTAACATTTTTCATAGCACAGTATCCGCAGGGTCTGGGAGCCTTCCAGCTCGATTTCAAACTCCTAGGGGACAAAAGAGAAGAAGTTATGCATGAACAAGCAGGTCCCAGTGTGCGGTGGTCAGCTCTATGGGCTGACAAAGCCTCTGAACCATGGCCTGCCAACAACGGTGCCTTGCTGACCCAGCAGGACCTCGCCTTGAGACACTCCTCACTTAAGCCTTCAGATCTAAGGAGCACTCCCGTGTGTGACACCGACATTACACTGTGGTACACAAGCTCTGAATCTCTCTCAAACCTAATTCAAACTCTACACACCAGAATCGCCAAGGCTGGTCCCTACACCACTGGCATCAGAACCACAGGGGTCCTCAGGAAAAACACAGGTATTTACTAGGAATGGTGACACACGCGTGTAATCCCAGCTACTTAGGAGACTGAGGCAGGAGAAAGGGTGATGATATTGTGTGAACATGAGTTCCTTTTAGGGCAGTGAAACTATCCTGTATGATACTATTATGCCACTATGTGTCACCACGTTTGTCAAAATCCACAGATCATATGACAGCAAGAGAGAACCCTCATATCACCTATGGATGTGTCAATCCTGGTTCACCAATGATAATATATGCCTTATTCTGGTGGAGATTTCAGTAGTTGGGGTGGGATAGGAGGCACCGGGGATGCTTCATTCTTTCTATCAAGAGCTGCAAGGAGGACCGGGGATTTAGCTCAGTGGTTCCGCCGCCTGCTTCCCAAGTGCAAGGTCCTGAGTTTGATCCCTGGTAACAAACAAACCCCAAACAAACAAACAAACCAAAACTGCTCCAAGGAAATAAAATATAAACTGGGGGTCGTTATTGCTCGTGTCTAGATGTCCCCTCAAAGCCTGATGTCATCATAGGCGGGGAGTTTCAAAGGTGGCTGGATTAGGGTGTGTGAGTGTGAATAAGGGTGTGATGCTGGGATTAAGGGTGCCCCACACTGGGTGTGGGTGGCACTAATCAATAAACTTGCAGCCCAGATGTAATAGAAAGGGACAGAAAGAAGGCAGCTGCTGCTTTGTTGCTCGCTGCTGCTGCTCCACTACTTTGCTGTTTTGCTGTCTTCTGCCTGCCCTGCCATGCCATGGACTGTTTCTCCCTTGCAATGGCCCTGTGCCTTGCTGCCCTGCTTTGGAACCAGCCAACTACAGAATGGAACCTCTACAAACTGAGCTACAACAAACTTTTCCTCCTTTTACTTTGGGTGTTGGGTGTTTTGTCTCAGGAACAAGAACGGTAACTAAGACAGGTTTAGCTCAGTAGTACAGCATGTGCTCCACATGCACAACTCCTTGAGTTCCACCCCTAACTTCTTAAAATAAAGTTAAATAGGACTAGGGATTTAGCTCAGTGGTGCCACCGCCTGCCTCGCAAGTGCAAGGTCCTGAGTTTGATCCCCAGTATTAGAAAAAAAAAAAAAACAGTTACACATATTTTAATTAAAATATATTCTGTTTGTAAAAAAATGATCCTTGGAGGTTGAGAGTACACAAAAGGCTTCTGACTGCTTCCTGAGTTGTTTTGTGTGTGTGTGTGTGTGTGTGTGTGTGTGTGTGTCTTTTTTTGGTACCGGGGATCAAACTTAGTCCCTTGCACTTGTGAGGCAGGCAGCGGCTAATGAGCAAAATCCCTGGCCCTCCCCTGGGTGCTTATTTATTTATTTATTTATTATT
>NW_022900924.1:6424919-6445995 GCF_012274545.1 Fukomys damarensis | reverse complement strand
TGACTATTTATAACATCGACAGAAGAATGTTGTTTCTTGCATTGAAGTCCAAAGTTTTCCAAGTTTATAGTTAGCCTGAAGATTTGTAAATGTTGCTTCTGCCTTGTCTTTATTGTTATTATTATTATTATTTTGTTTGTTTTTTTGAGACAGTGTCTCACTATGTAGTTGAGACTGACCTGGAACTCACTATGTAGCCCAGGCTGGTCCTGAACTCACAGCGATCCTCCTGCCTCAGCCTCCCGAGTGCTGGGATTACAGGCGTGCGCCACCACACCTGGCTTCCCCTGGGTATTTAAATTGTCTGCAGTGGGTATGTAGAGTTCTCCAGTTTCTCCATCACGCATATGATACTTTTTGTGAACTCTGCATTTCACACCTATTCTTGTGCACACATGGGCTCTGGGCAGGGAATTGGAGGAGGACGAGGAGGTTGTATCAGAGTATGTAAATCCCCCTGAATGATGTGCATGGATACTAGGTGACCTGCTGCTTGCGACTCTCTAGGTCTTCATGCCTCTGGACCTTTGGCTGCTGTCCTACACCTGAACTTTTTCAACCTTCTAGAACCCCTTCCTTGTTGCTTCTCCTGCAAAAAAGAACCTCCCTTGCTTTCTGCAAAATGTCCTACAATGGATTCCAAGAGCCCCTGAGCAGCTTCCCACTCTATCACAGCTGCCACTTGGCATTTTTTGCAGGGACATCAAGAGCTACAATGAACAGGTGACCTTATGGACCTCTGTGCCCTCGTTCTACTCGGGCAACAAATCTAATAATCAAAAAGTAGCAGCTGCTGAGCCAGGAGGCCTTGGTTCTGCTCCCACCACCTGGTCTGCTAGCCACATGACTAGGTTAGGCCACAGTGCCCAGTGGCTCATGGTTTCCTTCTTCGCAGGGGAGGGGGCAGGAGGCAGCTCCTGCAGCCTGGCTGCTCCACCTGGAAATGGCATCTCATGGATCTGGGGACTTGATAGATAAGGGCCTCTCTGAACCTGTGCCCTGAGTAGCAAAGGCTCAAGGCCAAAGGCAAGTTACACAACAAGTCGAGGAGAGCAGAGCAACAGACTACACAAACCCAATATCCTGAGGCCTGCACACAGGACCCTTCAGACCAGGAAGGCCCAGGGAGCTGGGTGTGTAGTTCCCAACTCAGCCACTATGGGCAGAGCCCCAGGTTTCCAGAAGCATCACAGAAAGTGCATTTGAGCTTCCAAGGAAAAACGCTATGGAAACCTAGCAAGTAAATACCAGGCAGTAACAAAGACTGGACAAAAGGCCCTTTTAAGTGCTTTCCAAACACTTCTCTGGCAAAATAGGCTGTTTGTGATGGGGGTGGGTGTGTAAGATTCTCAGGAATTTGGAGATAAAATCTCTTGGCCACGTCACCAGGAGATTCCAGGAACTCTAGCAGGATGGGTTGTATGGCCTTCAGGGGAAGCTCTTAGGGAGCCTTGGAGGTTTAGATTCTAGTGAAAAATATTCTTGCCACGTCAGGCCAGGGCCCTTGGCGGAAGCAGGCTCACCTCATTCCAGTTGGGCTCAGTTGTGTCCCTGTAGACGCGCGTCTTTGCTTTATTCACAAAATACCCAAAGGAATCCACCTCCAGGGTGCAGTACAGATCTGTGGAAAGGTGATGAGGAGAAAGTAAACATACTTTCCCGAATCACTTTCATTCTCTGTAAGAGCAGGTATCATTTTCAAAATCTGAAGAAAAAAGGAATGTTCACTTTCTTTATAAAAATGAAAAACTGCATGAACACCAGGCCCTCAGGTAATGTCCCTGCTCTACTGCCTGTGGAACTGGAGAGCAGGATGTCTCAGAACATTCACTTACTCGGTCCCTTGGCAGTCCCTGGCTACAGTTCCTCAGTGGCACAGCCCTGGGTGGAATGGAGAGAGGTGAATGTGCCACTGCAACCCAGGGGGCAGAGCACTGCACTCCAGGGGGCGGAGCACTGCACATGGAGGCCACAGCAGAGGGCAGCCGTCCGGGTAGGTGGGGGATGGCTACAGCTCTTATAATTGGAGCAGACCTGGATATGAATTATACCAGGGAGAGTTGGGGACAGGCGCTCCAGACCAAGGTGGGGCACAGGAAGCAGCTTAGTACTGGGAAAGTTATAGGGTACATGGGGGAGAGGAGGGAGGCAAGATCTAGGGGTGTGTGGACTGTATGCAGGGTCTGGATGGCTCTAAGTGGTAAGAAACGGTGGGGTTTGTGTTTTAGAAAAAGTACTAGGGTGGAGAAGTGGGGGTGGACCAGTGGTGGGGGATAGGAAGGAGGCTACTACTAAGGGGCTGGATGGAGGTGGCCAGAAATGATAAAGAAGTTCCACCAATGAAGAAAGGTATTGTAGATCCCTGAAATGTTACTAGAAACTTCTGTAGTAGGCTCTAGTCTCCTGCTTGGTGTACGACACAAGGTTGAAGGGAAAAAAGAAAAACTAAAAGAAAGAACTAAGAGACGGAAAGCAGGGCGCCAGGATGACTGATACTGGTGGCAACCGACAAAGACGCTGGCCAGTCCAAACCATCAATTTTTACTGGTCATCAACCGGGCTAAAGGTGAGCTTAAGTGCAAGGGCAGGACTACGCGAGAAAAGTACACAGTCGTGTGGTTTTAATGGAAATTCACAGAGACGAGGCTCACAAAGGAAAAGACAAAACACTTTCGAATTAGGAACAGAATCGATAAAATACATGGTTGTAATAAGAACACTACCCTTCTAGTAAGAAGGTTTTAATTGGTGAACTGAATTTGGGTGTGAGTTACTCCAACCTCAGCCCGTAGGTTTCAGCTGGACTTGTTTCTCCACACTTGATCTTGGCCAAAAGGCCAAGATGCGATGGACTTGTTTTTCAAAACAAGCCATTTGTGGGGTCATCTCTTCACAGCCCACTCTGTTCACAGCCTGCTTTGGCCACAGTCAAGACTGTGGTCTCCCGCAGAACAGCGTCTAATTGGCAGGACAGGGAAAAAGGACAGTAGCTCGTAGGCTGGATGCAGTAGATAGGGCACCACTCACTGGGGCAGGACCTAAAGTAAGAGCAACAACTTCAAAAGCTGCAAATGATAGGTTCACTTTGAGAAGGTGGCGTTTAGAGAGCACTGCATCGAAGAAATAGGTGGGAAAAGTAACCAGGGAGGCCAGGAGAGCTAAATCAGGGCTGGAGAAGCAGCTCCGGCATCACTGGTGTTGTTAATGGACAGGCCCTGGGAGAGGTCGGGGAAGGAGGAAGGTCTGGGTGGAACCTGGGGAAACACAAACCATATATACATATGTTTTTTTAATCGGACACAGTCTGATATGCTAAATTCTAAGAATGGACCAGAGGAACAATGATGTGTGCTACAGCTTTATGGAGGTATAATCTATATTCTCCATGACGTATCCATTTCAAGTGTGTGACCTGAGGATTTCTGGAAAATTATAAACACGCATGTACACAGCACTACAGAGGTTCCAGGACACCTCCTTTACCAGTGCCCCCTGGTTCACCTGCCGGTATGCCCCACCTGCACCTTCAGTCCATGACGGTCTCCGACAGGTTTTCTGTCTCTGAACTGTGGCTCTTCTACAAATTTCAAATAAAGGGAACTATACAACATGTATGCAATCTTTTGCACCTGGCTTCCTCGTCCCATGTAATATGTGTCGCCTCTATCAGCAGCTCCTTCCTTAATCTGTCACTGCGTGGATGTGTCCCGCCTTATACAAGCCTTTACGTGGACATTCTTCATTTCTTTAAAGTGAATACTTAAAGAGTGGGATCGGCTGCATATGCGATGGAGGAGGTGTTTAACTTCTTAAGGAACTGTGCAGCTGGGACTGGAGCTGCAGCTCAGTGCCAGAGCACACGCTGACATGCACAAGGCCCTGGGGCTTGGATTCCCAGGGCTGAACAAGACAAAACAGAAAAGCTGCAATGCTTTCCTGGGTGGCCGAACCACGGTGCACCTCTACCCACAAAGTACGAGGTTCCTGTTTCTCCACATCCTAGCCACCATCTGTTAATATTCATCTTTTTGACCATCACTGTCCTCAGGGTGGGTGAAGGGAATCTCCATGCAGTTCTAACTTGCATTTTCCTAACACACCAACCGTCTTTTCACACAGCTACTCGGATGTCTCTGGTGAAGTATCTATCCAAATCTTTTGCCCAAATCTCTAAACCTGGTTGTCTCCCTAGTATTACTAAGTTGTAAGCGTCCTTACAGTCTGGACACAAGCCCCTTATCCCATGTATTGCAACTCTTTCATCTGAATGGCTGGGGGGGTCTCTTGTTCTGCAGCAGCTGTGGGAAGGTCAGAACTGTGCCTACCCTTGCGGTCTTACAGTGGACGCCCCTGAGCACTGGCTCCTCCTACAGTAGGAGGTCAGCACAGCTGTACTGATGTCAGCTTCACTGTTCTGATGCCTGAGAAGCTGGGAGAGAAAATGGCATCATCTATCCAGCTTGACAGAAAAGCCAAATCTCCAGTGCTGACGGGGCTTTGGGCCCCCTGCTGACAACTGCCGGGCTTGGAACTTTAAAGTTTCTCAAACATCCAGACTGCCACCAGTTTTTCACCATATCTCTAACAGACTGTGGCTCCTGCGATTACAAGACTCACCAACAGAGGGCAGCTCATTAGCTTGCAGGACCTGAGGCAGGCAAGAGAAGGGCAGAGGGAATTAGGGGGAAACAATTCCACAGTAGGGAGGGCCTCGAGGAGCACCAGCGCCTCACAGCGGTGAGAGGCCATGGGCATCCGGGAGGTCATCTGAACAACTTCCCCGGTTCCCCACACCCTGTCTTCCTGGGTGGAGACTCCTGCTCAGCACTCCTCTGACCCCCTCCTTCCTTACCAAGCCATCACTTACTGTAACTCTGCTTAAAGCCGGTGGCTGAGTGGACAATGACATTCAGGAACCCGTAGAGCCCAGGAGATTCATCATCTGCACAAAAGACCAAAGAGGTGAGCTTATATCCTCCTGGGAGCAGGAAGACGGAGAGGCTGGTTCTACTTCAAAATCAACCAGGCACAGGGCGAGGCAGTGTCACACATCAAAAACAAGCTCATTTTTGTGTTGGAGACCTTAGGATGTAGTTGGGTTCACCACACAGGCAAACAAATGATCAAGACAAAATGTCCTAAACCTCCAAAGACCAAAGACCAAGAGGGGCGCTGGAGTGTGACAGGTGCCCACGTGTGTGACTAAGCACATGTGCATGTGTACGAAACTCAGTACGATCAAAAAGTATTGGCCCGCAAGTGCCTGGATAAAAGGAACGCAGGGAGGACAGACCCACTGCACAGAAGGCTGGACAGCACTGTGCTGAGGGACGCAAGCCACCCATCTTCTCAGCTACCCAGCAACGGCTACCTGGGGAGAAACCCCCATATGAGCTCTGTGCACTCCTGTGAGAGCACAACAGGCCATAACAAGCACATACACTCCTCCTGAAGGAAGATCCATCAGCCACAAGGACAGGGATGACGGGAGAAAGGAATGCTAGACCAGCAGGCCAGCCTCACCTTCTTTGTTAATGGTCAGTGGAATGTTGTGGACAGTCTGAAGTTTGACACATGAGTTGGTCAGCATCTGCAGCTCCACGGATGTCAGAGAGAAGCTTTTGAAACCTGTGAAGTTGGAGCAGATGTAGGGACCAGTCAGTCTACCCTGTTCCTTCGTGCCCCTCCCACTCAACCCTTACCACACAGTGGGGAGAGGGCTCAGCAGAGCCGGTGGTGGGGCCTGGTGCCCCTAGGTGAAGTGCAGGTGTGGCAGTGGAGCCCCCCACCCCCAAAGCTCAGAGAACAGGAGGGACCTTGGCATAGTGCTTACAAACGCACACATCCACAGGCATCCACACGCCCCAAGGCACAGCCCAAGAGGCAGGACTGACGGCACCTCCCGGGGAGGTCCTCCCAGGCAGACATCAGTGTGGCTCTGTCCCCTACTGTGCTAACGGGCCCATCTCTTTGCAGGCCTGTCTCTAAGGGGCTTTTCTGAATACAACTGAGCAGGAAACAGATGCTGCAGCCAACTGGACGGCTTTGGCACCCATGGGAGGGCAGGAATCCCTGGGACATGAGCCCTGGAAGGAGCCAGGGACTATGTCCCAATAGACACAGCAACTCTAAAAGGAAGACACGGCTTAGCACAGGAGTGAATGATGAGTCTGAGGTGATGGGAGCTCGGAACAGGTTCGAGGCAGGCAGAGACCCCAGTCCAGGAGGAGATGCTCCACCACCACAGAAGGACTAGGCCACCTGGGAGAGAATGTGTTCCCTACAGGAAGGAGGAGTGGGGAGCTGGACAGCTGCAGCCTAAGGATCTGCGATAAGGTCTTTCTTCGCAACCCTAACACCCCAGGCAGGACCAAGGTGCAGCTTTGAGTTCTTGAGAAGGAAAAAACCTGCTAATCAAGGGAGCTGCCCAGAGAAGGAAGGGGCCGTTACAGAGAGGATGTCCTGTCCTGAGATGGCCAGCCAAGTGGACAGGGGCCAGCAGTGTGGCTGCCCAGGTGGGCTCAGGCAAGGACCCATTTGGCATCAGCACCTATTAGGGGTACAGAGAAGGCCTTGTGTGGGGAGAGAATGCAGGGGGATGGGGAGTCCAGCGGGGAGGGTAGTGGAAGGGTACAAAAAGGCCTGGGGGGCTGCTGACTGAGGGGACAGAATCGCAGGTGAGGTGCAGAGGGCAGGCAGGGAATGACGCACATGGGACGGGGGTGGGGGCACGACAGACAGGAGCGTACAGAGGACTAGGGAGCTCCTCTCCAACCCATTTTCTAAAAATAAGGTAACATTTCATTGGATAAAAGCCCCCTGCCCAAAGCAATCAAACCACAGGGGACATCAGTCTGGCCCCAGTGCCCAAAGGCCAAGTCCCCTTGATGCAGACGTTACTCACACTTCTTCTGCTGCTCCCGGATGTTTTCCCTCCACTCAGCTCTCTCATAGTCAGAAGAAATCAGGAATGTGTAACTCTAAAGTGGGTGAAAAGAAGAAACACACCCCAGTACCCAGTCAGCTCCACTCTGGCTAAGCCACCACCTGGAATGCCCAGGGCACAGAGCCCGAGACTCGCGTCTCCCAGCTAGCTGAGCCCAGGTGTGCAGCTGTGCCGCTGTGGCCAGGGTGGATGTGCCAGGCTGTTTCCTGCATGCTTTCCCTTCCTGTGCAGGCTCACTTCTAGGACAGCCCCACCGGAAACGCCTGGGTCAGATGACACTGCCACAGGGACTGTAGCTTAGGGACATGAGTTACCAGCCAGGGTCCGCAAAGGTGAGGGCTGATGCCAACCCAGCACCCAACCCACAGGTCGTGCGGTAACCCAGAGAAAAGGCTCCTATGAGCCCAGTGACTGTCCAGGTGCTAAGAGAGCAAACCCTTTTGCACATCGCCCGGTGCATGTGATGCTGTGGAGGTAGAGGCCCAGGCTCAGACAGCACCAGGAGGAGACCAGAGAGAAGCCGTGCTTCTGGCCCTTGACCTTCCCAAACAGCATTCCTGTGCCCAGGGATCTGCTAACCCGTACGGCCTTCCTCTCCCCTAAAGACCCCACCATTTCCCAGCTGTGAGAGCTGAGCCAGATGCCACTCAATTTGGGGCTTTGGCCCAAAACAGCAGATAGACACATGAGCATGTGTTGCTGCAGTCAGACGGATCTCTCTTGCTGCAGGATGTTCTTGGGAGAAAAAAGGCTGCAATTGCAAAGGCCACATGTGAGCAAGCGACAGTGGCTAGCTAGTCACATCTGGCTCCGCCTGGTTGGTGAAGGGTCTATGCCAGGCCAGAAGCTGCTGCCAGACAAGCCCAAGGGCTGGGTGCTGGACACTCACCTTGCCGTTGCGGCTGTGCACCTTAAAGGCCATGCTGGGAGACGTGAGCAGAAGCAGTGACTCCTGCTCAGAGAGCTTCTTCTTCAGCCTCTCTATGGCCTTGCTGGCCTTGTTCGCCCGCTGTGGGGAGAGGACAGAGCAGAGTCTCGCCTTCCCACTCCAAGGCTTGCCCCACTAGCTCCTACTGCACTGGTCCCCACTGTCCCTCACCATGAGCCTGCAGAGGACAAGGATCCCGTCTGTGCGCTCCACTGAGCCTAGGTCCTGGGCCAGCCCATCCCAGGAGGCCTTCCGAGGTCCCAGGCCTTTTCTTTGGGCCAAGGCCTAGCGTAGACTGCATGACATGCTCACTTCCTCCTTGAAGGAATTAGTCTTTCCTTCCATAAGGTTAGAGGGGAGACACCTTTAAAGATGTTCTTGCCTTCAATTTTTTCAAACACAATGTTCGGGGAGCCTCCGAATGTACCTTCTCCCTTGCTGGAGCATATTTCACCATCAGACCCCCAAGGAGTGTTTATGGGGGTCCCAGTGAGCCCAGAGGAACATCATGAGGACGTGGATGGGAAAAGCCTCCCTATCCTAAACCACGTGGCTCCTTCTTGAAGCTGTGATACTCTGGGAAGAGGAGACCAGGCTGCCACTGAGAAGGACTCTGGCCTAAGCTCCACAAGGGCATCGTGTGGAGAATGCTGCAGCAGCAGTCAACAGGGCTCATCAGGCCGAGGACATGGCCATGGCCCTTCCTCTGCTTGGGGACACTGCCATGGAGGCCACAGTCCACCTAGACAAGTAACCTAATACTCGGACTTGGGGCTCCTCTCATCGGGAACTGCTAGGCTCCCCGCATGCTCCTAAGATATGTTAGGTTTGTGATGCAATGGGCTGGGCAGGGGAGGATCCCTGTCTTGCTGTGTCCACCTCAGCCAGACATCCCTGGACTGAGGTCCACCCTTCCAGGGATCCACCTCATCTGTGGCCAATGTAAGTCATCTCCCCTGGCCTGGGTGAACCCTAGACTTACGGGGTTCATCCTCACTATCTCCATACCTTCTAAACCTCTCTGGAAAGAACCAGAGGCCCGCAGTACAGAATAGCTGGAGGAGTTATAGTTCCCACCCACAATCACCCCCTTCCCCAACCAGGACAGTTAGAAGGGGGACAGCCGACACCTCTCTAACCCCACTTCCTGGACTATTCAACCCCTTCATAAGCTGAGTGCAACTTTTCTCTCAGTATTTCACCTGTGGAAAGAGACCACACAGCGGAGACTGCTGCCCAGCTTTAGAAAAGTGCACAAAAATGGCTCAAGCCAGTGGCCAGAGACCTTGGAGGTAGATCTCTCACCCACCAGCCTATGCTCTTCTCTGCTTTTCCCATCATTTCTTCTAAAGAGACCATTTAGGCATTGCCTGTTAACCTAAAGCAACCCATATCCTGTTCCTCCGGTTGCCACACGTGTACTCTGTCTGCCCAGCTCTCCATTCCCGGGGAACACTGCATGCCCTCCCTGTTCAGGCTCGGCAAGTAATCCCATGAAAGGAACACTGAATGCCCAGGACCAGAAGCCCTCTTCTTCCCACCTGGGCTAGGCTATTAGCAGCTCTGATGTGGGAGCCCCAATTTAGGCAGGCTCTAGAAACAACCCAGCTGTGATCAGATGCCCAGGACTCCACTCCTGAGAGTTCATGGGGTCCCCAGTAGGTCTCAAGACCAGCTGTGGGATCAGATGCCAGTGGTCAACATGTGAGGAACTGCTGCCACTCAAGCCACACAGACCCTTGGTCCTCACTCCCCCAAGTCAGCCACACCTTCTCTCTTTGGATGTCACTCTTGATCTGGGAGATTTTGATCTTCAAGGCATCCAGCTCTTCATCTGGCACCAGGGGGATGTTGGGTGCTGCCTCTGACTCGTCTACCATCTGGAAGCTGAGATCCGTGAGCGGAATGTACCATTTGCAGTCATACTGCTGGGTTTTGCTGGGTGGGAGAAGGAGAATGTTGACACGCTGATCATCTTTGTCATTGTCAATGCTTCTAAGAAGCAGGGAACTGCAGGGCCGAGGCTGTGCAGTTACCTGACTGAAAACCCAGCACATATTCCACATGATAGGCTGGGAGGAGGCTAGGAGCAGACACTGGCAGCCCCAGACTCAGTGTCTTCTGGGACACGTCCTCCACACACTTGACCCCAGGCCCCGAGACATCTGAGGAGCGCTGATCTCACTTATTCTGGGCTGCTCCTAATGTCAGTGGCTCACACGGGAGCACAGCAAGGCTACCCGATGACAGGACAGGAGTGGAGTCCAGAGCTGCAGCATTTGAGGGGCTGTGGATCTATCTCATATCGCTTCACTTGACAGATGCACAACGGAGGCTGTCTTTTGAGCTGATTAAATCCACCCAGCACAAAAACAGCAAAATGTAAAGAAGTACTCAGCTCTGGTCTTCCCAGTGTGACCCTCTCTGCCCCAGCCCAGCTTTGCGTGAATGGGGTAATCTGATGGCAGTGGGGTGGGGTGTTGGCCCTGCAGGCCTACGAGAGTAACTCAGAAGCCATCACCAGGCTCAAGGGAGGCCATTCCCCCTGCACCTGCAGCCTGCAGCAGCCCCTGGAATGCCCTGACCTTACACTCACTCTTCGCAGGTGACTGACGACAAGACTCTCCTTCAGACACACATGAAGTCATGGCCAGGTAGACCCCACAAACTGGAGTCAGACCTCGCCCCAGGACGTTTCCAGGTTGTTGGTGACAACCGTGATCTTGATCCTGACATCACGTCCAGGCACAAAGAGAACAGCAGAGAAGGGCCTGGCCATGGTGCTACTCATGTCCCCCAGAGAGAGCCTCCCCTCCTCGAGCACTGGGGTGGGGTCACCATCTCGGGACAGGAGCCCCACTGTCACTCACCCTCCACTCTGCTTCTTGAGCTTGGTGCAGAGGAGCAGGTCAGTAAAGAGGAAGACATGGCGCAGCTTGCGGGCCCCCTCCACCAGCTCCACCATGAAGCTGTCCTTCAGCAGCTGCCGGTGCTGTGGGCATGGCGGGGAGGACTAGAGTCAGGGTCAGCCTGGCCCGGATGGATGGGACGTGCTGGGCCCGCTCACTCCAGCAGGAGCAAGGTGACCTCCGGGAGATGTTCTTCCCTGGGGAGATTTCAGTCCTTACGTATCTACCCTCGGACCCACTTTCCAAAACTTTCCATCCGCCTCACTGGCCTGCTAAGATGAGGCTTATGCACACTTGTCTTTGTTCAACAAACCTTTCTGAGTCTCTCCTGGGTGCTGTGGAAGAGGGTCAGAGGATAGGGAGCAATGACAACCACTGGCCTAGAGATCAAAAGGGGATACACAGTCAAGTAAAAGGCCTGCTGTGAGGAGAAGTGATAGGAAAACCTTTAAACAGGTCAGCTAGAACCAAGAATGATGTACATGCCTATCATTTCAGCACTCTGAGAGTTTGGAGGAGAAGGATCACAAGTTTGAGCCCAGCCCGGGCAACTTAGCAACTCAGTGAGACCCTGTTTCAAAATAAAAAATAAAAAAGGTATGGGGATGTGGCTCAATGTGAAGGCCCTAGATTCAATCCCCAGCACTGCAGAAAAAAGGCGTGCGCATGTGCACGTGTGTGTGCCAGTGCCTCTCAGAGACAGCGGCCTGCAACCCAGTACTGGCCGGAGGCCAGAATGTGAAGAAGGGCATATTCCCATCAAGGGACCATCGTAAGCATAGGCCCACAGCAGGAATACGCCAGCATTCGGGGTATAAATGGAGTAGCATGCTACTGGGAAGGTGGCCAGCCCAGGAACTAAGACAGGGCAGTACTAGAGGTCATGGCAAGGGGCCTGGCCTGGTTCCAAAGGCACCAAGATTCCAGTTGTCCTGACTAGACAGGGTAAGCAGGGTCCCGAGTATGGGTCACAGCTCTTAACACATGCCTGGACACATGGGGCCCGAGAGCCGAGTCACACGGAGTACAGGTGGGTGGGACAGGACAGGCAACGCTTATTCAAACCCAGAGTAAGCAGAAAACTGGAGACATGGGCTCCCAGCGGGCTTGAACCTTTCTGTACCTTGGTACTTTATCTGAAAGCCAAGGGACAGCCCTCCTGGCCCACACAGATCAAGGGGTTGCCGAGGAAGGAAGTGGAGCTAAGTTGTTAGTTCATCTAACAGTGCTGGGTACCTCAGACAAGTCGGGTATTAGCTATGCCAAGAACATAGGGATAGGAGAGGCTGATACCATACGCTTTTCCCAATGCAGGCACCACGTGCTGTGTACAAACACTGCTTCAATTATTTGGTTCGATCTCCATAATCCACTGTGGATAGGTCTTTACGCCCATTTCACAAACAAGGCAACTGAGCTTCAGCGCAGTTCCCCATCCATTCCAGGCAGCAGAGTGAGTAGCAGTGACACCTGATGGTCTCTTCTCTCCGAAGCCCACGAACCCGGAGAGCACCTTACCTCAGGGAAGGTTTTGGGCGATGGCAACCCCTGCTTCACGCTGTGATGACCAGGAAGAGCTTGGAGGTCAGGAAAACCCAGCTCCCCAGCAAGAGGAATACTTGTCCCCACCGGGAGAAGCAGGGAGACCTCATATTCTCACTGCAATGGAGTTGGGCTGGACCGGGGGCTGTATGATGCCTGGTTCCACACTGCCTTTAGCCTCTGCCCCCAGAGCTCCCCCACTCTTGAGCAGAGGCCCTCAGAAGTAGGTGCAGTTTGAGCAGGGACCCTTATACTTCAAGCATGAAGGCCACACATCACCATCCTAGGCAACTCAGCTCATCATGGCCGGCAGGCTGCTGGTACCAAACAGTTGATACTTTTATGTGGGAGCTGCTGGTGCCCGTAACTGGAAGGGCAGGAAGGCTGCCAGCCTTCCGAGGCCATGATTCATCACTCACCCACACCCCTCCCACTTCAGATAGTCAGCTGGGTGACAACACTCACAGGAAGCAAGAAAGTGTGTGCCTAGGGAAATGTACTGCTGCAGGGCAAATCCCGGAGACCAGGGGACGCTGGCGGCTGAGTCTGCAGCGGGGAGAAGATCCAGGTGGGGTCCTGGAACACTGAGGACCTCAAAAGTGACTACCCAGCTGCTCCCTCAGCAGGGACACAGAAGAGCGTCTCACAGCCCAGGGAGATGGGACCAAGGCCACTTCTGGGTGTGCCAGTGACTGGGAGACAGGAGTTTATTTTCTATACAAAGGGGCTGAGCTTCTTGTGGCAACCAGCAGAGGGCATCCTAAGTTCAGCTCAGAAGTTGCGAGTCTGAATTCTCCAGCAATGGTTGATCCCCTAACTCTGCAGTCCTAGGAGGCTCCCAGGGACAGACTGAGTCTAGTTCTAGGCTGTACTTTGAATATCATGACAGTTGCCCAACCCTTCCCATCCCTATTTTCGTATCGACCTCATCTTTCTAAGACAAGCCGCAAAGCCAGGGTGTCTGTCTCAACACTCGTCAGCCAGCCCCACTACTGCAGTGTCACAACAGGCCATTCAGGGCTTAGGTGGCGGATAAGTGGGGGCCATGGCTCTATTACCACGACCTTTCCCAATACCGGAGCTGCTCTCTTCAAATTGGATCAGGTTCTGAATCCTAGCTCAGGTGGGGACTAGCAGGTTGGCCCAAACAGAAAGGTCCAGTAAATAGGAAGAAATGGCATCCAGCCCTGAGAGAGCAAACTGAGTTCCAACCAGACAATGGCCAATCCAGAAAGGAGGCTGGACTCCAGCACAGAGCACAGGGCTGGAACAAGGAAAGGAATGGGAGAGGGAAGGGTCAGTTCTACAGGTCTTCCCAGGCCTGGGGACAGATTCTCAAAGCTGGCTGTCCTGCTCTGCCCCACACTCTAGGACCCTTGACCCCTTGGGAGCTTAGGGAGGTATGGGCCTAGGGGTCAGCCCTGCTGGAAGCCCAGTGTTGGTGGGGAGGGATGGGCTGAAACAACACCTAAGTGAGCAGTAACAGAGCTGCAACAGAGCCACATGTGTACAATCACACTTCAGAAAGAGAAGAGAGGCCAGGGCAGATAACCCAGGGAGGAGGGACAGAGTTGGTAACAAGGACAGAGAAAAGGCGGTGATGAAGACGCAATAGTGGCTTGGTAGGTGGGCTTGCAAATTCATCATCTGGGCAATTTCCTCCAGGCTGTCTCCGGAACCTGGGCTCCCAGCTGTACGGCTCCAGCACAAAGCAAGAAGGCCCACACAGCTTTGGTCTGCCTGTCTGGCAGACACCCCTCTGAGGAGCGCTCACCAGCCTGACCCCAGCCTGGCAGTGCACGATGCTTAGCCTTTCAATGGCACTGCCTCCTCATCCTGGCCAAGTTCTCCAGGAAACAAGGGCCAAGAGTGGGGTTGGATCACCCAAATACACAGCCCCTGGGGTGTTCTGGAGATGGTATGAAGTCTCATGGATAGAAAAACTGTCTGACTCAACTCTCACCCGAAGCAAACAGCCCCAGGTGGAGTTGACAGAAAGGACTATGCTTCTGAGAACCTGAGGAGCAGCAGCTCAGAGGATCCAGCTTGCTAGGAATGCAGGAGCCTTGCATACGAGACAGGAGAGTGGGAGTGGGCCTGTGTGTCTGTGCCCATGAGGGTGAGTGTCTACTGGTGTGTGGGATCTGCTTTCTCCATGTGTGCACGTCCCTGTGTGTCTTCCCACGGGGCATGTGCTTCTGAACAAGGGGGTGTGTCTCCCATATTGTGAAACAGACGGCTGGGAGGGAAGGCACCAGGTGGCAAGGCCACACTCCCTCTGGAGCGCCCCACCCCGACTCCAGGTGGGAAACACGGCTGGAAGGGACTGACAGCATCACCTGGCCACAATCCCCCCGGAGCGAAGGGGGTCCGGGCCGTCCCCACCTTCACTGCCGGCAGCTGCTCTCCTCTTTCTCCTTGACAATGCCAGCTCAGCTACTTCACTTCTCTGAGCCTCAGTTTCCTATAAAAATAAAGCGAGGAGGGAAAAAAACCTGTCTGGTGGCATTTTTTAGAGGATTAAGGGAAACAGTGCACCTAAAGGGCTTCATGGGCTATCCCGTACCATCTGCCAAGGCCCCTGTGGGTGCAGACATCATGTTCAAAGCTTATCCATCATGCCATCTTCTCACAATGACCCTGAGGAAAGCACTGTTACTTCCGTTTCCACAGAAAAGAAACTGAGGCCCAGCGAAGCTACATCATGTGTCCGTAGTCCTCTGAGGAGGGGAAGCCTCAGCAGCCATGGGCTTGAGGCACGCCTCCTTCCTAAATGCTCTCCCCCAGGCTGGATGGTTCCTCCAACCAACAATGCACCCTTTCCCCCAGATACAGCCTATGGATGGGCCATGGCCTCCCAAAACCAATTTGGAAGCACAGTGACGGCCTGAATACCTATACCCTCGCCCCCATTCCTATATTGCCGCTCTAACCCCAATGTGATGGCATTTAGCAGCGGGGTCTTTTGAGGAGTAATTCCGTTTAAAAGACATCATGCCGGGAGGACCCTCACAATGAGATTAATATCCCTGCAAGAAGAGAGAATGAACTTTTTTCTCTCCAAGTGCATCACTAAGAAAGGACACTGAGGACAGTGAGAAGCCACCTGTCTGTACCCAGGAAAAAGCCCTCAGCAGACTCTGACCACGCTGGCCCGCTGAACTTGGATTTCCAGTGTCCAGTGCTGTTATTCAGCCAGGCATGGTGATATGCACCTGTAGTCCCAGCTACTCGGGAGCCTGAAGGAGGAGGATCAGCCCGTGAGTTTGGGGCCAGTCTGGGTTGTTTACAGCTCAGTTGATGTTATTTTGTTAGACCAGCCAGAGCCACAGTACATACCAGGAAGCCAGAGACTACAGCTCCACAGGGTCACTGGAAAATCGTCTCAGGTCTAGGAACTATAGTTTGATCCTGGACTTGCAGAGAGCTGACTGAGCTTTGGCTGTGCAATGCCTCAGTGGACTCCAGGGGATCAGTAGGTGGGCTAAGAAAAGGGTTCCCATCTGCCAAGTGGAAAGCCAAGGGTCCTGCCCACCTGTTCTTCCGTGCATCTGTTCTCTGGCTCTGTGGCACTTTGCTGACTAGTGTCCCCAAAGAACAAATTTCTATTCCCTGATCTCCAGAGAGCCTCTCAGGGTTAATTCCACCCAGAATTATCTACGCCCTCAGGAACACAAGGCAATCCGCCACAAGGGATGCCCCAAAACAAGAACCTGCTAGGTGGAGGGCAGGCACGGGCCAATTTCTAGCAGTAACAAGGGTGGTGGCAGCTAATGTTTGCGGAGTACTTGGTAGGTGCTAGGCCCCTGCCATCTTGCTACATAGAACTGTCCTACGTGACAGGTTCCAGCTCCACCACCTCAGAAAAAGGAGGGCTGTGCCCATGCTCCTGGAAAGCATCAGAACCTGGGTCCTTATAAACCAAGAATACAAATTCTGTTTGCAACTGTTTATGAAGGACGAAGAAAAAGCCCTAGACCTTGACATGGGGACTTGTCTTGACTTCTGGCCTTTGATATCTCCCAAGGCTTCCTATGACACCTTTCCTTCCTTCCCTCCTTCTTTCCTTTCTTCCTGCCCTCCCTCCCTTTCCTTTCTTTTCTTGAGTCAAGGTCTTGATATGTACTCTAGACTGGCTCTGAATGCACTACATAGCCCAGGCTAGCCTGGAACTTGTGGCGATCTTCCTTCCCTTCCGAGTGCTGGGGTTACAGGAGAGTTACCACCACACCTGGCTTCCTTTGGCTTCTTACCAGAGACTTGGGAGGCAGAGCTCATGGTTCCTGATTTGACTTTTTTCTTTGCAGGCTCCAGTGGGAGGAGGTGTGCTGGAGACTGAACACAGGGCCTCGTGTGTTCCAGTTCCCCCAAGCTCCAGGTCTCCTATGGTGTGGAAATCTCACAGTCCAGGCCCACCTTGTACTGAAGGTGAGCAAGTGGGTTTGGCCTCTCCAACTCTTTTTTTTTTTAAGTGCTGGAGATCAAACCCAGGACCTCTCATGTGCTGGGCAGACACCACTACTAAGCTATACTATCAGCCCCAGCTCTTTTTAATCACCACTGAAAGGGCTTCTGTTCTCCCTTGCCTGAGCACCAGCACTTCTTGGCCTCAGCCTGCACCAGCAACATTCCCCCAGGCTTTCCTTCCTATAGTATTCGTTCACACTACCGCTGACATTCTTCCTTCACGAGGGACCTCTGGGATCCCAGAGCAGCATGCAGTGTGGAGCTCAGAGCAGGCACACAGGCAACTACACGGGGGAAATTACCTAACAGTAGGAATCTGGTTATCTAACTGTGAAGTCAATTCAGCCAAACAAATGAACAGCCACCCACTAGCCCATAGCACCAGGTCCTGGAAAGAAAATGTGTCTGTAAGATTCTCTGATCTGAGGCTGAGGAGGGCATCCTCCTGGGCAGCACCTGCTGCTCACAGCTCTCGGGTGAGCCAGTGCCAGGATGCTGGCCAGCCAAAGCAGCTGCCGATTACTCTTCAGCACTTGTAACACTGCCCAGTCATTTCCAAAGGGGTAGAATCCTGGAGTAAGGGAACCTGGCTGAAAGGGGTGACAAGATTACAGAAGCCACACTGGACATCAGGAGCTGGGATACTGGTCCTGTACAGGGCGCACCTCTGGGTCCTTCCATGATGCCCTAAAATACTCACCTAAGTCAGAGGCAATAGACCACCTCCCAGGAGGTTCAGCACTGATTATGGGGACACCTCTTAATCTCTCTCTACCAAACTGTACCCCTACCCCCAGCAAGCTCCCAGCAGAAGCAGGGGGTGGGGCCAGGGCCTGCCACAGGTCTGGCACCAAGCTGACAGAAGTACTTTCTCTTCCCTGTGACTACACTGACTTCCAGGTAATATAAGGGATAAGAACAAGGACAGACAGCCCTGTTGGTTGATGATGGGGGAAAGGAACAAAAATGTAATACACCTGGGATACACACAGGTAGATGAGAACATCTGGCTTCATACCCTGGCTGTGTGACCATGAGCAGATCATTCAACCTCTCTGAGCCACAGTTTCCTCACTTGTAAAGACAGAAGGCCTCTGACTGCAGAGGGTTGTCATGAGAACTCAAGAAGCAGAGCTCCTTTTCCTCTCAGGAACTGGCTACTCAATGTCATTTACCAAACTGAGAACTGGGCATAAAGGAAAAAGTAGGTATTGCCAAAGCTGCTACTGCTAACAGGAAGCTGCCTGAAGGTCCACTCTCTGCCCCCATTTTGGGGGCCAATCTAGTACTGTTTCAGGGGATAGGGAGGGTGCCCTTCAACACCTCCCACACAGCGGGCACCCAGTGAGGAGGCCATCACCCCTTGCCATACTGTCACTCCCAGGTCATGAATCCTTCTATCCTACAACACAGTGGAGGGATCACAGGCCCTCTGAGTCACTCAGAGAGCAAGGACTTTGGGCGGGGGGTGTCCGTAAATCAATACCACAGGCAAGCCGTGAGTAAAGATTGAGCCTGTGTTGGAGGATTGCCTGTCTGGCATAATTTCAACTGCACTGAATACCTGTTGGGTGTCCCAGAAGGGTACTCGGCTCTGGCTTTGGGAGTAAAATTGATTAGCAATGTCTGTCCCTGTCATGGCTGGGGATGGAGGCATGGTCGTAAGCATGCCAGCCTAGTCCCCATCAAGCCTCCTCCTTCAACTGGCACTGACGGACAGCTCTGAATGAAGTGTGCAATTCAGGATCACAACCTTCCAGGGTTCCCTAGGCCTTCTCACTCATTTGCAGATGAGGTATTCAAGTGACCTGTGCTCACTGAGAAATGTCCCTGCAGAGCTAGGTGCTAGAAAGGATTCAGTCAAAGGCTCCTGCTCTCAGGAAGCAACAGGCCTCTGAATACTTCCTGCTCAGTCATCCCAAGAGCCTAGCCAGATCAGGCTTGTAAGGACAGATGCAGAAATGGGGCCTGGCTGCCAAATCCCAGACAACATCTTTTTCAGTTCCCTGAGGCCGATTCCAATAATCTGAACATTTCTTTCCAGGGATCCCAAATGGCAGTCAGACATACCAGGAGCAGACTTAGCACCACATCAAGGGCCAAGGGAAAAAAGATTCATAAGTTTGCTTCCCAGGACGTCAGAGCTCTCATAAAGGAACAGTTGCCATAAGAGAAAAAGCAGAAATCCCAGGAGAGACAGATAAGTCCTGCAGGAACCCAACATCCAGTTCGATTTGGACTGCCAAGGAAGGCTACAGGTTTTACTCTCTTCCGGTGGTCCTGCTCCAGGGGTAAGAATCACAGGCAGGGCCCAATGTTACTCTACTTCTAGACACGACCCGTATTAAGATCTTTCCTATCCGTGCAAGGTTCTTGCCACTGGACAAACAGGGTCTCTGACCTATATGAGTCTTCCTTGGGGAGGGCCGAAGGACCCATTTCTGCTTTCAGTGGGCTTAGCAGTGGCTAAGCAGCTGACATAGAGGGCCAGGACGGCTGCCATCTGAGGCTTTTTCCATAAATCACCCCTCCCTGTTGAGGGCGCAGGCACCCAGGGAGGTGAGGCTGTGTTCCCATCCTGTTTTAAGAATGAGGAACAGATGTGGAGGGGAGAAGCCCTGAGCTCCAGGTTGCCCAAGGGGGTCAGATCTCATGATACTGAGATGAAAGCTGAGTCTCCCTGGTTCCAGGGCTGAAGAGTAGAGTGGAGGGATGAGCTCCCTCCTCCTCATGGACATCTAGAGCCAGGCCCGCCAGGAGAAATCTGACCACACCCCTCACTCAGGACCAACCCTGGTTAGACTTTGGGCTCAGCTCAGCACATGGGGTACCATTTTCCAGAGACTTACACCCCTCAATCCAGAGAGATTCATGAAGAACATAGCTGAAAGCAGCCTGCCTTCATCACTGCAGAGTGACAGATGGTTTAAAAAAAAAAAAGCCCATGGTCTGGGCAAGCCAGCACCGGGGCTGCCTCAGTACTCGGCACAGAAGGAAGAGAAGAGACCAGTTCCCCCAGGGGCTGCTCCAGTCAAGGTCATACTCTGTCTTCCTCCTGTCCCTGCACAAGGCCCCGGGGCTGCAGGTCAGCTCTCCCTGACACAGGATGCTCACACATTCAGTGCGGGCTCTGCAGCCTGCACAACTCAGCCACCCTCACCAGATGCTGTCCAGTGAAAAGGCACCTGCCTAGCAACACAACTGGTCCGTCTGGGGAGGCTCAGAGATGGCGAGGATGCAGGCCAAGCCCTGCTTATTGATGACATATAAGAAGAGAACGCCTGCCAAGGGGGTGCCAGACAGAGGAACAAGGTAGGGTGGGGAGGAGGAGACGCTTCCAGACTGAAGACGTGAAGCTCTGCAGCCATTCTCGTGTGTCAGTTACAAAACACAGACCCCTCCCTTTCATCCCATTTCAATCCTTAAATCTGGTGTTAACAGTCTTCTAGTGGGGAGATTTAATTTTTGGTAGGGGGGATCCAATCCTGGGCCTTGCACATGCTAAGTAGGGTTCTGCCAGGGATTTAGCTCAGCGGTGCTGCCACCTGCTTCCAAGTGCAAGGTGCTGAGTTCAATCCCCGGTACCGCCCCCCCCAAAGACAGCTACTTTCACATCGAATTTTTAAATGAAAGAATACCCGGGAGGAAGGAGGCGGGTTCCGGGAAGACACAATGCCATATTCTTACTCACTGGTCTCCTCGGGTGGAGACCTGGAGCTGGAACGGATACGAGGGGAACAAAAGCAATGCTCTGGATGTAACTCAATGGAAATGATGGGAGGAAGGAGGAGGCGGGCCAAGTAAGGGGTGGTGACAACGCTGACTGGGGAACGGCGTCAGCCCTGCAACTCTGCCCCAACACTGAACATACAGGACTGGCTTGTACCCTGCCAGCATCACAGATACCCAAGGACAACATACTCCTGTGTCGGGCTGAGCCATTTGCTGGGGACCCGACAGGGGTCCTGGTCTGAGAGTGAGGGTGCACTCTATCCCCCAGCCACCCTTACCTCTCCCTTCTTCACCGTCATGGACTGCCGGCGGGGTGTGATCTCCTCATTGATGCTGGACAGGAAGTTCTGTGAGATGCGGAGGGCATCCTGCAGCAGCGGGTGGTCAGGGTGGCTGGTGGGAGTGTGCTTTAGCAAGTCCTGCCCCGGGTGGAAAAGTTGTTAGAGAGCAAGACTCAGACAACTGTGCAACCTGTGTGTGAGCACGTACGTGTACATACACACACACACACACACACACACACACACACACACACACACACACACACACACA
>NW_022900924.1:6417436-6424467 GCF_012274545.1 Fukomys damarensis | reverse complement strand
ACACACACACACACACACACACACACACACACACACACACACACACACACACACACACGGTATAACTCAGAGCTACTGGCTAACCAAGCATCACCACCAACCTGCAAAGCTCTGGACCTTGAGGACAGTACTTGTGTGACCACCATTCCAGAAGCAAATGGTCTCAATGACTCACTGACAAATCCATGTATTTGCACACAGTTAAGGGAAGCTCCCACTACAAGTCCAGGCCAGGGCTTCTGGACCTTGACGCTGCTGACATTCCGGGGAGGATGATTCTCTGTTATGGTGCAGGAGTAGGGTACAGCAGCTGCCCTGTGCACTATAGGATATTCAGTACCATCCCTGGCCTCTACACACCAGCTATCAGTAGCGTGGACACTGGTGCCCATCCTCCTGGGGGCAGAGTTGGCTGCCGAAACTCCTGGCCTTCCTGGCCCCACCTCTTTTAATGAGAGTCTAGGCCTTTTCTGAATCCAGATGGGATATAGACACTTTCTCTCCTAGGTATGCGAGTCGTTCCTGTTTGAGGTCAGCAGCTCCCTACTTCAGAGAAACGAATCTCCATGATATGACACTAAATGGAAAGCAGTGTGGAACACGTGCAGTGTGACACCTGTGTAATTAAAAAAGGCCACATATGCCAGCCCATGCATACAGAATCCTTGTGGAGAAATCTCTTATGGGGAGGGAGCAAGAAAGGAAATGGGAACATGACCCTTCTGTGAACTGGCTCTAAAGTTTAAAGAAACTATGTAAATATATATAGTATTAATAGGATCTCCCAGGCAGTAGTACTAGGGTTGTTTTTGCTTTCTGGTTTGTTTCTGTTTTGAGAAGTCCCATTTACTTTAGTTTAGTTTTTTTTTTTCAGTGCTGGTGGTCGAACTCAGGACGCACTCACCAGGAGAAAACCCATTTAGGGTTACCGCCAAGGTGAGCTCCCCCACTGCACTTTCCCTGATCTGTGGCCTCTGGTACACACCAGCCGCCTGAGTCCCCACCCTATCAGCCTTGGAGCCTCATGCACATCACTGCCATGAAGCTTCGCCATGTGCCAGGCCCTGCCTGTGAGACAGGAAGCTCCCTTTGCTGCCCGTCATAGGCAGAAACACCTGCAGACTCTCACCCACCCCTCAGCGCCCCACACTATGAGGCCTCTTATCTCTCTGCATCCTCACTGAAGATGTGGGGCAGAAGAAGTGGCACAGGTGACAGGTGGACAAAAGATCGATGTCTGTCCAGGACAGGTAAAGCCAAGAGCCCCAGGGGAGAAGCCCTTGCCTGACTGGGATGGAGGACGGGGAGAATGCCCTGGCCACTCTGGACTGTGACTCACATGAAGGACCAGTGTGCTTCTTGTCACCCGGTCCACAGGCTTGTAAAGCAGGGCTGTGGAGAGACAAAGGGAGAGATGATTGCTCTAGGAGCTAGCAGAACACGGCAGCCAGCTGGTGCCACAAGGGGTGAGGACAAGGGCAGGCCGACCTCCACAGGCCCCATCACCCCTCTGCACAGTGAGGAAAACCACCCCAAAACACCCACCTGCCACACTCTGAGCTTTACGTTAAGGCATTAAAACCAGAGTGCAGAGCTGCTGGTCAGGTCTGAGCCTGCACATCTTACCCTGTGACCATCACAGAAAAGGCTCAGTGTTGATGCTTCTGCCACCTGGGGTTGAGGAAGAAGGGAAGCCAAGGGCCTGATCTGGGCTGGAGATCTACTCTCCAGCCTGGGGATACCCTGGGAGCAGACAGCACACCGTCCTCAATGCCCATCCCTGTCCATCCCCAGATGTTTTGCAGCCTGATTCTGAAAAGGGTCGGGGCCGACCCAGATGCTCACAAAACTCGTCTGAAAGGCGCCCTGGGATGGAAAGCTGCTCAGGCACACCCAGGCTCCAGCAGCATAGGAGCCATGGCCAGCCTTGGCCACCTGTGCTTTGATCCACCATGGGACTAGACACCGAGCTGTGTTCTGACACACGTCAGATACATTTCGCACACGACTCCCGTGGTCATTTGGGCATTCACTGCTATCCTCATTTTACAGACAAGGAAAATGAGTCTTGGAACAGGGTTGAGGGTGAGCTCTGAGGAGAACCCTACCTACTGTTCCCTGTGAGCGAGCACAACTATTCACACTACCTTAACAATCCAAGGAAAGAAGTGACTTACTTCTGATGCCTTTTTTAGAACAGTGTGCGGAGCTAGCGCTAAATTCAACCCCTGCCCAGCTACCTAGAAATTGTGGTCCACCCAGTCATCTGCTACAATTTGAATGTCTCTCAAATTTCATGTGTTGAAAAGTTAAACTCCAAAATTACGTATTACTGGGACCTTTGGGACGTGACTGGATAAGGAGGGCTCTACTTATACATGGATTCACGGGCTGATGGGATATGGGGTGAGTTACCACAGTGAGCTCTCTCTGGCATGCTTACTCTGGCTCACACGTGATGCCCTGTGCTTCCCAGGGGTTCTGCAGAGGGCCCCGACTAGTCAGAAGACCCTCACTGGATGCAGCTGCCTGATCTTTATTTTTTCAACCTACAGAACTTGGAGTCAAGCCTTTATTCTTTATAAATTACTTGACCTATGAAATTCAATTATAGCAGCAGAAAATAGACTACTACTTCACATAGAAGGGGGGAGACTATATACAGTCCTTCTTACACTGGGCTGACATAATTGTGTGTGTGTGTGTGTGTGTGTGTGTGTGTGTGTGTATGGAGAACATGTGTGCACATGTGTGGGGGGGAGAAGGAATGGGAGACGGGCAGGAAGGGAGGAAGGGGTGGGGGAGACAGGAGAGAGAGATTGCTCAGGCTGGCCTCAAACTTGCAATCTTCTCTCTCAGCCTGCTGAGTAGCTGGAATTACAGATGCAAACTAATATACCTAACACGATGACAGTTTCTTCTTTTTTTTGGTACCAGGGATCGAACTCGGGTCCTTGAGCTTGTGAGGCAGGCGGCAGAAGCCCTGAACTAAATCCCTGGCCCTCCTCTTCTCTATTTAGCAGTACTGGGTGTTATGATTTGGATTGGAAACGCCCTCCAAAACTCAAGTGCTGCGGGTCTGGCTCCCATATGATAGACTTTTGGGGAACTGCCTGGATCCTAAGGGCTCTGACTTCAAGGGGCTCAAGCTACCAGTGAGATGCTAACTTGATGGCACTGCGGGAGCTGATGGAAACAGGAGGCGGGGCCTGGCTGAAGGGAGGGATCACGGAGGCGTGCTTTTGGGGACCGGGTCTGCTCACCAGCTCCTTCCTTTCAGGTTCTTTCCCTCACTTTCCATTTCCTGGCTGCCGTGCTGGGAGAGGTTTCGTTCTGTCACTCTTCAGCCATCGTTTTGCCTCACCTCAGGCCCAGTGCAAAGGGACCAGCTGACCATGGCCTGAAGCCTCCGAAACTGTGCCTCAAAACAAATCTTTCTTCCCTTAAGCTGTTCTTCTCAGGAGCTGAACCCAGGGCCTCACAAATTCAAGACAAATACTCTACCACTGAGTTATATTCCCAATCCTTTTTATTTTTCATTTTGAGACAAGGTCTTGTTACGTTGCCTGGTCTGGCCTCAAACTTGTGGCCCTCCTGCCTCAGCCTCTTGAGTAGCTGGGACTTCAGATGTGCACAAGGCATCGGCTCACAGTCACACGTTAAATGCCCAGCAGTGATCAGTGTGTGATCTGCTAACTTCTAAATTTTTCCTGGTTGCCACTGTGGTTGGCAAAATCCTCCCGATCACGTTCGTCCCCCCCTGCCATGTCCAGAGCTGCTCTTTCCTTCTCTCCACTCTCACTAGATGAAGTTCACAACAGGAAAGATGCTGGGGTAACCCAGCTAGGTGCATGTCTGCTTTGCTAGCAACATCTCTGCTGGCAGTGGCCACCCACCCCTACCAAAGGGAACAAAGAGGGCTCTGTGTGAACTCACTTTCCAAAGAGTTCTTGGTCGTTGGCTCCTTGGCATCCTTGTTGCCTCTGGCTCTCAGGTTCTGCAGAGAGAAAAGTATGTGTTCACACAGGACAACTGAGGCAACTCTGTCGTGGCAGTTTCGTGGTCAGGGACCTTCAGCAGAAAGCTCAGCCTTCTCTCCCCACAAAGGGCCCCCAACCCAGCGAACCTCAGGGGAGCAGACCGAGTTGCCAAACACGTACAGAGGCTTGACACAAAGCCACGGGCAAGCTGGGCACAGAGGATGCCCTGGATGCATCAGGTCACTTAGGACAGGATTTCTCAACCTCAGCACTGTGGACACCGAAAGCCAGAAGTTCCCTGTGTGAAGTGGCACTTCAGGCACATCCCTCTGCACTTCAGGATGCTGAGCACCCCAGCTTCCTGTCATAAAACTAGAAATATCCCTAGGCTGCCAAAATTGCCTCAGGTTAAGAAACTCTGATGCGACCAATCCTGCAAACGGGCAAACTGGTTTCTTGGAGCAGTTCAACAGCACGCAGGGGGCCAGTCATTCAGAGCACTCAGCTCTGGTGACCACCAGGGCAGACCCACCACCACCTGACACTGCCTTTTACTTCCACCTGCCCTCATGAGTGGAAATGTACAAATGTCCTTGTTAAAATGTGCAAATGTACTTGCTGTGAAACAAGGTGCTAAGAATCCCAGGGTGAGAACAGGGCTTGTTAGTGGACGGGCTCTGTTTTGATACAACCGCATCAAGGGCATCACTGACTTGGTCCAAATTACCAAGAGAAATGAGGGTAATGAAGGAAGCCCCATGTGCCTGAAATCATCTCTGCAAAGCAGCTGCAAAGAATCCAGAACCGAGTCTCCAAACAAATGCTTAACCAGGGGCTGGGGAGTTGGCTCAGTGGTTCCACCACCTGCCTTTTAAGTGCAAGGGCTGGAGTTCGATCCCAGGTATCCCCCCAAAATAATAAATAAATAAATGCTGTTGACAAAAGCTTAACCAGCACAAAGACAGACGGGGGCTCTGAGATTGATCTGCCAGTCTCGTGGGCTGCAGAAAACCAAAAGATGGAATCTTCCAGCTCACTGGGGCCAAAGCCTAGAGTGCATGTTGGTGCCTCTCCTAAGAGTTTAACATCCTTTTCAGTGCCTGCTCCTCCTTACATCTGATTCAGCAATCCCCAAAGGGTGTGAGGAGGTGTGAAAGCTAAACACGAGACTGCAGAAACCAGGTGCTGAGCTCACATGAACCTGGGAAACGGCCCACACTCCATGTGCCCTTGGATAGCACAAGGCACAAGTCTGGGATATCCTGCCTGAAGGACACGTTAAAAGTTTGATTTAACCCCACACTTCCCAAACTCACTTGATTCTGGAAGCTTACCCTCCCGCTCCCACCCAGTGCTAGGGATCAAACTCAGGGGCTCATATATGCTAGGCCGAGTACTCTGTCAAGCGCTACGTCTCCAGTTTGATGGAAGGTCATTTCATCTACCTTTATTTATCACGAAGGGAGTGAGTGACCACCCTCACAGAACCCAGTGGTAACTCTGGTCTAACTGGACACTACCTCGCACCAGTCTCAGGACTGGTCCTAGGAGAAGATGGAGAACCCCTGTTCTTTCCTGCCCTATAACTGAGGGTGATACTCAAGCCTATGCCTAAGCTGATCCTCTCCACCCCCAGGACACAATTCGTGTCCTCATCTTCGAGTTTGATTTTATTCTTTAGGCAGCTCCAATTTTTCTGCCCAACTATGGCTGGACAGATTGTTCTAATGGTACGAGAACCATCAGGCTTCATAGAGGGCCAGCTTCTGGCTGCCCCTGAGGCCCTAGCCACTCCCTGCATCCCAGCCTCGATTTAAGACTCCCCACTCAAGTAAGTGGTGGAACCATGCGCCACCCCTCCTCAGGTGACATCCCACCATGTTCCCCTTCCTTAATAGAAACCTGTCCAGGTGGACGTGACCTCGTCCACTTAACTGTAGCTTCTGGGGGCCTAAAAGGTTTTGATTTGTCAGGGTCTCCTGGAATTCTGGGCCAGCATTCTGATAAGGGTGCAGAGGCTTGCTAATTTAACGAGAAAGAAGAACAGCGCAGAATGAATACTGTGGGGGTGCTACGGCTGGTAAGGAGGGAAGCATGAAGCTGGTGCATGCTGATCCTGCCGCTGAAGCACTCGGTGGGGAGCTGGGCAACCCATGGGCTTGGGAAGCACAGCACGGCACAAGCTAGTACTGTGGCCAGTAATAAAAGTTAGATATAAAATTAGTAATACACTATTAGAGCCAGGGCCGGGGATTTAGCTCAGTGGTGCTATGCCAGCCTTGCAAGCACAGGGTCCTGAATTCTATCCCCGGTGCCAAAAAACAAAAACAAAAAAAAATTAGAGCCAGGAATCCTGATGCCCAGCCCCTGTGATAAATGATATAAACAGCACAAATTCTCCAGAACTAAGTCTTGGTGTGACAATCAAGGTCTGTTTATCAGTAAGAGAGATTTGGACCTATTTCATGTTTCTTTCCATTTGTCTTTGTAATGATGCCTTTTTTGCAGAGGTTTTTCCACCTATATCCTTGTTTGGTGGGTGGGAGAAAGGCAAGTCAGAAGTCAGGGCTCTGGGCAGTGGGAGTCATCCGAAGGCAAAAGTGATGACAAGCCCCAACAGAGGAGAGTATCCCCCAGTTGCCATCAGCTGTAGAGATAAAGGATGGGCAAGGGTAGGAAGAATCCTTGTTCTTGTGCTGCGAGGCTCTGGTCTTGGCCATCTGCATTTGAGGGACTCTTCTGAAGGTCCAGGTGGAGCTAAATGCAAATGAGGAAACAGTGGTAGCTCCCCCCACCACCTGAGTAGGACAGTTCTAACCAGAGGCTTTCTTCTCCACACAAACCCTTAGTGCCCTGGTACTACTACTCAGTGTTCCCAGCTCGCAAGGATGCTGGCAGACTAGAAAGGGAGCAAAGCAAGACAATTCCCACCAGTCTTCAGTGACAAGATGCAGTATCAGGGGCTGGGGATTTAGCTCAGTGGTTCCGGGGGCTGCTTCGCAAGCACAAGGACCCAAGTTCAATCCCCCACACACAAAAAAAACAAAAAAA
>NW_022900924.1:6350904-6417346 GCF_012274545.1 Fukomys damarensis | reverse complement strand
CAAAAAAAAAAAAAAAAAAAAAAAAAAAAAAAAAAATGCAGTATCAGTCTCAGGATTCACTCCCAAGACAAGACACAGGGGCAGAATTATACAAACTACTCAATGCAGACAGATGGTGCGAGAGCGTATCTGGGAACATGGCTGCAACAGTTTGAAACTATCCTCCAAAAGTTCACTCATATGTTCGTGGTATTTGAAGGTGATGCCTTTGGTTTTTTGGTTTTTTTTGGTACCGGGGATCGAACTCGGGTCCTTGTGCTTGCAAGGCAGGTGGAACCGTTGAGCTAAATCCCCAGCCCAAAGGTGATGCCTTTGGGCGACCATTAGGATTAGATGAGGTCATCAGGGCAGGTCTCCAGGAGGACACTACTGGCTTTGAAAGAGGAGGGAGAGAGGCCCAAGCTGGCACGCAAGCTGGATGCCTTCTGTCGTGTTATGATGCAGCAAGAAGGCCCTCACCAGACACAGCTGTATGCATTGAGACTTTGTGAGCCAAATAAACTTCTACTCTTTACCCTGTCTTGGGTATTCCGCTAATCACAACATAAAATCGGCTGACACACCAGCTGACCCCTGAAATCAGGCCTTGGCCCTTGGGGAAGCGGGCACTTGGCGGGCCGTTCCTTCTCTCTGGTTACAGCGGCACTGTCGGCATGCGGCCATGGGACACACCCAGCAGCCTCTGGGATCAGAGCTAGGGTTCGTGGCCAGACCTTAATTTGTGTGTTTTGTCCTTTTAGGTCAGATTCTACCAACCAGCCTACAGCCACCACAGGAGGTGAAGAGCATGGGTGGGAGTCAGCAGAGCTCTTGTCTGCACAGTGTCAAGGCATTTGTTACCTCTGAGATCTCTGCAAACTGAGCGTTGGCCTGGCAGCACTTCTCTGCCATTTCCATGGCAACCCCATAGTTGTCCACAAAGGCCCGGTACACACCCAACTGGCTGGCCTGCAGGGAAAAAGGAAAAGAGTGTGGGACAGCTGTGGGACAGGTGCGGGACAGGTGCGGGACAGGTGCCGTTGTCCCCCATCTTCCTGTGGACTAAGCTCCTGTGCACGGCTCCAGAGAAACTCCAGGTACAGCAGACAGTGCGCAGGCTGCAGAAACCTCAGCTCTTCCGTGCCACCCACTCCCACCTGCTTCCCCTCACCACGCACTGAACACGCATCTCTCCTAAAATGACATGTTGAGAAGTGACTCACAGACACAGGCAGGTAATGGCTCCCTTCCAGAGCTGCTTATTCCTCCCACCCTACTTGCTTAAAGGTACTGCGAGCAGCAGCTGAAGTTTGAGGTAGTGAGTTGTTAAGTGAATCAGAACAAGCATGATCTCAATACAGAAGATTAAGAGGTACCTTCTCATCTGGCTGCAGGAGGCCAACCCGGCCATGGAGGTCAGAGGTCCCTAGGGCCATGGTGTTCTGTTCGTGTCTGATCCCTTCCGACAGACAGGTAAGGAATACGCAGTCTGGCTGCCCACAAAGAAAAGCTCCTGCTGCTCACTCTAGCCTGTCTGTCCTAGCTAGACCTGGCAGAGGTACCCAGATGTCATGCTGCACACAGGACAGGCAGAAAACCTGCCAGCTGTAAGGCAAGAGGCATTCCGATTGTCATTTATTAAGCCAAAAGTATTAAGACAGTGTCTTCTCACTGAGCCTCTTGCTCAGACACACACTCGGCTGAGCCACAATTTCCACAGCAGGTGTGTACAGCCACCGCCATCGCCTCTGAGGTTTACCTCACTTTTAGAGTCGGTGAGAAAGAGAGCGGTCTTCATCACCGGCAAATCCAGGCCTGGAAGATTAAGAGTGGACCCGTGAGAACCACTGTCCAGGCCCATGCTTCCCACTGCAGTTAATGGGAAACTGGAAGCCAGAGGCATCTGCTGTTTCTGTGCTGCACCTAAATTTCATCTCCACGGACATTTGCATTTTTATTGAATTTTATGTTTCTACAGACAATCCCAGACACTGGGTTAACCAGGGCCCTTGGCAAAGCCAGGTTCAATCTTCTAGCTGTGCTTCCTGTAAGGGTTACAGAGAGAGCTATGGGTGCTTAAGTAAAGCGCAGTGGCCAGAAGATGATGCCCTGTTCAGACTCCCCCACACTGGCCAACTCGGAGAAGTCGCTGCTCCCCTGAATTCCAGGTTCTTCCTCATGGGCACGATGATGAGGTCTGGAGTGTTTCCTTCTTTCCTTTCTCCCTCCTTTGTGGTTCACTGAGTACCTTTCACCAAAACCAAGGCCTTGCTTGAGGCCTTATCCCCACTGCCAAAAATAATAGACACAAGACCATGCATGCTCTGCAGATGCTGTTCCAACAGGACAGAACATGAAAAGTGAGCGGACACATATTTAAAAAAATGGCAGAAGATGGGAGAGACTGGAAGTTGTGGCTATCAGGGTATCTTTGAGTTGGGGAGTGGGGGAAGACCTGGATTTTGTTTTCTGTGTTTTGAGACAGGGTCTTACTATTAGTTCAGGCTGGCTTTGAACTCACTCTGTAGCCCAAATTGGCCTCACAGTGATCCTCCTGCCTCAGCCTCCTGGAGTAATGGGATTACAGGTGTATGCTACCATACCCAGCTAATTTTTTGTTTGTATTTTGCATACTTAAGGTGAGAAATATAGTTTTAAATAAACCTATAATATTTTATCTGGAAAAAAAAGGGCAAATAGTTGGGGATTTAGCTCAGTGGTTTCAGCGCCCGCCTCACAGGCAAAAGGTTCTGAGTTCAATCCTCGGTACAAAAAAAAAAGACCAAAAAAAAAAAAAACCCAAGAAATAAAAAAGGGCAGATGGTTAAAGTGGGGCAGGGATCGAGAATGGTGTCCTGCTTCAGAGAACGTGGGCAGGATGAGGACGGCCGCTGGAAGAGGAGATGGCTAAGCAGAGTCTGGAGGGTCTTGGTAAAAGGATCCCTTTTGTGACTTCTCCCTCCTGCCCAAAGAGCTCACCTCTCCAGGCGTGAGACCTCTGAGCAATTCATTTCAACATTTTTAGCTAACCGGAAAACTGCGCTGCACTGGTAAAGCCTCAAATGGAGATCCTGCACCTCTAGATATGAAGCCCCGAGAAACACAGGCCCGCTACTGGGCCCTGTTACCCCCAGAAACACAGAGCCTGAGTCTATTCCTGAGGAGACATCTGACACACCTAAACGGCCTGTACCCTTTAAAAATGCCAGTCACAGAGGAGGAGCCAAATCCTAGGAGCTGGCAGAGATGAAAGGGGCCAGGAGAGGTGACAACAAGTACACGACGGGACCCTGGACTGGATCCTGAATCAGAGAGCGAAAGTGGCTACAAAGAACTCAGTCACTAACTCGGGGGAAATTTGCATAGGGACAGCATATTAAGTAACAGTGCCAAATCAATGTGAAATCTCCCGAATGTGACAAACTGTACTGTGGGTTACAGAAGACAATGTCCTTGTTCTTAGCAAAAGCATAATGAAGTATTTAAGTTAAAAGGGCAGATGTCTGCAAATTACTCTCTGACAATAAAGGGGAAAAAGTGTGTGTGTGTGTACACGAAAGCGTGCACAAAAGATATAATGTAAATGTGGCAAAATGCTTCGGTCAGTGTGTGTGAGTGAAGAAGACATCAGAGTTCTCTGTACTACCCTTGAAATTATTCTGTAAGTCTAAAGAAATCAGAAAACAACAGGGGCAGGGTCTCAGCTCAGTGGTGCTGCTGCTTGCCTCACAAGTGCAAGGTACCCGAAATGAAACAAAACGAAACAGCAATAACAAAATAAAGCTGATAAAATTCCATCCAGGAACAGAATCACGCACAGTGGACACAGTGGAAGTGAACCGGTGCACCCTCACAGGACAGGATGGTAAGGACAGGGTCTGTCAAGCCTTCTGTGTGGTCAGATGTAGTGCGGGAGTCCCTGAGCTCAAGAAGAGGATCCAAAGCTGGGGCAGGACATACGCCTTCAATCTGAGGCTTTCCCAGCGGGGGCACCTGACGAGGTGAGGCTAGGCTGAGTCTGTCAGCGCTTGGGGAGTCCAGGTTGAAGTCATGTGACTATTCAGCCCACAGTGACTGGGGAATGACTTCCCACTTCAGCCTCACCCCTGTCCTTACTCTACCTGTTGAAGCCTCTGACTCACAAAGCATCAACGTCCCCAGGGAAGCCAGAGGAAACTTTCCACATTTAAGTTCTAGTGTGCATCAGGTTATTAAAATTAAAAAAAAGTTTCCAAGTACTTCGGAATGTTATTTTAGGGAAAGTGCTGGTTGTGGGCTTTTTTTTTTCCAACAACATGGAACTTCATTTTTTTCTTTCTGCAAGGCTGTTGAGTCCAATCCGTTGGGTTTAAAACTGCTGACACATCACAGAGAGAAACCAAAGCTGGGGGACAGTTTCAAAGACTAAGGACACCTGCATCAACATACAGCCTTTTGCACTCTGGCTGTGGGGAAAGGAGCCCCGAGATGTGAGAATCTGGATCTCATCTGTCCTTAGGCCTTAGCTCCAGCCTGCAGTCCAGTGTGTCTTCAGTCCCGGGGAGCAGGAGGATCGGACTGCTGAAGGGAAAGCCAGACCTTGCAGTGCTCCAAACCAGACACAAGCCAAGGTGAGGCCAGAGTCTGTACTATCTGGGTATATGGACAGGCCCAGGCTCAGCAGGGCTGGGGCTGGAGTCCAGCTTGAAGGTAACACGAGGTGCATACCCAGAGGAACACAGACTTGAGCCATCCCTCCTCCTGAAGCATTTGTTTCCCTTGGGAGGGAGAATGGTCCAGGGAAAGAACATATGCATGGGAGACCTGGAATCCCAGAATCATGATCAGGAATCTTCAGAGATAGAGAGGGGCCACAAAGCCTGCCTGGCACCTGCCTTCTAGCATCTCTTTCAGAACAGGGAAGGTCTCTGCTCGGTAACTCTGACACAAAGATCCCCATCCTGTGATCTCTTTTTGGTTCCCTACTTTAGACCTAGAAATGGGTCTTTCCACAAATCACAGAACCCCGCATGCTGGACCACAAATGACAGCCCCATAGCCCCTTCACCCCAGGAGCTCCATCAGAGTTTCCTTTTGGTCAAGTTCCACCTCACCTGCATCTAAGTGTATACCCAGACCTAGTAACTGTCCCGGGCAAAGCCTGGCCGATACCAGGAACAAGGGTTTAGGGAGGCCCTTGGCTTGATTCCTACCACTGGAAAAGAAAAGGAATACTTGGTCTTTCACTCCTTTAGCTGAATGTGACTCTTAAAAGTAGCATCCTTGACTCCTCTTGGCTTCGGGGGTCACTGGGTGGCCAGGGAGGCCGCTGACCCACTTCCCTGGCTGGCTCTCCACCTCTGGGGACACAAAGGAGTATCCCTGTCACTCTACCGAACAGATTCCTGTTTTGTCCTACCATGTCCTGTAACAAACCCTTGGTCTATCATCCAACACCACCTGTTCTTTGGCCTTATGGCCCCCTAAAACAGGAAAATCAATGCTTTTTTCTTTTTAAGAAAGACAAACGAAGCGTTAAAGTTTGGTCAAGTGACCTATCCATCCTCCCCATCTTCCTGCTGTGCCACTGTAAAGAATGCTACCTCATGACCCCGTACCTTCTACCTGGTCTGTGTCAGAGCAGAGTCCAGTTCTGTGAGTCAGACGACGTCACAGCACAGGGCTGTCCTCTGCGCCACAGTCCCTTGTGGAGGTCCCCACCAACCCCCTCCTGCATATATATCTTCTCAGTCACAGGATGTGTCCTGACTCCTGCAAGGCGTAAGGATGTCACTGTGAAGACGTCCAGATTAAACACGGCTCCAGACTGAGAACAGCTGCCAAGGAGTGGAGGGCTACATGGATGTCCTGTGTTTGTCATTTTCTCTGGCTCCTTTAGTACTGAGGGCAATTTTCCAGATACCTTGATTTTTACAGCCCAAGTCTCTTTTCCTCAGAACACTTTTTAAAAAGATTATCCAAAAGATTCAAGGGGGTTTAATTCATATAATTGTAAAACTGAAATAAAGTACGACTGTCCCTCAGTAACCACAGGGGATGGGTTGCCGGAAGGGTACTAAAATCACGGATTCTCTAGTCCCTTACATAAAGGGAATTTGCATGCAATATTTGCATGTAACATTGCACGTAATATTTCCATGTCATGTACATACAACCTTATAACCCAACTTCACTCCCAGGGGCCCTCAAAGGGGCAACTGGGTCAGCCGGAGACCAGGAACTCAAAGCAAAACAGTGGATCCAGAAAGAGAGGACGTCCTGTTCGCTGGATTCCAGCTGGGGTTAAAATGCTTCCCTTGGTTTTTCTCTACAAACTGACCTCCGACCTCCACTGAGTCGCACTCGGCTCCCACTCTCACTCTCTCCTTGTGGGCACACACCCACAGGCTGCAGGACAGGCCTGGTCCCTGCCCAGCCACAAGTGCTCAGCATGCTTCAAGTTACGCACCAGCTTCTGGAAGAGGTCGCCCACCCTTTGCTGGTGACTCCACTGCTGCACACGGGGGAAGAGCCCGTCATAGAACTCCTTGTGAATCTCATAGAGTTCAGGCACTTTAAAGAAGATGGTCTCGATCTGCTGGCTGGTCAGCACAGGCTGAGAAGTGGTAGCAGCAGCTTTCAAAGGTTTCATGGGCTGGAAGAGGACACATGCAGCATGGCATAGGTGAGAGGGCAAACCATTCATCAGGGGCGTGGCTGGACAGCAGAATACCATGATCATGTGACATATATGCCTCTGTTTTCTTTTCCTGGTGCCAGGACTGAACCCAGAACCTTGGGCAAGCCAGGCAAGCACTCTACTGATGAGGCACCCCCAGCCCTCATTTTTATTTTTAAATCCCAGCAAAAATGAAAACTTAGCAACTGAGTCTTCCACAAGAATCCACTGGCCCTTGGGGAGGTCAGACTTCTACAGAAGTAGACTGTTCTGACCCTCCCACAGGTGTATGGGTGACTCCAGGAGGGTGGGCTGCCCCTAGGCTCCCAATCTGATCTGGAAAGGTGAGCAGGGAGGTCCCCTTGGGCTGGAGGCCCCATGCGGGCCCCTCCTTTCTCCATCCTCACCAGCAGCAGTGCCTCTAGGTGGCTCAGGTAAGTCTCCTCACTGGCCAGGATTCCAGACAGGACCCATTTTCTCATCTCCAGGCCTTTTTCCAAGTCCAGTTCACTCTGCAGAAAGAGACAGATGAAAGTCAGTCCTGGGGTGCTTGCATTATCTCCTCCGGGGAGGAAGACAGCATGTCAACTTTCAGACTAAGTCCTGGAAAAGGTCCCGCCTGGAAGTACGAGGGAGGCGGGGAGCCCTGGCACGTGTTCAGGCGGCTGCGGTAAATGGAGTATCTGGAAAGTCATCCAACAAAGCCAAAAGCTTTGGGAAGTAGGAAGTTTGGTGCCAAGAAGGTTGCAAGACCTCCCTCCCTCCAGCCATGCCTAGTGCCCGAGACCAGGGAGCAGCTAGCTTAACATAGTTAAGAAAGGAAAAGACGAAGCTCTGACCTGAGGTGGGTACAGCATGAAGGAAGCCCATGGGCAGCCCCAGGAGAGGCTGAGTCGAGGGAGCGTCAGTGCCCACTGCACGGCTACCCCCACCCCTGCCACAACACAAGCCTACCCCTCTTGCTCCTCCCCGGTGCCTCCCTCACCTGGCTTCTGACTGTCACTGCCACCTGACCCTTGGACTAATCAGGTCCAAGCCTGGGCAGCAGCGCCTTCCTCCACACACCCTCCCTCCTGGCCACAAGTGCTGGAGCTGGGGTCTGCTGCCACCTGCCCATGGGGAGCCCTGTCTCCTAGGCTCAAGGCCTGTCTCTAACCCTGCTTTCTAGACTCTAATGCGGCAAAATCCCTCTTGTAAGTGAACTATGACAAAGTCCTCCTTCCTATCAGTGTTTCTGCTAAAAGTCCAATAAAGCTTCTCATTTTTCCTCCATGTTAATGGATACTGATGTAGGGGGCAAAGCCCACTTTCTGAGAGACAATGGGCCAATTCCCGTTATGATGGTGCTATGATCTGAATTGTGTCCCCTCACCGGATTCCTATGTTGAAGACATAAGCCCAAGTACTTCATTTAAGTTAGAGTGAAAGTCAATAGGGTAGGCCTTGAGCCAGCACAACTGCTATTTCCATAACACACAGGTTGGCCGGACATGGTGGCGCATGCCTGTAATCCCAGCACTCAGGAGGCTGAGGCAGGAGGATCACTGTGAGTTCGAGACCAACCTGGGCTACACAGTGAGTTCCAGTTCAGTCTCAACTTCATAGTGAGACCCTGTCTCAAAAAAATGTAAGACACAGGTATGTGCAGAGAAGACATGCATAGACCCAGGCAGAAGCCTTGGGAGGCCATCAAGTGGCCCAAGAAAGAAGCCTCAGAAGAAACTAATCCTGTTCATTTCTTGATCTTGGATGTCCAGCTTCTAGTACTATGACAAAGTAAAATTTCTGTTGTTTAAGCCACTCAGCTTGTGGTGCTTTGTTATGACAGCCTAGCAAACCAACAGAGATGACAATGCCAAAGGCAATAAAAAACTGTTGATTTCCTGGCCACTCCCTGCTTTGCTCCCTGGTCATAGACAGTGTTAGAGGTTGGCTGTGCCCAGGACACCACTCTGTACTCAGCCATGAGCCAGCTGGTCTCATTTGTAGTTAGTGGGAGATTCCACTGCAGGGAGGGGCCTTGCATCGGAAGGTGACGTAACTGCCCCGCCCACTTTTCTGCTGGTTTTCTAGCCCAAGGGTAAACCTGAGACAACTCCACCAAGCAAGCTCCCAGAGCACAGAACCTCTCCTTTGCTTACTCTCCTGATCCACTCAGAAGAAAGGAAGAAGCTACTGATTTGGGCAGGATCCTCGCCCTAGATACTGCTAACATCTAGGCAGTAGGATTCTCTGGGGCTCTAGGGTAGTCCTGTGCCATGAGGGTATTGTACAGCATCTCATCTTCTACCTCCTAGTTGTGAAAGCCACAAAGGCCTCTAGAAGTTGCCACATATGGTGGGGGGCCACATCACCCCCACAGTGAGAACCACAGTGGGGTGGAAGATGAAGATGTACCAGATGAGGTGATCTCTGGCCTCATGATGTCTTCTGCAGAGTCTGGAGCCTGGATCCCAGTGTGGGCCCTCTGTACCCCAACTCTGCTAAACTCTGTAACACAGCACTCATTTAGATTTACTTCAGAATCAAACTGATAACTGGATTGCAAAGACCTGACTAGATCCTAGTTTTGGCTGCATCTTTATGAAGCTCTAAGGTCTCCTTCAGGGACTCTAAACCCTTGTCTGAAGACAACCAAACTGAAATGCTACCAAAGTTCAGCAAGGCGACTGCCTAAGGTGCACAAATGGGCAGAGCTACAGAGCTCAAGACACTCCCTCTCAGCCTTGTGTAAATGGCAGGGTCTTCAGAAAGCAGCCTGCGGACGCCCCTGCACATGTCCCTCACATCTGAATGTTTCTCTCATCCTACGCAAGAGAAGAGATGATGGGAACAGCAGATCCCTCTGGCAGGAGCAACTGGCCACCTACCTACCCAACCCTGCTCGTGTTCTGAGAACAATCTCGCCACTGTGAGCTCCAGGGGGAACGGTGAGGCCCTGGGAGGCCAGCAGGGCAGTGACCCATGATGGCTCCACCCAGCATAAGGTGCCTGCCTGGGAGCGGGTGCCGAGCCTCATTCCACCCACATGGTTTGGAAAGCTCGGAGGAAAAATAGTGCAGGCAGGATGGTGCCAAGTCCAGTTCTCCTTGTTCCAAAGGGTGGAGCCAGTGAAGGGAACACGTGGACCAAGGAAGGCGCGGGGGTGGAGAGAGGACTAGTGATGAGGGTATTTCTCCTTAGACTGACAATCTTCTACGGGGACCCTGAATGCTGCTGATGGCATCCAACAGGGACAGCTCGGAAACCAGCCAACTCTGTCACACAGAAAAGACGGTGGGGAGGGAAAGAGCAGAAAAGAGAGAGCAGAGGCCAGGGCTGGCATCAGAGCTATTTATAACTTCGGCTTCACACGTGCCAGTTCTGCTAAAGGGCGGCTCAATACAGTCAGGCAGAGCCAGCAGGCAGGAAGTGGCAATGGGGCAGAGGCTGGAGGAAAAGGGCAACTGGAAAAAGGCAGCAAGATGGAAGGTAAGCCCCCCACCATGGACCTGAGGTCAGAACAAAGCTAAAAGTGAACTGAACTCATGACAGCAAAGTGGGAAAGGTTGGCAGAGGGGTCAAGGTGGCTAAAACCACCACCTGTCAGCCAGCTAGCATCCAGGCCCACAGGCCTCCAGCTTAAGGCTCGAGTGCAAGGAGTCCTCAGATACTCCTGTAGTCCCTATACACCTAGTGGAGGCCACTGCTGCTCAGCGTACATTATGCTTTATATCTGGATGTTCTCCCAAAACCTCACGTACTCATAGGTGGGCTTTGGGGAGATGGCCAGATCATGGGTTGGTCCAGGATGACTTTGGGAGGTAAAGACGGGCTGGAGGAGGTGAGTCACGGGGGTGTGGCCTGGAAGGGTGCATCTCAGCCCGCCTCCCTTGATCGCTCTGATTCTTACCACGTCATGAGCTATTTTTCCTCAGCCATGCTGCCCTGCCTTGGAGCCAGCAGACTATGGACTGAAATCTCTACAAACCATGAGCCAAAATAAACCTTTCCTCCTTTAAGCAGTGGGTGTTGGGTACTGTGTCTCAGTGACAAGAAAGTAACTAAGAGTACAAAACCCCAGCTCTGTGGGGGCAGGCTGCTCCCAGTCAGAAGTCTGCAGCTAGCAAGCCAAACAGTTGGACAAAGAACCTTCTTCTGCTCTTGGCAGGGCTATGCATTCATGAGCAGAGCGCAAGAAACTGGCTTCTGTGCAGAGTTAGGTGTCAGGGGAAGCTGTTTAGTAAACCCTTGAGGGGACCACCTTGCAAGTGGGGAGACCCTTGTACGCAGAGCATGCTCCCCTCATAGACATCCTTCCAGTAAGCTCACTGTCTGAATCTTCTGGCTACTCCCTGGGTGAAGGGAACGCATGGCCTCGGTGCAATCCCTCCCTAACCCAGGGATGGTGCTCATGAAGATCTGCAACTCGAAAGTCCGTTGAGCCTCTATGTTGCCGTAGACTTCCCAGGAAGGTTATTCCAATGGTTCCACAGCCCAGAAGGCTCAAACTCAGCAGCAGGGGGATAATGAGAAATGGGGTGGGGAAAAGCCCCAGCCAGCAGGGTAGGGCAGGAGACAAATGAAAATGCCCCTTGTTCCTCACCTCAGACTACCATGTTCTCTGGAGATTCTAGGAAGCGACAACCATATCTTCTACAAATCAAAGATCAGAAATGAAGAAGCTGGGCATAAAGGTACACACCTGTAATCCCAGCAACGGAGGATTACCAAGTTTAAGGCCTACCTAGGCAACTTAGTGAGACCCCAATCTCACAATAAAAAAGGGACGAGGATGTAGCTCAGTGGTACAGTGTCCCTGGGTTCAATTCCCAGAACTAGGAAAAAAAAAAAAAAAAAGTATTGTACAGCTGGCAGAGAAACCAGGGAGCCAAGGCTGTGCCTGTCTCCCCTGCATTGAAGGACACCTACCCCTCGGGCTTCAAACACTAGGAGGCACCTAACCAGAGCACTGCTGGAATAAAACCACATAACCCTCTTCCAATCGAATGCCCTTATGCAGGTGACTCCTGCCACCTGCCCCGAGGTAGGTAAAATGCTTGTACCATAGACTCTTTGGATTTGTCAAGCACAGATGTGCAACCTCCTACCAATCCTGCAACATGAGAAATGTCTATCTATGGACTCCTGAGGGTGCTGAGGGTGTGGAGGGAGCAAAGGTTAGGGAGGGGACCAGAATACGAGCCCTTGAACTGGATGTCATTCTGTTGTCAGGAACCTGGTAGGTGTGGGAGGTCAAGTTGGACAAAGCCTGGGGCGCAGAGAGGGCAGATCAATTTCCTGAAGATCCAGAGAGTACATCAAAGACTGGCCTGGTGACAAGAGCCCTAGATTACTGTCCCAAGTTCAGAACTTACCCTACCTGTTCAGGGCAGTAAGGGTCCTTCTCATGGTCCAAATCACACTCATGAAGCAGCAAAAGACTGTGCCTCAAAAGCAAGGCAGTTGAAGCAAAGAGTGTTCGCAGAGGGTGCAGGAAGGCTTGAAAGCGCATAGCTGTGTGATCCTGGGCAAGTTACTTTACCTCTCTGAAACAGGGTTTCTGCTGTGTAGAATGGAGATGCCAGACATGGGACAAGAAGCAGCACGTGGGTGAGGCACAGACTAGGTACACAATGCACTCTGGCATCCTCTCCTTGCATGTTTCACCATGAGGATCCCACCCAGCACTCAACGGTAAGAAATCACAACTGCACAAATAGGAAGCAGCCCTGCAGCTAAGGCGTCAGCGTCAGGGAAAACACTTAACAGTGAAGTGTGTGGCGAAGGCGTCTTTACAGCACCTGGAGAAAGCACGCCCCTCTCTTGCTCTTACTAAAGTGGTGCTTGAACCTAGGGCCTTCTGCACCCTAAGCATGTGCTCTACCACTGAGCTACATCTCTGCCCCTCTCTCATTCTTGTTTTTAAACATAGGATGAGAATCTTCTGGAAACAAACTAAGCAGGCGTGGGAAACTACGTCAGAGACCAGAAAGACAAAAAGGACCAAAAAGACAAAAAAGAGCAACTCCTTTGAGGCAGTGATGATCTTAACCCAGGAAAGACGGAACCTAAGAGGTCAAAGGAACGTGCCCTTGACTCAACAGCAAGGAACGTGCCTGGAACCCAAGGCACTAAGGGGACATCTCCACCCTTGCTCCATGCCACAGCACCACTAGGAGCAGCAGAACACCTAACAGCCTCAGTAGCCTCGCCACCTCTGCAGGAACAATGCTGTCCCGCGTACAACTACTCGTGGGCCCTGTTCCCACAGGAGAAGGGCCAGGCCATGCGGCCTTAGCCAAAAGGCCAAGAAGAGATCCACACAGCATTTATTAAATGTTCCACTACTCACTAGACACAGTACCTCAACTCCACAGTGGTAAAGTGGAGGTGACAGCAGTGCCAACTCCACAGGAACATAATGAGGGTCAAGCGAGAACTCCTGGGGAAGACCCTGATCAAAGAGAGCCATTATCAGCACCAAGTAGACTTTCTAGTGCACAAGGTCAGAGGCCCGGGTACTACCCAGCACAGTGCCACGGCTGGGGCCACCACGGAGGTTCCACAGTCTTAGGTGGTAGCCTCTGGCATGGCTATCCTCAGCTTTAAGACCACAGGCTGCCTGTCTCCTTCAGGTTCAGCTTTAAAAGCATCTCATGGCTCCTTGCTCAAGGCATCGAGCAGACTCTTTCTACCAGACGCAGGGATGACGGAGGCATTCTTAGAAATTTGCCCGACTTTCAAACCAAGCCACTGGCAACTCCACATCATCTACGTGCTTGCCCCCCTGAACAAGCGGCTGCACTTCAGGGAGCCTCCAAGGAGACAAAGCTGGCCCTCCCCACCTCCATTCCACACCTGATTCACAGGGGCAGGTGCATCTTAGGGACTCACCGCTTTGGTGGGCTCCAGGACTCCCGAGGCCAGAGCATCCCGGCTGCCCCTGCCCTTGCTGCCAAGGTGCGGGGAGGAGGAGGGTGAGTCATCAATATACGGCAGCACATCCTGGTGCCGGCGCTGCTCTTCGGCCCGGTCTGCGGCGCAGCTGTATCCGGGTGGCGTTCCAAACGAGGCATCTGTGTGGGCAAAGCAGCAGCCTGTTACAGAAGATAGGTGAGAGGGCCAGGAGCTGCCCGCCCAGGAGCATCCACACCCCACCTGTCCAAGCAGGCACCCAGGGTGGTGTCATCCCTGCCGCACAGGGTCATCAGGTAGGCTGACAGCATCTTCACAACGGACCGGCCAAAGACCTCACAAAGGGAAGGAGAGATCCAATTGTGGCTGACTCCCCAGATAATACAAGAGTGGGTTTCCAACTGCTTGCTATCGGAGATGGAACTTGTATACCTGGGGGGGGGGAATCTGATGAAGCCCCAGGTCCTTAGTAAAGATTGCTGGGAAACTCAGCAGGAGCCCACTCTGCTCTTGGGGTCTCTTTCCCCACCTGGCTACTACTTGCAATCAGAATAAAGCTTCTTGGTGGGTTCTCCTGTGGATACATACACAAAGAGGCAGACCGTGGCCTGGCTTTTGTGGCTAGAGGCTCTGTATAGATCCCTACGATACACTGTGGGTCAGTGTAGCAAGCCACACAGTGACACACACAAGATTGGGCAGCACAGTGGTTCTCAGCCCTGGACCTGGCCACCTGCTAGAATCTCCTGAGAAGCTCTTAAAGTTAGCAGGGCCCAGACCACTCTTAGAGCTTTGGATTCAGCGGGTCTGTCTTGGGCCAAGCTGAATTATGTTTTTTGTTTTGTTTTGTTTTGTTTTTGGTACCAGGAATCCAACACAGGGCCTCACAATTGCCAGGCAGGCACCGTGCTGCTGAGCTATATCCCTGGCCCTGCATTATGTTTTCAGATGATGGTGACACATGTCTGGGGCACATGTTAGAAGGCGCCGAGTTGTGTTGTAATGCAGAGATGTGAGCACCTGGGAGAGGCAGAAACATGCAAGAAAGCTGAAACTCTGGCCATGCAGGGGTGCCTGCTAGTGGTGGCAGATCTTAGCCTGAGACCACAGGACAGTAAGCTGGCCCAAGTGCGAGCCCTGACCACCATGAGCAATGATTCCCCTGGGGCCTGCCAGTCCCAGCCCAGAGAAGCACAGCTGCAGCCCACCCTCCGCTGACTCCAGCCTACCTCTCAGCCAGCCTGCCAAAGGCCCAGACCACCTTTACCCCAATCAAAGTAATCCATGAGGACTGAGTGACTTATTCTACAAGAGCCTCCCTGCCCTTTGGACGGTCTAGTTACATTCTTCCCAAAGACACTTGAAGTCAATGATCCTCTCCTTTCCTCAATGACAAAGTCCTACCACCCACTTTCAAGCCTTTGGCCACCTGCAACTCCCCACACACCGTTCTCAGTCAGAATTTTCTAGTCCCTCATTAGTTCCCATCGGCCCACAAGGGCCTCTCATGATGATCCTCTCTCCACTCTTTCCAAATGGCACCTCTGTGGCCCACAGGGTTTCCAAGCAACCATCCCTGGTGGCTTACTTTATTTCTGCCATCTAAGTGGCCCTGCCTGAAGGTTACCACCACAGGTGGCCTTAGCATTCATTCATGATTCTTTAACTGCCACCAAACATCCAGGCCATGTCAGCAAGGGGCCACCCTCTGCCTTCTGGAACAGCTGACCCAATAATCCTGACAGGGATTTCCACATGGGCAGCTGAGAAGAAACTGTGTGGCTGAAGCAACCGCAGGCTAAGTGCTGTCTTCAGCTGCGGGAACCCACAGAAGGGCAGAGTCCCAGTTTCCATGTATACCTCTGTCTCTTCCAGGTTCTCAGACCTCTGTGTCACAGCAGGATTCATCGCTTTCTAAGAAGTGTCCCTAGCCCTGGCTATGTGTAAGTATTACATGGAGTGCTTAGAAAATAACCCAGCATGCCTAGCACAGACCTTCCAAATCCAAAGCTCTGGAGGCCTACTAGTAGCTCTGGACCACCACTGCCATGGACCCTTGTGGCTGTAAAGACTTCCTAGGATTCTAGCCAATGTCCAGGGCGAGATCCAGTAAGCCTCCCATTCTGGTATCTGGCACTTGTCACAGTACTGATTAGCAGTGTGTTCTAGGTGTCTGCACACAGCTGCTGATCACGAAGGCCAAGCCAAGGTCTGCCTCTTTGTACATATGTCCAAGGAGGATCCCACTAAGAGGAGTGTTCTGAGTTGTAAGTAGTAGCCAGGGTGATGAGAAAACAAGAACAGGTTGGGCTTCTCTCAGGTCCACCAAAAAGCTGTTGAAAGGACCTTTGTCTCCTTAACCACAGGACACCAAGCGGCTCCAGGTACCTAGATCACAACCCTGGTTATCATTGCTCTACTCTGGTGGCTTTAGGGTTTTGTATCCTAGCAGAACAAAATGAGGCCAAAGACAAGGTCTGCCTCTTTCTCCCAAGATTTCACAAAGACTAAGTGCTCTCTTTAAGCATCCCTGGGGAAAGCTGCAGAGTTCAAACACATTAAAATACACAAAACCCTGTTAATACCTAATCCCCCACAAATGGGCCTGATTTTAGTTTCTATTTCAGGAAATCACAGATTTAAAAAAATATAAACACAGCAGCCTTCACATCCACCCTAAATCCATAATACACCACAGTAGCCACTACTAAAAGTTTACCCATCACAGGGAGTTTCTTCCAAAAGCAGCCCACACCTTGGATGTGGGTTTCAGCTCTCAGGTGAGGAATCCAAATAATTTCCCTAACCCAAGACTCAACCTACAGGTAGGGGAAGTGGGTAGTTTTCAGAGCCATGCTGCAAATTTCTCAGATGTGAGGCTCTGGTCTTCCCCAGTTGACAGTCCTCTGTGTGAGGTAGTGCTGGCCACTGATGCCGTCTACGCCTCAGTCTTCTGATGTTAAAATCAGGTGCTTGAGGTGTGGCTATGTAGCTTAGTGGCAGAGCACTTGCCTCGCATGTACAAAGCCCTAGGTTCAATCTCTGTCACCACAAAAGTAACATCAGTTATGTGAACTAGGTAACTGATAAAGACCCACTAGGCTCTAAAATATCACTGTTACCACCTGAGGAAGGACTTGCATTGCCCTCAGCTCCAACCAAGCTAGCCTTTTCCAACAGCTCACTCACCTGGTACCCCTTCCCACTCTTGCCTCTCTGCATCTGGCTTTCAAATCAGTTTAGAATCAAGAGTGTTTACTAAACATTCTAAGCGCCTTGAAACAGTTTTAAGTTTTGCTTTTTTCCTGACAACCCCCTTACCCCCAGGACTGGGGATCGAATCCAGGATTTTTGCACTGAGTTACTTTCCCAACTTGCAAACTGTTAAGTTGCCCAGGCTGCTAGAACTTGCAATCCTCCTGCCTCAGTCTTCCAGTGCTGGGATTATAGGGATGCACTACCACACTCAGCTACCTAACAAAAATCTTTAAAGAAGCCCACACAAACCTTGTATCTGAGCGCTGCTCCTGATTTCCTTGGTACCAATGACTACACTGACTCACCTCCCCAAATCAAATAAACACCTGTAGGTAATCAACTCAGTAGGAATTTTAGTCACGTTCGAGGTGCCAGGGCTCACCCTAGAGGAACTTCAAGATTCCCAGTGTTTGTAAAACAATGTGAGTTAGAACCAGACAGGAGAATCAAGTATTCTGCAAAGGTTGATGTATCAAGTTGGGCCCGCCAAGGTGGGGGCATGCCACTTTCACCAGATGAGAATGAAGGACCACATCTCAAAGTCAAACTGCTGAGTAATTATGAGGCTCCTGGAAGTGAAACACCCAACAGTGTCCCTACTCTGCCCAGATCTCAAATGAGTATCTGTATAACTGTCTATCTTCAGAGGCCCATGCATGCCTGCTGCATTCTACCTGAAGGATTCAGCCCACTGTCCCAGCCCTCCCAGATGCCTCTAATCCAGACTTGCTACTGCTCCTTTTGCTTCCCCAATCCACTCCAGTACAAACATGAGTGGGGTGGGGGAAAGGCCCTCCAATGACCCTGTTCTGACTGGCATACAGCCTGCTTTCTCGCACTGCTTGTAAACCTGTGGTCCCAAATGATGCAAAGCCCCTCCTCTTGAGCAAAAAGCATGCTATTTAGGGCGTCTGAAAGCTTCAATCTTCCAAAGACCAGAGCCCACTGCTAGGGTTCTGTTCACCCACTCTACCCAAAATATTCAGTGGAAATCTCTCTCTGGGCAGGACTAAGAAACCGGAGGTCACATCAGCTGTACTTTCTACTCAAAACTGACCTCGAGTACTAGTTGAGACTCTGTCACAAAAAAAAAATTTTAAAAAAAAGGGGTTGGGGATACAGTTTAGTGGTAAAGAGCTTGTCAAGCATGTGCAAAGTCCTGGGTTCAATCTCTAGTACAAAAGGAGGGGAGGGTAATTCTGACACATGCTACAACACAGGATGAACCTTCAGGTCATTCTTCTGTTAAGTGAAAAAGTCAGAACAAATACTGTATGATTCCACTCACGTAAGGAACCTACAGTAGTAAAAGTAGAAAAAAGAAAGTTCAAGGGTGGGCTCCGAGGCAGTGCATGGAGAACCGAACTTACACTGCAACTCCTTGGAGCAGCCATGCAGAGAGGCTCTCCTGGACTGGCACGCTGCTGGTGATGGTTGCTTTTATAGATAGCTGCTCATATCCTCTGGAGGGTAGGTATCAACTCTCCAGGAGAGGCTTAGTAAACTGTGGCCTGGACATAGAGATCCAGATCTCACCACAGGGCAGACAGAATTCATGTCCAGATCCAGCTCTGGACCCCTTGATCATCCATAACCTACAGCCTCCTTCCCAAAACTCCGTATGAAGAATAGTCTATACCTCAGGAAGAGGCTGCGGATTCTGGGGCTGGACATCTGAGCCTAGCTCCTTTATTCTGTAGCAGTTCCTTGTTATAGTTAGGGAATACCTGCAGTGCTATCCCTTCCAGGTCTTGTGAGTCATTTTTCAGACAGAGAAAATCAGTCTCAGAGCAAGGATCCCGTAGAGTTTGCATTTAAATCTGACTGTGTGACTGTTGTAATTCAGGATCTTTTAAAATACATATAAAGCAACAGCTGGGTGTGGACACTCCCTGTAATCCCAGAACTTGGAAAGCTAACTCAAGAGAATCACAGGGAATTCAAGACTACCCTGCGATACATAAGGAGTTTAAGGCCAGGATGGAATTCAGTGAGGCCCTATCTCAGAAATCTAAAGTGAACAAGACTTGCAGGCTGATGCCTTTATTGGGTGCAGCGAGTTACCCAGCAGGTTTCCAATAGGAATTCTAAATGGTGGGTTTAAAGAAAGCAGACAGGAGTTCCAGGAGGTCACAGCTGGACAGAGGCAATCACCGTAGCGTATCTGCACAGGCCATGCAAGGGTGTGGGGCTCAGTGGGGTGAGTCCAGAAAGGTCTATCTAGCTACCCCATGACCACCCAGGGAAGTGGTCACCAGGAAGCAGATATATAAGGCAGCTATCTGGATGGACCACACTGAGAAACTGGGAGGAGAACTGGAAACTGTCGAGGGTGACTGAGCCCTGCTCCTGAGATAAGAAAGTCCAAGTTACATTAAAAATGGATGCTGAAGCAATGTAAAATTATTGTTCTCCAGTGATTTGCCCACTCAGTTACTTTCCAAACACATTTTGAAGAGAAGATGTTTCTGGAAGAAGTGCTGATAACCATATGACCCAGTGAGTCCTCCCCTATCTATATAACTCAAAGAAGCAAAACCAGGTATTTAAATAAAAGCTGCACTGGAATGTCTGCAGCAGCACTGCTCATGACAGCCAAGGAGCCAGGAGTGTAGTTAAGTAGTAGAGCCTTTGCCTTGTATGGACAGGGCCCCAGATTTGATCCTCAGCACCACAAAGATAAACATAAATAAATGTGAAACAACACAATGGCCGAAGGAAGGAAATGACTTAAATGTCCATAAATCGATGAACAAACACACACACATCCCTATTCAGCATCTAGAGGGCAGAAGTTCTGACACGGGCTCCTACACGGAGGACACCTGCGGGTGTTATGTTAGCTATTAGGACATGGGGAGTCATGTACAGCAAGATTTTAGTATTGCTATGAGATGTCCAGAATAGGTAAATTCACAGAGAGAGTAAGTCAGTGGCTACGTAATGGGTATGAGGTTTCGATTTTGGGGTGGTAATAAATTTGGGAACTAAGTGTGTAGAAGCAGTGACTACGTAACACTCTGGGTATGTTAAAAGCCACTGAATCGCTCACTTTAAAATGGTTAATTTTGTTATGCAAATTTTATCTTATTTAAAAAAAAAGCTGTGTGTACTGGTCAACTGTAGCCCTAGATCTGGGAGGGGGAAGAATGGTGAGGCAGGAGAATCTCTTGAATCCAGGCATTCAAGGCCAACCTGAGCAACAGAGTGAGATGCAGTCTTGGGAATGAAGGAATGAATAAATAAATGTCCACCTGTTTTCCTCTCTTAAACAAGGAACCTGGAACATAACCTAACTATTTCCTGAAAACAAGCCTGGTGTCATAACTCTAAGCCCTCCACAGGCAACGAGTGGCCACTATACTCTCTGAAATAAGTGGTTGGTTTTGGTGGTTTTTCTTTCCCTTCTGCCAGGCTGGTGGCTATTCTTTCTTTCTTTCCAGATACCAAGTGAGTCAAAATTCTTTGTAAGAGATGTCTCCGTGTAGCCAGCCACTATATCCTGGGGACAAGCCTGTTCTCAGAAGGAGAGGCACAGAGTAAGTACCCCAGGATTTAGGGCCAGGGATCAGCACTTCACGCTACAACCCCAATGATGACATTACGAGGCAGTACCTGAGAATGGAAAGCCCCAGCTGCCAGAGCAGGGTGAAGTCATGGTCATCAATCAGCATGTGCCATACAGAGAGCTCTGAGGCTGGCCAAGCCCCCACCACTACCCAGCAGGCTGGAAGTGCTACTTGAGAAAGGCCCGATCCCTCGGTTCTGCAGGAATTCCTAGTCTCTCTGAAGGAGGAGCAAATATTTGTGAAACTGAGCTTTCTTGGAGGGGAAGGGCTGACCCATAGAACCTGTCCTCAAAGCTCTGCCTACTCAGGCTCTGGTTACAGCTGGTTGGAGAATGAATCACCAGCAGACCAACTTTGCTGGTGATTTCTGTTTTAAACATAGCCTGCCTTGTACATGTGTCAATTCCCCACAAGGAATGTGATAATTATATACTGCAAACATGTACTAATAACAAATAAAAATGGAAAAAAAGATAGGGCATCTTCTTTCACTAGCTGAATGTAGCCCCCATGCCGGCAGACAAGAAAAGCTCCCACTTTCCAATCAGGACCCACAACACTGTTAAAGGACATTCTTCAGTCTCCAAGGACACACCTGGACCTAAACTTCCTAGACTTTCCAGGAAGGAGAGATAAGGTGATGCTCCAAGCCTCAGGCTGGAACCGGCAGGTGCTAGGGTGGGGCAGACAGCTGGAAGCCCAGGGTAAGACGCTCCTGGCCGCTGCAGGTATGATGATGTAATACTGTTTCTCGGCACTACCCCAACTTCTGATGACAACAGGTTCTAAAAGATTTCTTGATGTCCCAGACCATTTAGCCTCAGACCAAAGTACTTACTGAGCACCTATTATTCAACCAAGGTGCACAGGGCCCCTAATACCTGCCAGACACTGTGCTTAGGTGTGCAATGGTTCCACATCTATTCCCTGCTCGTGGGAGCCAGCAGAATTCCATGAGCCACATGACATGTACCTCAAGGCAACCATACTAAGGCCACCAAGAGAGGCAGCGAGGACCATATTCCTGAGGAAATTATTACACAGCGAAGATGTAAGGCAGGCATGAAAGAGGCAAGCAGAGGTTCCTCCTCTGCACACAAAGGTGAGCAGGAGTCTAGTGAATGGCAAGCACCCTAAAGAGCATGTCCGTGAGACCAGGGGTGTAGATCAATGGTACGGTGCTCACTCAGCATGTGTGAGGCCCTGAATTTGATCCCGAATATGGATGGGGGAGAGGGGAGGGTATGCTCATGTCCTAATCCCAAACCTGTAAATGGGACCTTATCTGGAAAGTCTTTGCAGATATAATTAAATTAAGGAACTCAAGATGAGATTACCCCTGGGTTATCCTATTCCTACCACTATGGTGTATTTTCACTCCTACAGAATATTCCCAACCCCAAATATATGAAATGTATGGGGTTTTCCTCTATATACTAAGCAAATCTTTAACTCTCTGGACGCCAAGTGGGTACCCTACAATTTATTCCATGCTGTCAGGTTCCACAGGTGAGAAGGCTCAGTCCTACAGGATTGCTTGCCTCCACTTCAATCCAATGTCTGGGCCTCTGACCGACCAGCTAAAAGCTCTGTGTGTGTGTGCGTGTGTGTTTCCACCACTTTTTCCTTAGGTTTATAATTTGCTACATGAGCTCACAGACCTCAGGAAAGCCTTTTTCTTATATTTACCTGTTTATTATAAAGGACATAACTCAGGAACAGCCAAATAAAAGATACATAGGGCACACTATTGGGTGTGTGCCTGTGTGTATATGCACATAAATGTGTTTTTGCATGTGGGACCTCTATGTTCTCTGGGTGTACCACACTTGGACCACCTCTGAATGGTTATCTGGAAGCTCTCTGGACACCCTTGTGTAGCATTTTAATGGAGGTTCCATTACGAAGGCAAGACTGGTTAACTCATGGGCCACTGGAGATCTCCAGCCCTGCCTTGCCCAGAGGTGGGGGTGAGGCAGGGCTGCAAGTTAAACCCTTTAATCACAAGGTTGGTTCTTCTGGCAACCAGCCCCATCCTGAAGCTATCTAGGGGCCCATCAGGAGTCGTTTCATTAGTATAACTCCTAGATGGTTGAAAGAGGATCGTTACAAGTAACAAAAGGTAGACGCTCCTATCACCCTTGTTACTCTGGAAATTACTAAGGTTCTAGCAGCTCTGCTGTGAACTCAGACAAGACCAAATGTATTTCTTATCACAGTTATCATCACATGGATGGGCTCTAAATCCAATGACAAGTATTTTTTAAAGGAACACAAGAGACAAAGACACAGACACAGAGGAAAAGGCCACATGAAGACAGGCAGAGATTAGGATGATGTTGCCATGATGCCAAGGAACGTCTGACACCAACAGAGGCCGGAAGAGGACTCCTTGAATATACAAAAGCACTCTAAATTACAGACAAGGCACAACAAAAGGCGCAAGGAAATATGTAAATTTAGCCAAGCTTTGGCCCAAAGGGTGAGGAGTGATGAATCCTCCTTAGTGGCAGATTGAGGGCAGGGGGGGATTTAAAATTTTAATATGAGGAAGCTTGGAGAAACAGCCTATCTCTTAAAAAAAATGTAAAGATCCATTTTACCCTCTTGACTGTAGTCCCCAAATCCCCTTCAGCAGGCCCCACAGCGATCACTTAGTCCCTCCCATCTCAAAGGTTTTACCTCCTTCCAACAGCACCGAGCTAAAGATCAAGCCTTTAATATTCCATCCAGATCCAAACTATGGCAACTGGACGGGGGACATGCTGGGAACAAGAGGACAGACAGAAAGAGGTCATTTGGTGAGGAACCTGGGACTCCAGGCAAGGCCTCAGTACTTGATTTAGGAGGTTTCAGAGGCCACAAGGGTCTGAAACAAGAGGAGGTCCTGGGGAGCTCAGGGGAGTAAGAGACTCCAGCAGCACATCTTGGCACTGCTGCAGAAGCGGAGCCAGGCCAGAAGCTTCTGGGATGGTTGCTGCAGCTGGGCCTGGCTGATGAAATGAAGATTAAAGGGGATGCTGAGTTTCCAGCCCCTGAGGTACAGACTTGGTAACATGGAACTGACCAGAAGAGTCCTAGGAAGAAGAAGGCAGTACAGGGGGCAATGCCCTCGAGAGAGGATGGCAGGGACTGTAGCTCAGGGGTGCAGTGTGTGCTTCAGCATGTGTGAGGCCTGGATTCAATCCAGGGTGTGTAGCACACGCACAGAGATTAGGGCCACAATCTGGGAGCGCGGTGAGAAATGTGATCTGAAAGTGATCAGATTGGTGGGATTCTAAGCGCTGGCAAAGGAGCTCAGCCAGGATCCAAGCAGAGGCCACTGCGCAGGTGCAGGTCCCACCCTCCCCCTACTTTCCACTCCAAGGAGGAAACAGAAGCGGGAGAGAGAAAGGACAGTGGGAAGGAAGAGCTCCCGCATCTGATGGTTATTATGCCAAACCCAGGCCAGGGCCAGCCATAGGCAAATATTTACTGGGCCAGCTTGGGAGGGCATGAGGAACCACCTACTTTCCCCACTTTTGTCAGGCACGCTGCCCCTGCAGAAGCCTGAAGACGGTTAGGAAAAGGTGCATATTCACACATGTTCAGAGCGATTCCACTCACAAACGCCAAACGGGAAGCATCCATCAGTGGATATACAGATAATCAAAATGTCATACATATGTGCAAAGACATACATATACACACACACACACACACACATATATATATAATTTGTTTTGTTTTTGAGACAGGGTCTCACTATGTAGTTGAGACTGACCTGGAATTTACTATGAAGCCCAGGCTGGTCTTGAACTCACAGTGATCCTCCTGCCTCAGCCTCCCGAGTGCTGGGATTACAGGTGTGCGCCACCATGCCCAGCAAAAACATGTATTATTGAGCTTTTAAAAAGGGAATTGTAACAGGCTACATCATGGAAAAACTTTGAAGATATTATGATAAATGAAATAAGCCAGTCACACGAAGACAAAGACATCCCTTGGTATCTGTGGGGAATTTCTTACAGGACACCAAGGTTACTAAATTCTGAGGATGTCCAAGACCCTTATATAAAATAGGATACTATTTGCATAACTGATGTACATCCTTTGGTATAACTGTTTTGAGATATAACGACTGGGTGTAAAACACTGAGCTACACTCCCCAGCATGATTTATCACAATTTAAAAATTACTAATGGTCAGCTAGGCTTTGAAATTAAAAGATAAAGAAGTGTAGTATTATGGATTGAATTGTGTTCCCTCCAAAATTCATATGCAGTCCTAATCCCTAGTACTTATTTGAAGTTCAGCTTTTTATAAACCGAGTTAAAATGAAGCCATTATTTGGGCTCTAACCCAAATTTGCAGATATGCTGGTATGAGGGAAAAATATCACATGAACGCGAAGATAGCCATCTACCTACAAACCAAGGAAGAGTTTCCCTCACAGTCCTCTGAGGAAACCAATCTGCCAACATTTCAGTCTCAAGACACTTAGCCTTCAAAACTATGAGACAGTAAATTCCTGTTCAAGCCAGAGTTTATGACTGTCTGTTCTACAGTCCTAGCAGACTAATACATGTTGGTGCTGGGCAGATGACACACCAGCCCTGAGCAGCTGCTTACCAGTTACCCACCAGCTCAGAAACAGGACTCCCGCCAGCTAGTCACGGCCATCCCGAAACCATCCATGCCAAGCGTTAACGCTATGCCCTGAGCACCGCGGCAAAGGTGTCACAGCTCATCTCCTGGGCCAGGATAACATCCCGGGGGCTCACAGGACTGGGTGCACCCTGGGCTGGATCTCCAACTTCGGATATCCTGTGGATGAACTAGGATGGGGGCACTGGGGTAGGGGGGTGATGTTCTGTATTTTGCACCAGAATTTAAGGTGTACCAGGTGTGTGCAGGTGTCAATCGGCCAAGGGATAAAGAAGTGGCACGGTTTCCAAGTGTGGGCCCAATGTGCATCTTGACTATGTACGTGGCCAGGAACTCTCCCGTCCTTGACTTACACAGGTATTTGTTAAAGGAAATGTAATTTCCTCTACTCCCAGTTTCCACTTCCCAACATTTGGGGTCTCTTCAATCATCCCCCTATAAAAAGGGGACAACAAAAACAAACTGGGATTACTGGAGTGACCCCCACACACACTGGGCTTGTTTCATCTCTCAATGTTCCCACCAATGAAATGGAGATAATGACACTCTCCACCCACACAACCTGGGGGTGACAAAGAGGCCACCACTCCCCTGCCAGAGGGAGGAAGCGTCTAGAAGCAGAAGCATCACTTATCATAATTACTAGAAGCCCTGGATACTCATGTCCAACTTATGATATATATCACCACTATTTGGCTTCTTTCCAAAAAAACCCACAGGGTCTTTTCTCACTCGACTCCAGGCATCTTGTGGCACTGCTCTTGTACCTTTGTATGAAGTAAAAGCTCACTTCAGGGAATATGGCAGGACCCACATGTCAGTAGGGCCCATGGCATCTATACGATTGTTTTTCTATGGCTATAAATAAGGCCAGGTACCTTTATAAAGAAAAGGTTTGTCTGGCTCAGTTCTGAAGGCGAAAAGTCCAAAGAGCTCTCGTGAGGGCCACTCTGGCTGCCTGACATCTTGGTGAACGGCATCACCACAGAAGCACAAGAGAGAAGAGGGGCAACCTCGCTCATTTACAACAATTCGTCTCAGGATCTAATTTAGGGTCCCACAGAACTACCATAAGCTCTTGCAGGGGCAGCTCCTCCAGTGACCTAACTCACTCCCACTAGGCCCCACCTCTGAAAGGCCTCACCCCTGCTCAGAATCACCCTTGCTAAGGGACCAAATTTCTAACATGAACCTTTGGGGAACATGCTGAAACCATATTAAACTATAGCAGCACCTGTCAGATCTTAGGCCACCCAGGATCCGAGAATGAACTAGGAACAGCAATCAAGTCTGTCTGGCTTATAAAAAGGGCCTTCTGAGGCTCCAGTGCTCACTATTTCAACCTCAGCGACTCAGAGATAGTCCACTGCAGAGGCCATTGTCTTTTACTTTCCAGGTTTCAGATGTTTCCCGATTTTTCTCTCACATTGATAATTAGGATAGAGCAAACAGTTTCCTCACTTCCCCAAGGCCTTACATTCTACAGGCCAAAGACTTCTACTCGAGCAAAAGGTCTGCCAACAGCTGAGGAACAAGCTTGAAAGCCAGCCAGCAGGGATCTTTTTGTCCAGATGACAGAAGACTGGGCTCTTGAGCTGAAACTTGAAACCGCCATGTGGGAACTACCGCACACAGCGATAATCCCAGTTGTCATCATGGGTATGACAACCTGGTTCAGGCCCCACTTGCTTCCTGGTCAGCCAGGCTGGGGAACAGAGCCCAGCTCACAGCCTGCATCCCTCGGGGAGAAGGGATTCACAGGCCTGGGCTGTGCACCATAGGCATAGCTGTCAGATGCCCACTTGGGATTCAAACTCAGCCACTGCCGAGCCACTGCTGGCTCGGCCAGGCAAGCACGTCCTGATGAGGGTCTTTCCAAAATAACCTTGTGGGAAACAGGAGTCCCACAGAGATTCACCTTGAAGGAGGGGAAGCACAGACCACGTTGCTATACTGCGGGAGGCCTTGTGTTGTTAGGCGGGGATATACCAGGAGAGGTCACTCCATGTGATGTGTGGGGGAGCCAAGGCACTCAGGCTCTTGGAAGCATCCAACACTGGCTCTGTATCTGGTACCCCTCCTCCCCCAAATCCCCAGGTGTGGCTCAGCTCGGTCACCCTGCCCAACACTCTTCTCTCCACAGCCATCCTGTGCCAGGGACTCTGTAAGACTAGGACCTCACACAGAACTTGTTATGGCTGGCGTCCAGATGTCTCCCCAAAGCCTTGTGCAGTCTTTTTTGAAGGTGGGTGAATCTAGAGCATGTGATGTTAGGATTAAGGGCATGTGATTACTAACCCACTACACGTGAGTGATTGGTTTAGCACCGCCCTAATCCCAGTAGTATGAGTAAGATAAAAGAGGCAGAAAGTTACTATTAAATTCTCTTGTTGCTTTGCTACCTTCAGACTGCTATGAATTGTTGCCCCTCTGCCATCCTGCCTTGGAGCCAGCCAATTATGGACTGAAACCTCTATGAACTGTGAGCTAAATAAATCTCTTCCCCTCTTGGGTGCTGAGTATTTTATCTTAGCAACAAAAGAAAAGTAACTAAGACAAAATTTGGTACCAGAGAGGTGGGGTCGTTGCTGTGACATCACCTGGCCATGTGGCTCAAGAGCCTTTGGAACTGGCTTCTAAGTAGGGGAAGAGTCTGGAAGGGTTTGGAGCTGCCAGCTGTAGTAGCAGAGCTGGAATGCCTCAGGCTGTTCTGTACAGGAAGTTCTGGTCAGAGCTCAGAAGATCAGAAAGCCCGTAAAGACCAGGCTCTGGAGGTTTCTGCTGGGAAGAAGGACTGCATTGGCTGTTGGACTCCAGATGATGTGTGTTATGGCTTGCCAGAAAGTTTGTCTGCATTTTGCTCCTGTCCAGAGACTTTGCCTCGCCCTGAGATTAAGGGTGGTGAACTAATTAATCGCACAGAAGAAATTTCAAAGCAGGTTAATGTTGAGGTTATGGCATGGCTGCTGCTGGGGGCTTTTAGCCAGATCCATGTTGAGGATCAAGAGCAAAAAGCCCAGCAGAATGATTTAAAATGTTCTGAATTTGGCCAGAAGGGAAGCTCCAGAAAAGCTGTGGACAGCAAAAATAGAGCAGAGGAGATCTTAATTGCTGAGAAGGAACAGGACAATAGAAAAGATGACCTGAGGGCATCACAAGAAGCAGCAGGACTCCACCCTTTGCAGCTTCAAAATTGCAAAAGTGAAAGACTTTGCTCTGAGAAGAGAGTCCTACAGCACCACGATCCAGAATGGCAGCAGCCTAAAGAATTTGCTCCTTGGATTCAGAGTGCTCGGCAATCTGGGCACTCAACCCCTACAGCCAATAGAGAGGCTACTACTGCCTCAAGACTGGCTACTACTGCTCCAGCCGGCAGCAGATCCCGGTGTCAATCATATGGTGCTGGTTTTAGGTACATCCAGAACGGAAGAATTATGGGGTCAGGAAGACTTCCACCCAGATTTCAGAAGAAAGCCTGGGGGGCCAGGCAGTGTGACCCTGAGAGGGCAGTGTGTGAAGCCATGAATGTGAAGCCAAAGGTGCAGTGGAGACCCCAGAAGCTTGGAGAAGCCAGGATCATGAATTGTCAGAGGAAAACTGCAAGGAGCGAGCAGAACCAGCCCATGAGAGAAGCCATGGAGGCTACAACCACTGGCAGTGACCCGGGGATGGAGCCACCAAAGCCCTCTGGAGTTCACAACTTGCCACAGATTGCAAGGGATGCTGGAAGTGGAACTGTGGGATTTAATGTCTGCCCTGCTGGATTCTGGACTCACCTTCCCATTTCTTTGTATCTTCCTGTCTATAACCTTTTGGAAAGGTACTGTCTCTATCTTGTGCCACAGAATGTTGGAAGTGTTGGACGTTCTTTTCTTTTGTGTGGGGGCTTACCTTAATTCTCAGAGACTTTGGACTTAACTTCTCAGCAGTGCTGAAACTGCTAGTATGTTGGCAACTTTTAGAGATGGGCTCAGTTTTTTTTTTCCGCGTAAAGGGGTATGCAGGAGTCTTTAGGAGACCAGGGGCAGAACATTATGGTGTCTAGATGTGCCCCCAAAGCCTCATGCAGTCTTTTTTGGAGGTGGGTGAATCTAGAGCATGTGATGCTAGGATTAAGGGTGTATGATTACTAACCCACTACACGTGAGTGACGGGTTTAGCACTGCCCTAATTCCAGTAGTCTGAATATGGTAAAAGGGGCAGAGTTGCTGTTAAATTCTCCTGTTGCTTTGCTACTTTTGGGCTGCCATGAACTGTTGGCCCTCTGCCACCCTGCCTTGGAGCCAGCCAATTATGGACTAAAACCTCTACAAAATGTAATCCAAATAAACCTTCCCCCCTTTAACTTTTGGTGTCGGATATTTTGTCTCATAATGAGAGAAAAGCAACCAAGACAGAACTTGAGCTCAGGTTTCCATACAAGCCTGGAGAAAAGAAGGCTGATTTCTGCTTCTTGCTTACCAGCAAGACCCAGCCACTACATACGGTCCCCATCCTGGCCTCTGGACCTCCAGAGGGGACACTGCCAGACGCCTGCAAAAAAGAGCAGTGGAACCATCCAATCCCACACTCAGGCCAGAGTCTAGCACACAACACACATCTAACAGGTGTCAGTCCCCTCTCAGTCCTCGGGAAGGGAACTTAGGCTCATTTATGCCGAGGGCTCTCAGCTCAGCCCACGTGGGTCCTCTTCATATTAAGTGCTTTGTATCTTGAGTGTGCGCATGTGCATGTCTGTGTGCTGCCCTGTTCTTAACTGAATCCTGCTCTGCTTGTGGCTGGAAGGTAGCGACATTCAGAAAGTTGGTCGGCTTTATTTGGACAGCTGGACCCAGACTACCAGCTTGCTCCAACCTGTTAAGCCCCTTCTCAAAAGGCCATGAGTCAGCCGTGGAGTGACAGTGCAGACAGACATGCTCTGGCTCCTGAAGTTGTTCTGCTGGTGTTGTAGGGAGGAGACAAGGGAGCAGCAGGACAGGAGAGAGCTACCGGGATGCTCACAGTCACATGGAATGGGACTCACAGAGCCTGTCTTAAGAAAGTAGCTCTTCAGGGCCCAGAAAGTACCTGGAGGGACCCTGGGCTGGCTGGTGTGCAGCAAGGTGGCATCTGGAGGGCCTCAGAGCTGGGGTGACCAGCTAGGGCTCTAGCTACTACCCCTTCAGTCCTAGGGAACTCAGCTCTCACTGGAAAGGCCACTCAGCTTTGGCTAGAAGGTGCAGTGAGGTGCTGCTTGCTATAGATTGAACATATACTTATAAAATTTCCTGTTGAAATCTAATCTCCAATGTGATGGTATGAGGGTGGTGCCCTCAAGACTTAATCACCTCATAAATGGACTTAGTGTGCTTTTGAGACCCCAGAGAGCTCCCTCATCCTTCCTACCATGCAGGGACACACCAATAAGACAGATGTACACGAATGAGGAAAGGGTCTTCACCAGACACCAAACCTGACCCCAACTTTTAACCTCGAGAACTAAGAGAAGTAATTATTGGTGGTTTACATTACCAGTTTTAAGGTATTTTTGTTAAAGCAGCTGGAACGGATTAAGATATCCCTTTCTTAAAAATCTGACATGCGCATCTGGACGGCCTTCTTGGGTCTGTGAAACCTTTCAGTTTTCATGGCTGCTGCTCCCAGGACTCCTTCCCTGCTGACTTAACCTAACCCTTCCTCTCCACCTTCAATGAGGAAGACATTCTCCAGGGTTATTCCTCCTACTTAACTACCGTGTCCAGACACTAGCCCCCTAATTTCAAGATAGGCCCAAGTCTGGTCCCGCCTCAGGCCACTGACCCACCCAGGACCTAGGGGGCACTGGAGATCATCCCATCCTCCACCCCTTTTATTCACTGCATGGTGAATAAAAGACCTTAATACATAAATAACCAACCACGTGTGCACAGAACCACCAATTCAGCCCAACACTCAGCCCAGGTAGAAGTCAGGGCAGCCAAGCTCAGGGCAGATGTGAATCAAAACTACAGGGATGTCGGAACACATGAGACTAAAAGCAATCTTTACTGCCCTCCTAACTGATAAAATAAAATTTCTGTTTGCAGTTTCCAAAGAGTCCAGCTGCATCTGAGTCTCTGTCAAAATGCAAGCAGAAAGAAAAAGATCACATATATGGCCACAGCTGACATCCTCTGGAGGAGCCAGGCTGGACTGCAGGCAAGTTAAGCTCATTTCTGAGTCACAGAAACCAGTAACAATGTTTTGGTCATTCACCACCAGGAAAGCCTTCTATGCCTGGCAGTCTGTTCACTGACCCATGTGTCCCTCACTAAATGGCTCTCTTCCCCAGGGCCCCTGGTGGCAAGCCTCCCAAGGCAGGTGAGGTCACCACGTTCTTCTGAAGACCTAGAGGACACTGAGGACCAAGTGCCCACTACATGAACACAAACAGCCAGGCACTGTATACCCCACTGGATATGAGCCTTATGTTTTGGGAAAGGGGAAAAATAATATCATAAAACCAATGATGGTGTCTTTTTTGTTTTCAAACAAGAACAGCCTGTCACTACGAGGAAGAGAAGCAAGGCAGGCTGCCTCTATCAGGAGAAGGGCCAGTGGGAGCTGGGTGGAGATGCTGCCAGGGCCTAGAGACTACACAGGCTGCTCAGAGAACTCGTTCCAAGAACTGAGCATCCTCGTGGAAGTCAGAGCCACAGGAACAAGGGCCCATGAGGGGCTCTGAAGAGGATGCTCTTCTCAATGCAGGGCTCTGTTTAGAGACATCAAGAGGTCCTAAGAGACAATGGCAGGTGCAGAGAAGCCCTGGAGGGGAAATTTCCCACAAGACCCGTTATTTGGAAAGATACTTATTTTATTGAAATTTTTATTAGAAAATGTTTACCTTTTATTTTCCCATATACTTGGAGGGCAGAGTGTTTTTTGTTTGTTTGTTTGTTGTTTTTGTTTGCTTGTTTGTTTAAGTGACAGGGTCATGCTATGTTGTTCTGGTTGGTCTCAAATTCCTGGTATCAAGTGATCCAGCTCAGCCTCCCAAGCAGATGAGGCTACTGGTACGTATTAATGCATTTGGCCCATGGCTCGTGTTTAATTGATATAGGGCACAGTCCCTAAGGCCCGGAGCCACAGTAGACCTTGAACGATACTGAAGATGGCTATTAGTAGGACTCCCTACATCCATCCGATACAGCTGCATTCATGACCTCTCTCATCCTGCCATCTTATCCCAGTAATAATGAGGCAGGACAGACCACCCATCCCCACAGCACGACCATAAAATGAAGATCCAGTTGGTTAGCTGAGTTGCTGAGAGGTGCCCAGCACTCGGCATTATCCAGAACGGTGCCCACTCAGAAGTCTTAGGTCCTTGTCAAAACTGACCTAGGTCAGGAGCTTAGAAAAACTAGCATGCCTGTCCATGGTTGAGTTCCGTGTCACAAGGCTTCCAACTGTTGTAAAAGGGAGAAAGCAACATAAAATTAGGAAAGAATGCTGAATTATGAGTTACTCTGCTGAGAGCAAGCCTCTGGGCTAGAGTCTGAAGAGGACAAGACAGAGCAGGGCCTAAAAGACAAGCAGCCTTCAGACAGTATGAAGTTGGCCAAGGGAGTAGGCAGGTAGGGCAGGGCCAGGGAATAAGGAAAGGGCAAGGGCTAAAAAAGAAAACAGCAAGACCCCCAAAACTCCCTGGGGCTCCCCCACCGTACGCACCCACAAAGGAGTCAGACTCACTCCATGGAAGTGGGTGTGAGTGGGTCATGTGCTTCATCAGTCCTGGCAGATGGTACTCAAGTAACCAGAGAAGGATGTACCACACATTCTTTCGGGATTCCAATGCTCGCTGCACACAAGTTCAGAGAGGGCAGCAGATCAGCCTGCAGGTGGCAGGCACAGCCACAACACAAGGTGACCAAGGCCCGGGGGCCTCCCAGTATCCCAGCTCCATCAAGCACATGCTGCTGGCCCACTTCTGAGAAAGGTGAAGTGGTGGTTTCCATGTGACAACACAAAGGGAAAGGTGGCAAAAACAAAATCCTCCCCTTACTATTAGAAAATCAGGGAAGCTTCCATTTCCTGAGCATCTACCTCATGCCTGTTACTGTTAATCCCAACACAGCCCTTTAAGTTTTCTATGATTACTCCTAACTGACAAAGGGGAAAAAGACACATAAAGGAATGGTAAGTTGCCTGACACAAAATACAGCCAATGAATGCAGAGGGTGAGGCCCACACTCCAAGGATGGTTTGGATGCCGTGTTTTCCACTCCACCCAGAGCACATTCCCTGCCAAATACCTTGTCAAAACCAACTGCATGGATTTGGTGCTCTGGCAAAGGACAGCTGGACATGGAGCTTGATAGCAGGCAAGTGGGAAGGCCTGGCATCAAGGACACACAGGAGGGGAGGCAATTTCTGGGACCCCCTGACCAGCAATCATGATGTTTTTCAAGGTCTTTATGCATGGTGGCCCTTGGAAATTCAGGCAGAACCTGCAGTTAATGTACACGTAGACAGCTCTGCCTCCCCTGCAAAGACCATTAAGTCAGACAGTGAAAGTCAACAAAAAGGCAGCCACTGCATAAATTATGGGACACCAATAAATTAACCAGTGGGGGGCAAAGATGGGTGCCTTCTCCTCACAAATTGAGAGCTGCTCCAGCTCGTCAGTCTGGGATAAGACCAGGAAAAGTCCAGCTAGCATATCTGAATCCACAATACAAGTCTCTGCTTGGACCAACCTCAGGGGACTTGGGAGGAGCCTCAAGAGAGTTGCTATGAAAGGCTGAGTTGACCAGCAAGGTCACCATCTGAGAATGCATCCCAAGGAGCATCACCACATTAGGATATAATCATACTTAACAGCAAAAGCTCAAGGCTGGGGATGTGAGTCAGTGGTAGAGCACTTGCCTAACACGCACAAAGCCCTGGGTTCCATCTCCAACTTTCAGTCTTAGGCAAAATGGAGAAAGCACATTGTACCCTTTCCCACAAACCACAACTAAGAGTACGAGATAAAACACATGAAACTGTCATTAATGAACGTGGAAAGAAGGACAAAAAGAGGACACCTTGGCAGTGATGTCTCTGGTCTTTTTTGTTTTCTCGAAATTTTGCCTCCTGTATATCCGTAGCTTAGGAACCAAAACAGCCCCAAACAGCTGGGAATTTAGCTCAGTGGCACTGTGCCTGCCTGGCAAGCACAAGATCCTGAGTTTGATCCCCAGTACCAAAAAACAAAACAAAACAAAAAACCAAAACCAGCCCAAAACTGCCAACAGGTACAGACAGGAAAATGAAAAGAAAACAAACACAAAAAAGCACACCCTTCTAGCCCAGGTGAGATCCTGTGGGCTGAACTGACTTTACTCACCTTGTTCCAGGTGAACACCAGCAAAAATAAGGCATCTGTCCTCCCCTCCATGGAAGCAGCAGGAGTAGCTCCTAGGAGGTGGAGTCCTGTGGACTCTCACCTGAACACAGGTGAAGACACTAAAGAGGCCGGCCCTGGTCCCTGTTATCCACACGGTGGTGGTGGACTCTCAGAGTGACAGTGCAGGGAGGAGCGCCCTTCTGAGTCAGAATACTTGGGTGGGGAACCTCAGGAAGCAGAGGGTGTGGAGAATTTGTGGGGAGGAGAGAGCCAGAGAAAGGATCCTTTAGATCTATATACAAAGCCCCCAGCTCTCCCACATGCAGTACACGTGTGGTCACACGGTACAGGTTTGGGGAACTGAACTACAACAGAGGACACCACTGAAGTTTCAGACTGACCCCTGGATGGTACAGAGCAGGGTGGATGCTGGAATCACAGAGCACAGAAGTGGGCCAATGAAGTGTGGTCGGCTGCTAAGTGGGCTGACTGTCTGTTAAGCAAATCAATCACCATCCCCAAACACTGAAACAAGATCCAGAGCTTTCATAACATAATATTTAAAATTACTTGACAACAAATCAGGCAACCTAAACAACTGCCAAAGGAAAAGGCAATCAACCAATGTCAACACAAAGATGACCCAGATGTCGGGATTTTCACAGTAAGACTTTAAGGGGCTATTATAACCAAGAAGTAAAGGCAAAGACTCTTGAAACAATGGAAAGATAGGCGTTCTGAGCAAATAAATAGAACAGGAGCTATCAAAAAGAACCAAAGAGAGGCTAGGGGTATGGCTCAGTAATACAGGGCTTGTATAGCACAGGCAAGGCCCTGAGATCAACTGACCCAGCACTACAGGGAAGTGGGAAGAAGAGGGGTAAGGAAGAAGGAGAGGAAAAGAAAGGGTCTGGCCTAAAACTCATGGCAATCCTCCTGCCTCAGCCTCCAGAGTGCTGGGGTTATAGGCATGTGTCATCATGCCTAATGAGACTGATTTCAGAGTAATTCTCTAGAATTCAATAGCAGAACTGTGTTGACAAAGAAGTGAGCTAAGAGTGGTGAGCTAAAATATAACCCAACAGAAATGATCCAATGTAAATAACAGGAAAAACAATGCAGGAGAATGGAACAGAACCTGAAGGATGTATAGGAAAACATAAAAAAGATCCAACTTCATGTCTCAGAAATCCCAGAAAAATAGGAGGCTGGAGACGAAAAAAAAAATGAATAAATAATAGCTAAATGCTTCCTAAATGTGATGAAAAACAGAAATGTATAGATCAAGAGGTGCAATAAACATGAAAGAAGATAAACAAGAAAACCATGGCCAGATATGTCATGAGTAAAGTACTGAGAACAAAAGATAAAGAAAAACAGTCTTAGAAGTAGCCAAAGAAAATATTTTATACAAAGAAATAAAGGTTCAAATGACTGTATAATTACCACCAAAAACTATGACGGCCAGAGAGAATGCAAGATTTTAAAATACTAAAAGAAATGCCAATCTAGAACACTATACCAGCAACATATCCTTTAGAAATAAAAAACTATGACGGCCAGAGAGAATGCAAGATTTTAAAATACTAAAAGAAATGCCAATCTAGAACACTATACCAGCAACATACCCTTTAGAAATAAAAAACTATGACGGCCAGAGAGAATGCAAGATTTTAAAATACTAAAAGAAATGCCAATCTAGAACACTATACCAGCAACATACCCTTTAGAAATATAGCTAAAATAAAGACAGTCTCTGATGAAGAAAAACGAAGACTTAGCCCTGTAGGAGCCATTTTGAACTTCTGACCTCCAGGAGTATACGACAGTAAATTCGCAGGGTGTGCTTTTCATTTATGCCATGGGAGTGTGTATGTCTATCCAGGGCCTCTGGGCAAGCATTCTGTCACTAAGCTACATCCCCAGCCCTAATTTATTTTGAGACAGGGTCTCCTTAAGTAGTCCAGGCTGGCCTTGAACTTCCTGTATAGCTCAGACTGGCCTCAAACTCACAACATTCTCCTGCCTCTCAGCCTCCCAAGTGCTGGGATTACAGGTGTGTGCTACCATGCCCAGCACGCCCTGATGTTTTAAGCCATTAAGTTTGTGGCAATTTATTATAACAATAAAAAACTAGTACATGTCTCTTTGACTAAAAATGAATAACAATAACTAGAAAAATTCCAAGTATGTGAAAATGAAACAACTGGATACAACTATTGAGACCCTACTAAGTGACCCATGGGCCAAAGAAGTCTCAAGGAAAACGAGAAAGTGATCTGAACTGAATGAAGATAAAAATGCAACATACCAAAATTTCTACAATGCAGGTCAAGCATTGTTTAGAGTTAAATTTATGGCAGCAAAGGCTTATACTAGAAATAAAAGAGCTCTCAAAGCAATAATTTTAAGTTTCCATCTTAAAAAACTAAAGAGAAAAAATAAATCCCAAAGGGGAAAATAAATGGAAGAAGACAATAAATTTAAAACCAAGAAATACATGGCATAAAAATCACTGAAAGCAAAAGCTGACTGTTTAGGACAGGGAAAATCAATAAAAAATGAGAAATGTCTAACTAGACTGATGAAAGAAAAGAAAAAAGACATAAAAGTCAAAAATAGAAGAAGGGCTGGGAGGGCCAGGGATTTAGCTCAGTGGCACCACACCTGCCTTGCAAGCCGAAGGTCCCCAGTTCGATTCCTGATATCAAAAGAAAAAAATGGGGGGCTGGGAGTGGTGCAGGCTTGCAATTGGGGCTACTCAGGAGGCTGAGGCAGGAGGACTGCAAATTCAAGGCCAGTTCGGGCAGCTTAGTAAGACCCTGTCTCAAAAAAAAAAAAAAAAAAAAAAAAAAAGGAGAAGAAAACAGAAGAGCTGGGAGCCAAGTGTAGTGGCTCATACTTATAATCCCAACCAGGACTCTGGGAAGCTGAGGCAGAGGGAGCACAAGTTCAAGCCCCAGCCTGGGCAACTTAGCAAGACCCTGCCTCAAAAATATAAAAGGAGTGGGCTGGGTGTGGTGGCTCACGCCTGTAATCCCAGCACTCGGGAGGCTAAGGCAGGAGGATTGCTATGAGTTTGAGACTTTCTCAAAAAAAAAAAAATATATATATATATATAATAAAAGGAGTGGGGATATAGCTCAGTGTGAAGGCCCTGCGTTCAAGTCCAATAACAGAAAAACAAAAGTGTGGGGGAATCATTACAGACATTTTAAAAATACAAGGGAAATATGTTACAAACAACTCTATGCTCATAAATTAGACAACACAGAAGAAATAGATCAATTTCTGGAAACTTGTTCTTTACCAACCACCTGACACCCATCCTCCCAACCACGCTGATACTGATCAAGGCCTGCAGGAAAAGGAGCCCTGGGGCTGACGGTCAACTAAGCCAGACAGTCACAGAGAAATAGGCTCAAGAACCTCATGAGAGAGCCTAGTCTTCTAGAAAATTTCTTAGATGCCAGAAATGCCCTAGAAACCAAATCCCCAGTAACTCAGGTCTTGGAAGTCCTACAGGGGCCGGCCCAGCTCTACTGTGATCTGAACTAGCAAAGAAATCACTATGACTGAGAGAAACTGCTGAATCAGAAAGGCTGAAAGGTCATCTTTCAGAGGCCACTGAAGCTGGTGGCCTTTCACCAAGCAGCTGAAAATAGACTTGAAAATGGTCTTTCCTTTCTGAAGCTTTCCCCAGACAGGAGTCACTCACACTCCCCTGACAGCTAATCCCAGTGTTTAACCGGGCTTGCAGTCAAGATGTTCTTCCTTATGTCCCCCAGGATGGCTGCAATCCTGGCTCATTTCCCTGTTTTCTGTGCAGAGGGCTGGAAGACTCATGCAAGAGACACACCCCCTTGGAGCCTCCACTGGCAGCGGGAGATAATGGGAGCTGTTGTGAGACTGAACACGATGAGAAAGCACTTAGTGTGGCAACTGGCACACAGCAGGTGTAGAAAGCAGTAGTTAGCATTGCAGGTGGCACTCATCAACCTGCTTCTCAGAGTTATAAAAATCTACCTCCTCAAATACTTTCTGAAAGGCTCTATCCTGTCAATTGTTCAGCTTGTTCAGGCAGCTCAGTACCTGCATGGTTTCTAGCTCCTTTTTTTTTTTTTTTTTAGCTCAAGGAGAGCTCTGTTCATGGCAGCTTGCCAGTTTAAAAGGATCTTGTCCCAAGCTGGGCAGCCTGCAATGCCAGCATTCTAGGAGGCTGAGGCAGGAAGACTGCAAGTCTGAGCCCATGCTGAGCAACTTGGCAAGATCTTACTTACAAATGAAAAATAAAAAGGGCTGGAGGGCTGGGGATTTAGCTCAGTGGTTCTGGCAACTGCCTCACAAGCACAAGGACTTGAGTTCAATCCCCAGTACCAAAAAAAAGGGGATAGATAGGGAGGTAGCTCAGTGCAGACAATGGGTTCAATCCCCACTACTGGGGGGAAAACTAAAAACAAAAAAAGCAAACCTTTCTCAGAAGCCAGACTGACTCCTTATCATTAGAAGTCAGTCACCAATGGCAAAGAACACTGTCGGCAAATGTTGAACCCTGGTGTCTGAACCTCAGTCTCCCTACACCCTAATCATGGGACCCTAGCTTTTCCAGTCCCTTTCAGGTACAGCTAAGGGGACTTGAAACACCCATATGGAACCTAGCTGAAACTAAAACTTCTGGAGGGCAAGAGACTGTCTCCACGTATGACTATGCTCTGGGATCTTTCCACTTTGTGTTTTATCCTAAATCAAGGTCGGCAAACTTTTTCCTAAAAAGAGCCAGGTACTAAATATTTGCAGCTTTGCAAGCCATGTCTAATCTGTCTTAGATTCTCAACCCTGCCATTATAGTATGAAAGCAGCCATACATGACACCTACACCAACCAGTGAGCTACGTTCCAATAAAACTCTGTCTTGATTCCCCATTCCATTTAAACATAGAGGAAAACACTGGACCCTAACAAACCTGGACCAAAGACATCATCTGAACCCAGAGTAGCACGTCTTGAGTAGCATCACTCAAACTGAGCCTAAAGAACAGAGAGGCCTCATCGCACCATGCTCCTTTCATTCTCCAACTTGGCTGTTTCTTATCGTCACCACAGGCGATGCAGGGAAACTCTCTTCCCCTCACCCAGGCATTACCTGCCAGTCTAAGAAGCACACCCTAAGATGAAAGAGTGTGCTCAGCTCTCTCTGCTCTTTAGCATATATTCTCTTCCTCCCCCCACTCAGCAAACAGTGATTTTGGGGGCTGGGAGAGCAGCCCCAGTGATAAAGTATGCGCTCAGTATGCACAAGGCCCTAGGTTTGATCCCCAATACTCTCCCCCCACCCATTTCTCTCCTTTGGACACTTTAGGAGGGATATTTTTGAGGGAAAATCTCAGTCAGAGCAAAAAACGTCAGCCAGGACCTTGATTCATACATAGCAGAGATTCTGAGGGAAAACAGCATGGGACACTTGAAGGAAATGAGTCATTTATGGAGCCCAAGGAGGAGTTCGCACCACTTCGCAGGCAGCACCTCGCCCCTCCCTGCCCCACCCTAAGGAGGGACTTAGGCTCCAGCAGGTTCCAAGGAAAGGAACAGGATGTGGGCACGGGAAAAGTGCCGGGCTCTGTAGAGAGTTTGTTTGTGGGTATTTTTTTGGTGCCATGGATCAAACTCAGGACCTCATGCTTGCCAGGCAGGCGCTGTGCCGCTGAGCTACATTTCCGGTGAGTTTGTTTGTGTTTTTACCTGCCTATTTCCAAAAGGATCTGAGGGGGCCTTAAGAAATCAAACAGTGCTAAAATAAGACCTCTGGGAAGAAAGCGAAAACAAAAGACCAAGGCCTATTTCAAGCCCCCACAACTCAATGACTGCCAAGTGAACACAAAATTTTGCCCCCAGGGCCCCTGATGGCACCTGCCAATGCTGGGGTGGGGGGCACACCACACAGACCTGGGGTCCCTTGCCATGGAGTCCTTAGCTGTGCAATGCTGTCTGTAAACAATCCATAGTGCTGGTAGGATATAAACTAGAAGTGAAAAGTGAGAAACAGCCTTGGGTCATCTTGGTCACCTTCAGACACACAAGTATTTCCCAACAACTAAACTCCTCAACAGCTGCCAGTGCAGACAAGAGGGGGACCTTAGGGCACATCTTCCCAGTTCCCACGAGAGAACCTGAAGGAGGGGCCTTGCAGTCCAGGCCATCCTGCTGGTGATCTTGGCTTCGGCAGAGCCCTTGTCCTCCACATGGCCTGGCCAGCCTGCCTTGGGTGAGGTCTGAGAAACAAGGCAATGCCAACCCAGCAAGTGAGCCCCGAGAGGAACAGAGAGGAAATCCCAAAATAGTCTCAATGCATGCTACTCTGTGATCAGATGATGTCCTGGTTCCTTGGGGTCCAGGGTTTTCCTCTGTATTTAAATGGAAGAGGGAAATCGAGATACAGTAAAACACAACACATGGGTCAAGTGATTTCAGGTTCTCTTGCCCTAAACACTAAGCTTTTATTTCAACAAATGGGATGCACAGGTCTCAAAGGGGAGCTCAGTTCTGCTGCAGCAAGCCTGGTTACCTCCTGTTTGGGTACATGTCCCCTGCCAGGGTCTGGCCTACTGTCCCTAAGGCTATGTCTGGCTATAAGGTCTCAGCACCAAGCCAGGAGGGAGGACCTGAGATATCAATTCGAACTCCAGGCACTAGCCCCTAAGAAGCTCTGGGCCTGTCAAAAGCTGCTCAGCCCCAGTTTTGGAGGCTCCTCTTTCATCTGATAATGCAGGGCCTGGGTTTCTGGGCAGCCTGGTAATATCACAACAAGCAGATAGGTGGGAATTGTGTTCTCCATCTAACTGTTTTCCCTACCCCTGAGAGTACTTGGAGCCATTTATCCCTCCCAGACCCAAGCTTGAGAAGAAGGACCCCATGGCACTCTGCCCATTACAGTATAGCTTCTCCGACCCCCAGTAATGCAGTCTATGAAAAGTTCAATGAATGTAGTTTCAAAAGCCAAGCCCAGGAAAGCCCTTTGGAACAGGAGACCTCTGGAGACCAGCGAGGTGGCTCAGGTCAGAAGGGACCACTATACAGTGGCTGCAGCTGATGCCTGGGTCCTGCACTTGAGCATGTCTTCCTGTTGTGGGGCCAGTCCCTGTATGTGCTGTTTCAGCACCAGCTTCCTGTACGCCATGTGGAAAAGAGAGATAAACGGTCTGTGACCCAGATAAGGGCACTCCTGCTTCTTCCTGTGCAAGGCACATGGATCTAAGGCACCAGGGCCTCTGCCCATGGGAAAGGCAGAAAGGGGCCGCCGAAGGGGTCAGACAGGGCCTAGGCCAGAGTGTGCTCAAGGACAGGGAAGGAGACGGTAAGAGTGAGAGGATCAGACTCTGGCCATCTCTGTGAGAGGAAAGGAAAAGGGTAAAAACCATGTGGAGATAAAATCCAAATCTCACCGTGCAATGCAGGGTGGGGAGGGTGGGCAACTTCCCCCCACCAGCTGGAGTCAAGGGAGTAGCAGATCTTACCCACCACCAAGGCTCTGCAACCTTCCCTAAGCTGTCCTCCCTGAGTCCTCCAAGTATCGTACAGCCCAGGCAGAGGGAGGGGAAGAGGTGGGATCAACTGTACTGTTTTGCATATGCTTTCATTTTCCCAGAAAATAGCATCCCACCTAAGAAATGCTGAAATACGTGGGCGCAGCTCCCAGCCCGGCCTCAGAAGCCCTGCTTGCCTCCCTTAATAACATGCAGACACATGCACTCACACACACACACACACACATGCGTGCACTCACAGACATGTACCCATGTACACACAAATGCTCACCCCCCCAACTCCCCTGGTGGAGCCCTCGTCACCGGCTAGATGATCACCCTTCGCTATCTTCACGGTACCACCCCTTGTACTATGGACTGGATGTCTGTGTGTCCCCGCTCCACACACTCCTATGCTGAAACCTCACCCCCAGGGTCACAGTACTAAGAGGTGGGGCCAGATGGGGATAATTCCCTTATAAAAGAGGCCTAAGCGAACTTCTTTTTCCCTCTGCCACATGAGAACGCAGCAGAAAGGCATCATTTGTGAAGCAAAGAGCACTCAGCAGACCCTAACTCTGCTGGTGCCTCTATCTTGGCCTTCCCAGCCTCCAGAACAGTAAGCAATCAATTTCTGTTGTTTACATGCCGCCAAGTCTGTGATATTTTCTTAGAGCAGCCACAAGAGACTACGACACCTTGACGGTCTCTGTGAGAAGCAGGAGAGATGCCATTCAGAGACCGAGAAAAAAACAGGTAGAGACAGGAATTCCAACACAGGTACAATCCTGAAGGTCCTGAGAGATAGGACTCTTAATCCCAGTATCACAGGCCCTTTCTGGTCTGTGCATGGCCATCCCAATGGTCACAGACACCAAACCCACCAGCCTTCTGCTGCCCTGTCCATCCCAGGCCATGTCTGGTTTGCATTTTTTTTTTTTTTGTAGTCCAAAGAATTGAACCCAAGACCCTCACACTGAGCTCCATCCTCAGCCTCTTTTTTTATTTTGAGACAGTCTTGCTATATTGCCCAGGCAGGGCCTAAATTTGCAAGATTCCTGCCTCAGCCTACCATAGTTCTGAATTACAGGAATGTGCCACCATGCCCAGCTCCCGGCTATGTCTTTCTTATCTTTTGCCCTTCACCAAATCCCACCTTCCCTTAGCCTTTTCCACAAAATCTACATGTTCTTCTCCCTACTCCAGATCAATTTCCCCTGCTGTAAACTTTCATACCACTTAGCACTGGTGCAATTTATCTGCCAACCACATTAAACTTTCCCATCAACTACTGCTTTATTTCTCATTTTACTATTCACATACTTCGGTTTTGCTTCCCCATTTAGGCTGGAAGCAGCTCAATTCCGCCATACTTCTTTCTAGGCTTCATAGTATCTACCTGGGAGACCAAATGGAGCAAGGCAGGTCTGTCATCTGCGAACAAGGAGTACCTGCTGCAAGTCCCAGTGCTAAGCGACAAAGCCCACAGTAACTACAGGTCTGCTCTAGAGGGAGACTAAGAATGGGGGGAGACTGTCACCTTCCTTCTTACCTACCTACCCACCTTCCTTCCTTCCTTCCTGTACTAGGGATGGAACTCAGGACCTTCAGCTTGCAAAGCAGACACAGCACCACTGAGCTAAATCCCTGGCCCCAACTGTCACTTTTCATAATAAACATGACCCTGCCTCCCCTAAAAGCGGCTCCACAAAGAAAAGGAGGAGAGATAGAAACTCCAGTGACTCCAACCAGGAAAACAAAAATTACTTTTTTTTTTTTGGTACCAGGGATCAAACTCAGACCTTGCACTAGTCAGGCAGGTGCAGTGCCACTGAGCTACATCCCTGGCCCCAAACAAAAATGACTTTTGCTACTAATTGAGGATGTGGCCTGAGAATAAGGAGTTTCTCACTCTGGTAGGAAAGGAGGTAAAGGCAAGAGAAGCAACTGGAGGACCAGAAAAGGCAGAGACCCTCTGTAATACTAGAACATGGTTGCCTCCACTCTCCAGGAGGAGGAAGTCCTCTATCATGAGCCTCAGAAGCCTGCAGCCTCAACTGGGGTCATGATCTGATTGTTTTCCATTGGTGCCACTCTTCTCCGATTTGTTAGAGAGGAAGCAAATTATAGCTAGGAATTACTTGTACACTTGGAAGAATGAAGCATTGTACCCAAGTCGATTCTTGCTTGCTGTCACCAACGCCAGAACCAGAAGGTAATTAGAACGTACTGTGAGTGCATTAGGGTAAGAAACTCAACCCAAAGAAGATATTATCTCTGCAGTTCCTACCCGACCATCAATAGGGTGGATTCTAATAGACTGGATTCAAAGATGCCAAAAGGCTGCCATCTGACCTGCACAAAGGGTCTCTGAAGAAGTCTAATAAAGAGAAAGCAAATCTAATCCTTTACCCAAAAGGTACAAAGCTATAGGAATAAATAAACCTTCCAAAAAATCCAGAGCCAATTTCTTCTGTTGTTCTACTGTTCCAGGGAACAGTGAGGATGGAGGTTACTACTCCCATCTTAAAAACGGACCAAAGCCCAGAGGGGACTGTCTTCTAGTCAGTGGTCTCAGATGTAACATCTCTGATGTCAGCATCCACGTAATTTTCATGACAGACCACAAGCTGTCCACGAAATGTCCAGGGGGTGGAAGTGGACTGAGCTTCCGAGTGGGCACTCCTCGGGTAGCTTTGAGCCTTCTACTTCCCGCTTCCCAGCAGACCCAGCCTGAGCACGACCAGGCTCAGGGATCTCCATGTACTCAGCACTGCAGAACCAAGTATAGTCTGGAAGCAAATGCTACGTAAAGGAAAATCAGAACCCTTGGCCAAAATGACCCAGGTAGAGTGGCAGCCGGGTATGGAGGCCATTTCCCACCACTCGGACCTGGCTTCTCCTAGGGATGCCATTTCCCTCCTGTACACACTCCCCACAACGTGACGCATGGCTGTTGTTGCAGCAGAGACAGGAGGTGTAACTCCAACAACAGCCCCCTCCTTTCAGAAGCATATCTGACAGAGAGGGAGATCTCTCCGGCCTCTATGCGAGAGGTGAGTGCTCCATGCACTCAGGACAGTGACAGGGTACAGCAAGAGTCTGAGGGTGTCTGCTGTGTGCCCAGATAGTCTCGAAGAGCCCTGGCAGGAGTCACACCCAGACACTTGTCATCCAAGCAAGAGGTAGAGATAACAGGACAGCTTCAAGCTCCAGGAACTACGAGCCTGGAAGAGAGAAGGCAGTGCACACTGGACACCAAAAAGAGCCAGATGGAGGGGCAAGAAAGATGGGAGGACGGAAACGAGCTGCACAAAGGCCAGGGAGAGAGGAGGACACAGAATGGATACATGAAGAATATGAAAAAATAGCACAAAACTGGACTCTGGAGCCTAGATGGATCTGAGCAGGTGGAGACAGGGGTAAAATTCTGGGTAAAGAGGCAGGGTAGGTACAAGAAACACACACAGGACAGGAGGAGTCACACCACCAGGAGGAGGAGGGAGTTGTTCTGCCACATAGAAGAGTATGAAAGAAAGCGTGGACTGCACAGTCCTGTGTGTTCTCTGCCTGCCTGCGATGTGTAACCTTGAACCCCCGCCCAGGGGCAGAATAATGGTTACTGAGAAGGGAGCCACAACTGGATCCTGTGAAAATGAATGTGGTGCATGGCTGACTACGCCAAAGGCAGAAGGCAAGGGCAGAACGGGTAACGGTCAAGGTGAGGGCCTCAGACCAGCTGGCCAGATTCAGCAGAGGGATGGTTTGGGAGGCAGGGTGGGAAGAAGCTAGATTAGGGGAGGCTTCATGCACAAAATTCATCTAACATTAGGGACAGACCCTGAAAATGCCCACTGCCCACTCTAGCGTCTCGGCTTCTTGCTGACTCGCTGAAACATTCAGCTTTGAGAAGCAGCAGCCATACTGGAAGACACCCCCACGAGGGCCATCTGGTGGCTTAAGGGCTTTGCTTCTTCACTTTCTCCCCTCCCATGGATTATTTTTAAAAGATTAGGTTTCCTGTTTTCACTGCCCAGGCAGCCCAGCCCTGGGTCCATCCATCCATCGTCACGGCCATTAGGGCAGCGGCATGGCAGGAACAGGCTGGCACGCTGCAGGTCCTCCCTGCTCCCATAATGAGGGATCAGCCACCTCCTCACACAGCACCAGCTGGCTACTCTCTAAACACCACTTCCTCTCTGACAGGGCTGGGCTGTGACCTCTCTCATGGGCCACCGGCCTCGTAATGAAACAAGTAAATAAGCAATTCATCCTAGCTGCCGACAGTCTCTCACCTTCCAAACTGGCTCATACCAGAGCAAAAAAAAAAAGAACAGCCTTACATGAGCGCTCCCTCCATTTCCCCTCCCTCCCCCAGCAGTGAGATGCAAGCAGGTCAGGCTGCCCTAGGCTGGGGAAGGGAAGGTCTTCACTACAAGGACTGGGATCCATTATGCCTGTCCTATCACTTCTAGCTCGAGTGGTGATCAGCAGACTCTGGCTCATTCCTGGCACAACCGCCAGTCTGAGGCTGGTCCCCCGACGAGTGACCTGGTCCATAAGCCATCACTTAGCCTCCGCCTACGCGTCACACCACTAAGCAGACCAGACCCCCTCACCATCGGTCCCAGATCAGGAGCGGCTGAGGTCGTGGTTTTCTTATCCCACCATGCCACATGGTGAGGGAGAAGGGGACTATAATCAATTTTATCTGCCTTACATACTGAGGACCCCCTCAAATACTGTCCAATTAAAAGTTCTACAGCTATCAAAGGAAAAGGGCAAACCCAGTGGATTAGAGAAGGGAACTCAGCGGCTGAGTTTTGGGCACCAGGTACTGTCCTAGGTCACTCAGTGGAACACATCTCCCCGTGTTGCCAGGGGTAGGGCTGGGCTGCAAAGTCAGGCTGATGAGCAGCAGGAGCTGGACTGGGACGCAGTTGTGAAGACTCAACCTGCCCAGGAAGCTAGGGCACCGGCAAGATGAGCAGGGTCCTGATCTGAGCCTAGGATGAAGAGGAGGACAAGGGCAGGAATGTGGAGAAGAGACAAGTTCCCACGTGATAGGGGAATGAGGAGTCACCCATGAGGAGGGTGACTGAACAAGCACAGTCTTTCCCTGGAGCGAGACCCGCGTGTTCAGTCCCCACCCTTCCCTGCCAAGACCTGACTTTTCTTCACACGATAAACGCACAGGTCTTCCTCCAACAGGACACAGGTATCGAGGCCTCTTCGTACAAGCGGGCAGCTGTCACTGGACCCCAATGCCCACCACACTGCCCAGGAGCCCCAGCTTGCATGGGGGGGGACCTTTTTCCCAGCTTTCATCACCATCCCACATAGAAGCAGACTGCAGTTTCCCCCAGTATTTATTAAACTTTTTATGTTAGGCATTTTTAAACTTAGAGAAAACTTTCAAGAATACAAAGAGCCACTTGTTGAGAAGAATGGCACTGACCTAGAAAGGATACTAGGGAATAGGCAAATATACTTTGTCCCTCATCCCCCACATTGCTTTCAAATACAAATCAGTCAGAGAACACTGTCCTTAAACACCAGGTTTCTCAAGATGTCTCCTCATCCCACACGAAGTCAGTCAGCTTGCACTGACTTGGCTTGATGCCTGCCTTACAGAGGTAGATAACCAATGTCCCAGGGCCTAAGTCCATTCATGTGGTACCCAGGGCCAACCTACCTCCACCAAGGGTGGCAAGGTGACACAGCAACAGAGCCTGAAAGTGTTCCACGATGCTGGTGACCACGTCGTGAATACGTTCCTGAGGCTCCTGCTGCAGCGGTTCTGTACCAGCCAAAGCCTGAGTATCTGGGACCTACCAGGCACCCCCTCAACACACAGTCATTCTCAACAAGAAGTCCGATGCTCACTTCTTATTTATAAATGTACTACATAAACATACAATAGCAAAAATCTAAAGAAATCACCCACCACCTCACCTCCTTAGCCAATGGTCTACCTTCATCTTCCTGCAATTCCTTTCTGCTTTTGTCTCCCAACTTTGCAACTACACTCCTCCAGTGGGGACAATCAGGCCCCCGGAATCACACCTGTTAGGTCCATACCCCATGTCAATGGGATGCTGCTGCTCCCTCCATCAAGAAGCTGAGCCTTGAGCCGGGCATGGTGGTGCACGCCTGCAATCCCAGCACTCGGGAGGCTGAGGCAGGAATATTGCTGTGAGTTCAAGACCAGCCTGGGCTACACAGTGAGTTCCAGGTCAGTCTCAACTACATAGTGAGATCCTGTCTCCAAAAAAAAAAACCACACACACACACACACACACACACACAAAAAAAAAAAAAAAAAAAAAAAAAAAAAAAGAAGAAGAAGAAGCTGAGCCTTGTTCTCTGTCCCCTTGGACCTGGGCTGGATCTGGGACACGCTATCACCAATATGGTGGAAGTAACAGTGCAAGAGTTCCACAGCCCAGACCTCAAGAGGCCCTGCAGCTCACTGGTTTACTCCTAGACCCCAGGCTTTATGGGAAGCAGCTCAGGTTAGACTGCAGAATGATGACCAATCACAGAAAAAGAGATGTCTCACCTTCTATCATCTCCATCCAGGCCACAGCCACATGGCTTAGGCTACCCCAGGCCCCAGCTTCAGCTGATCCCCAAGCTGAAGGTAGCCACGTGAGTATGCGCAGGTGAGTGCCACAAAGAACCACCCAACAACCCACAGAGTCATGAGAGATTAAACCAAATTGTTTTAAATCACTAAATGTGGGAAATGCTTTTTATGCAGCAAGAAACAGCTAATGCAAAGCATAATGCAATTCTGTATCTCATTTTTTTCACTTGGAAACATGTTCTATGTTGCTATGTAATTTTGTTCATTACCGCTGGTGATGTGCAAGCTCATGGAACCCTTTTTTACTGCAGGACATTTAGTTTGATTCCAATTTTCCACTGCTATGACTTCAGTGAGTAGTTTTATATAATAGCACCAAAAAAGAAGAGGGGGTTGGGGGAATCAGAGTTCCTTAGGAAAATATACTGGGGTGGGATGACTGGATCTGCAGTTGTAAATGTGGTGATGACTCCTGAACAGTGTGGACACGGAATTCAAAGAGAAAGCATAAAAAGGAGAGGAAGAGAGAGGGAGAAGGAGGGAGAGGTATTAGTGTAAGCTTGGTTTTGCAGAGTAACAGGAATGGTGTTCTGAAGCCAGCCTGCACATAAAACCCACACTGGTATTGCTGCTGCTTTATCAAGGCCACTTGGGTCCTGCCAAAAGGGAAAGAACTTGGTGTACCCATCCATACAACACACCCACAGCTTCCTCCTAAGCATTCAAGGCACACAGAAAGATAGAGTTATGTCTAAGAGGTTCCTCAGACCTTATTTATTTATTTTGGTATCAGGGATCAAACTCAGGACCTTGCGCTTGCGAGGCAGGAGGCAGAACGACTGAGCTAAATCCCTGGCCCTTCTCAGACTTTCTGATGAAAGTTCAGCCAGACATCTTCAACATGGCAAAATTAAAGAGAAAGCGGTTATTCCAGAAAATGACCCAGGTTTATAGGAACAGTAACTCCTTAACTGATTCTATCTCCCTCCTACATGCTTGCACTGGCTTAAGAAAGCCCCAACCCCTCTTACTGATTCTGTTGAGTGGGGTGCAGAATCACAGCTCTACTCCAGGGCTGGGGCCCAACACTGTATGGTGCTCCACGGATCGCCCTACCCACTTCGTTCCACACCAGAGACAAAACGTCATGACCAAGCTGGGGTCCTCTCCTATTTCTACTCTGGTGTCATTGCTGACTTGCCCAAAGATGGCCAGTCCCCAAGTCTATAAGTGCTCCTGTTAGCAGATGGAACCATAGACAACCACCTCCCCCAATGACCATGAACCTCTCCCTTCTGAGGCTTAACACTTGCCAGGAACAGCTGACTCAAGTTCCCCTGGCAGAGAAGGTGGCAGAAAACAGGGATGGGGCTCACAGCCAGAAACCCTCCTTTCCAAGAACTTCTGCCCTTACTATCAGTGACCTGCTACATTCCAGGAAGCTGTGCTCACAGGCAGTTAATGCAAGAGAGCGGCAAGCTCGCAGAATGGTACCTGGGGCCCTCACACAAAAGAGACTTGTTTGCAAGGGGCCAGGAGTACAAGCATGCCCACTCACGTTCCCAGCAGCATTCCTCGTGACAGCCCAAAGTGGAGGCAACCCAAGTGTCTATCACCAGTGAAGAGATAAATAAAACAAGGTGTATACACACAATGGAGTTATATTCAGCCTTGAAAAGGAAGGAAATTATGACACGTACCACAATATGGATACAACTTGAGGACACTATAGTATGTGAAATAAGCCAAAAACAAAAGGTCCTTCTTTTGACTCCACTTATTGAAGGTACCCAGAGTAGTCAAATTCACAGAAATGGAAAGTAGACTGGTGGTTGACAGAGGCTAGCAAAGGAAGAAATAAGGAACGATTTAATAGGGATAAAGGAGTCCAGAGTTTCAGTACAGAATGATGAAAAATTTCTGGAGATGGATGATGGTGATTACACAATGCTGTCAATTTACTTCATGCCACTGAAATGTTCACTTAAAAAAGGTTCAAGTGAGGGCCGGGGATTTAGCTCAGTGGTTCCGCTTCCTGCCTCACAAGTTCAAGGACCCAAGTTTGATTCCCGGTACCAAAAAATAATAAATAAAAAACAACAGCAATAAAAAATAGTCCAAGTGAGCTCACTTGAAAACTTGGAAACAACCCAATTGTCCATCAACTGGAGACTGGATAAAGAAGATGTGGTTTTTCTATAAAATGGAGTACTACTCAGCCACAAAGAATGGTAAACTAGAGCAATTTATAGCTAAATGGATGCACATTGAGGTTATACTTTTAAGTGAAATAAACAGGACACACCTGAGTAAAATACTGACTAGTTTCCCTGATGTGAAAAACTAAAAGTATAAATAAGGTTCAAGTGGTATGGAGAAAAAAGAATCAAGATATATCATGTAAAGGTACAAGATCCCAATGATAAATCTAACTGTATTGTTTGCTTTAAATGTACCAATAAACTTAACGGGGGAAGAAATGGTTCAAATGGTAAGTTTTATACATTAGTCATCCTTCCCTTGTGAAGACAAAATGCCTGACATAAACATGGAAGAAGAGTTTATTTTGGCTCAAAGTTTTGGAGGTATTAGTCCATAGTGACCTGGCTCCGAGGCACAGGAGGGATAAGGGTTTGGTGGGAGGAAAGCTGTTCAACTCATGACATCCAGGAAGCAGAGAGCAGGGGAAGAGCCCAGCGATCAGGCATAGTCTCCAAGGTCAGGCCCCAAACATACCCGGAAGTGTGCTTTACTAATCTTCTAGACACCTCTCAAGCCAATCAAACTGATATCAATTAACCATGGGGTAGGGGAGAGACTGACTGACTGTGAATATACCACATATATTTTTTCCCCACAGTTTGAAGGCTTGCTTCAACCTAATTCCTTCCCAAAGAAGACTTGGCTATAAAGTCACAAACACAGGCCCAAAAAGCCATCGAGCCCTCTCCCTTCCTCACACCTCTGCCAAATATAGCTCACAGTTTCTAGGACAGACTCCATTTCTCTGCTCTAAGAAGGAAGTCACGTCAGGTTCCCTACCTGGCCAACTCCACCTAAAACACACATGGCAACACACAGTACTGATCCCCAGAAAGGGCATCACGTAAGTACCCCAAGTCACTGTCCCAAGAGAATATGCAGAAAATGAAAGAACTGGCCTAAAGAGGGACAGCTAGCAGGAAACACGGCCTTCCTGGTCATGGAAGCTGGAGGAAAATCCTATGCCACAAGCACTAGGAGCAGGGACGGCCGTGACGCCAAGCCAGCGGGGGTCGGGGTGGGGCAAAGCCAGGCCGGGTTTCACCTGTGCCTTCTCTTTTGTCTGTTTCATGTTCTAACGGGTCACCTAAAATGTCATTTGAAAAGAAGGATTCTAACTCTAAAACAAAACTGTCTGGAAAAAAAATCACTTCTTGGCAACAGGCACTCAGAAGCGGCCAACATCCTCTCCCACTATCTGTCATAACAGCAGCTACGATAACAACAATAGAATGAGAATAACAAGTGTTATTAAGCACTTGAGGCATGCCAGAAGCCCGGCTGAGTGCTTTTTCTGCATGCATCATCTCATTTAATCTTCGTGGCATGTCCCTGAGTGGATCACTCCTCAGAGTTCTGTTTTGCAGATGAAGAACCTGATATATTTCATCCACTCTCAGACACACATTTTTCTGCAAATTTCAACATAATTTAAAGTGAGGTCTTATATCACTGCCTCTTACAATGATACAAGTGGAAATGTTGCCTTATTTCTTACTGCACATCTGCTAAAAGGTGTTCCCTGAGAGGATCTTAGAGGACACAATGTGCAGGGAGCTGGCTCTGTGTCCCTCCCAAATTTAAGCCCTTATCCTCTGTGCCTAACTATCCCTCCTCAAGAGAAGGACTCTAAATGCCTCTCAGGCCAATCCCAGCCTCCTGTACAGAGCCTCACTCAGGACACTCAGGGCTCCAAAGCACGAGTCAGTAACATTGCCATCCCACAGCCTGGCCAGCACCCACCTGGCAGGCCAACCCCAGGATATCCTTACCTAGGATGGTCAAGCCTGGGTCGTGAGTGTCCAGAGTGCTGCAGCCCTCATGGGTCAATTGCATCCTCTCCAGGGTGGGTGCCCCAAGACTCAAATGAACAAAGAAACAGCCAGGTAGATGGGTCCATGGGTCAAGTTAAACCAGGCAAAGGAGGCTCTTGTGGCCCTTTCTCAAGAGTAGGCTTGCACAGGGAAGACTAAAAGTTGAGAAAATGCTCACAGAATTGCTAGTCTGTGTCCCTTTAGAGGTCAGCATCCTTTCAGCACTTGGTAAAAAGCTGGTTATCCCTCACATCTCTGAATCCTCTATGGACAAGACACTGATTTATGAAAACATAATTCATACTCTGGACTGGATAGTACTCGGAACAGGGTGTGCAGCGTGCAGCTGTCACATCTCTTGGCCAGAGAGCAGGTGCATCCATTTTCCTCTTCCATGAGGAAACAAGCCAAAGCAGATTCATAAACACCCTTCCTGTCAAGATTAGAATGGGCAGCCTATGGAGATTACGCATACTGGGGCAGACAGCGGGAGGCACAATCCACAGTAGCAAGTATACAACATGGCCCTGTTCTAGAAGCCGTTTTCCCAGGACAACCACTGAGCCGCTTCTTTAAGAAGCTGGTGGCCCTGCAACAGGAGCCCAGACAAATCCCTACAGAGCCCAACAGAGCTTCTTCTTATTCCAGGTATCTGCAGGCCTGTAGGTTTTTCTGAATCTACACAACAACTCCATCAAACTGCCCAAACCTAATGAATGCAATCTTCAACGGCTCTGGGATCACAGGCAGTGGGTGACACACAGACCCCAAATATAGTAGCAGTTCCCAAAGGACACTTGTAGCAATATCAGGTTCCAGGACTACCAACAATGAAAGGGGCGAACTCTGGTCACAGCTCACCATGCAGGGTCCTTCTCCCATGCAAAGCCTAGGCATCTTTCAACCCCTATCACAGCCAATCCCATTACATATACCTCAGACTCCAGAGAGTAGGCAGCTATTAACTGTGCCATGACAGCTCCTTTCCTCCCTCCAGCCCCACTCTAAAACCAGGCCTCTCACAGCAGCAAAGAAAACAAAAAGGAATTAAACCAGAAGAAGAGAAGAAAATGAACAAGTTGCAGGTCTCTGTCACAGGTGACATCCCATTCACGTACCATCTCTGGAATTCAAATCCTTGTGGGAGGCTGAGGGTAAAACAAGCCAAGATCCTTATTATGTGACAAAGGAGCCCTGCCAACAGGGAAGAGTAAAAGAGGGAGACATTTTGTTCCCTGGTTCCCTGAGAGGAACAGCCCCAAACTTAGAGGGAAGGGCCCAGGCTCAAGGAGGATCTGAGAGAAATCTGAGCAAGACTAAGCCCCTCAACCTCCAACTCCAAGGATGAGACCTGACCTGGAAGATAATGACTTCTGTAAGAAACGCTAAGAAAAGGACAGTGTCCACCACGGGATGCCATTTGTATGACATATCCAGAAAAGGCAGAAAGCTGATTAGCAGTTACCAGGATTAGGAGGAGAAGGGACTGGGGAGAGACTGCTAACAGGTAAAGTAGTTCTTTTGGGGGGGTGATGAAAATGTTCTGGAATCAGCCGGGCGTGGTGGCACACACCTGTAATCCCAGCACTCGGGAGGCTGAGGTAAGAGGATCACTGTGAGTTTGAGACCAGCCTGGGCTACACAGTGAGTTCCTGGTCAGTCTCAACTACACAGTGAGACCCTGTCTCAAAAAGCCAAAATAAAAGAGAAAATGTTCTGGAATCCAAGAATGGTGTGACTGCACAAATCTGTGAATATTCTAAAAACCATGATCAGTACACTCTACATGAGTAAACTACATGGTATGTACATTTATCTCAGAAAGCCATTAAGACACAAAAGAAAGGGAAAAGGCGGTACTGACCTACCCATAGAATGGAATACTTCCCATAATAAAAACATAAAATTCCCATAAAAACTTGGATGAATGTCAAGTGCATTATCTAAGCAAAAGAAGTCAGATCCAAAGCCTGCAGGGCTCCATTTATGAGATGCGCAGGAATAGGTAAAACTAGATGGAGAGAAAGCACATCAGAGGCTGCTGTGGGCTGTCAGTGGGAGAGATGCCTACAAGGGATACTGGTAATGAAGTTTCCGGAGTAACAGAAATTTCTTGGAGTAATGGACCAGTTATGGATCTTGGTTATGATGGTGCTTATACAACTCTTGTCATGCCTCATAGCATGGTACACCAAAAGAGCGCCTTTTGTCTGTAAATTATACCTCAATGTACACACCTACATACACACACACAACCTCACATTATACCGTTACATCTTTCAAGTCTTTAATGTCTTTAAAAAAGAATGGATAGAGCCCGGGATTTAGCTCAATGGTTCGATGGCCTGCCTTGCAAGCGCAAGGACCAGAGAGTTCAATCCCCGGTACCAAAAAAAAAGGATTAAAAAAAGAACAGGCAACTTATTAGATATGCATGATCTACCCTCAATTTCAAATTTCCTCTTCCTATAACATGGACAAAATAGTTCTATACTACAATTTCTTAAAAGAAGAAAATAAATAACTAAAGCTGGGGAGGAGCATATACATGCAAAAAAAAAAAAAAAAATCCCAGATTAGTAATTGTTGAGGTGGCGGGGGTGTAGCTCAGAAGTAGAGCACATGTTCAGCAAGCATAAGGCCCTGGATTCAGTCCCTGGCACCAAAATGAAAAACAGGTCGCTGAATTTGTAGACCCATAATGGTATTATTCCCAAAGGCAGAGTCAACCCAAGTATCCACTGGCAGATGGATAAACAAAATATGGTACGTTTATATACAATGGAGTATTTTTAGCTTTTGAAGGAAGGAAATTATGAAACATTCTACAACATGGATGAACAACATGAACCTCTGAGGATATTCACACCATATGTGGAATAAAGCCAGTTACAAAAATACAAACTGTATGATTCCACTTATATGAGATGATGAGGTACCCAGTGTCATCAAATTCATAGAGACCAAAAGCAGAACAGTAGTTACCAGGGGCTGAGGGATGGGAACATAGGGAACTAGTGTTTTAAAAAAATGTTCTGGACACAGATAATGGTGATGTTTGCATGACACGAATGTACTTAAATGCCACAAACTGCAATATAGAGGTATAGCATACATAATGATTTGACTTGTAACTTTTTGTCTTTACAATGGTGTGAAAGTGCAACCATTCTGTTTTTCATCTCAGTACAGTACTCGAGAAATGTCATGAGATACTCAACACTTTGTCATAAAACAGGCTTTGTGTTTTCTGAGCACATCCAAGGTAGGTTAGGCTAAGCTGTGATGGTTGGTAGGTCGGATGTATTAAATAGGATTTTCAACCTAATTATAATTTCAACTTACCACAGTTTATTGGACATAACCTCATCACAAGTCAAGGAGCACCTGTATTTAAAAGTGGTTAAGACATAGAGTACGGGTACAGCTTAGTGGTTGAAAATGTGCTTAGCACACACCAGGCCTGAGGTTCAAGCCCCAGTACCACCCTTCCCCCCAATAAAAAAGGTCAAGATTGAAAATTTTTTTCTCGTTTTATCACAATTTTTTAAAAAAATAGGAAACAGGGAGGCAGACGGTGGAGAAGAGGATCAGAGGAAGCCGGGAAAGAGGAAGGAGGGGGAGTAAAAATGATCAAGGTTCTATATGCATGTGTACTGACTACCCACAATGAATGCAATTGCTATACATTGCAAATGTACACTAAGAAAGAACAAAAATAACCAACCAAACCACCCCCCCGTGGCTCTTACCCACAGTCCACCACATTCTCTGGACCTGGCAAGGCAGCGGCAGTGTGGCTCTGGCCGCAGCATTCAATGAGCTTCGGTCAGTGTGAGTATCCCACAGACACAGCACAGCTGAGGGAGGGCAAGGCACTCAAGGAGCAATGGACGCCTCTCTCACTTCTGGCCAGTAAGCTCCAGATCAAGATTTTTACAAACATTCAAAGGGAGACAGCTGCCCCCAGGGACCTTGCAAGGTACCACAGGTAGCATGAAGTTCTACAAACACTGAAGGTCTGGTGTGTCCATTTTTCACTCAGATATAAAGCACCATGTGTCTGGACAGGGCTCACCAGAAAGAGATGGGGAGCCAGGGAGTCACAGCAAAGGTGAGGCCTGAGGATGTGGCTTAGTGGTAAAGTGTTTGCCTACCACATATGAAGCCCTGAGTTCAATTCCTAGTACTACCCCCCAAAAAAAAAACTACAAAAAAGCAAAGGTGAAAGGTGAGTATTGGTGGGCACAACTACCCCAGCCAGAGTGGTCTCTATCTAGAAAATGCCTGTGAGGTGTGAGCTGCCATCGGCACCGAGCAGGGTCTATGGCAGACACGGCAGGCTTTCAGACCCACACTCACTCTATCACCCAGGTAGGAGCCTTCTCTGGTTCACAGGGGACACACCAGACCATACGAACTCACTACGTCCAGTCTCCAGCCACGCCAAACCTCACAGCCCTGCAGCAGGTCATGCTATTTTACCCTACATTTCTTTCTTTCTTTTTTTTGCGGCACCGGGGTTCAAACTCAGAATCATCCGCTTATGAGGCAGGTGCAGCACCACTGAGCTAAATCCCCAGCCCTTTTAATTAGGGCAGAACTCTGACTTATTTTATAGATTCTAAGATAACTGGGTTTTTTGTTGTTGTTGCTGTTGTTGTTGTTTTGGTACTGGGGATTGAACTTGGGACCTTGCACTTGTGAGGCAGGCGGCAGCAACACTGAGCTATATCCCTGCTTACCCTACAATTCTGTCTTTACCTCTGCTTGGAAGATCTCTCCAGTCCGATCATTCACAATGCCCTAACATACTCTTTCGTATTTGGATCAATTGAAAAACCAATTCATGAGCCACCCGCCCCGACACCTTCCTTGAGATAACCCAGAAGAATCAGCCCCCTTCTCTGCCTGCTTGTTACTGACCTCTATCACAGTATTCACTTGTCATGCTACATGTTACATGTCTTCAAGTTCCTTGCAGTCAAACTGCAAATGGCCGGTTAGATGACAGAGGGACAGATGCATAAAGGATGGGTGACTGGGTGGATGGTTGGGTGGATGATGGACGGACGAATGACTGAAGAGGGCTAAACAGAAGACTGGAGGGTAATGAACAGATGGCTGAATGGATTAGGTGGGTGATGGATGAAAAGGAATCGATGAGAGGAAGGCAAGGACGACGGCTGAAGAGATGGTTGAAAATGACAAGTGATGAAAGATGGAAAGAGAAGGCAGGGAAGGACGGTTGGACAGGCTGATAACAGATCAAATGACTCACGTGCTTTCTTGGGAGCACCTGTCGCTAGGAAATAGGAGCCAGTGTTTATTCATTTTGGAACTTCTGAAAGATTCAAGAATCTAACACCCTGTTCTATGGAGGTTTTTTTTAATAACTGATCAATAAATACTTTCTTAGCTTTTTACTTTGAATACTTTCAAATCAATAAGAGGGTACAAGGCACAGTACATGAACATCCCACCCTGTTCATCAGTCAGCCTCAAACATCATTATCTCATGGCCAGCCTTGTTTCAGCAGTTGGATTCTTGGCAACAGGAAGCAGCAAGAAGTGCAAAGAATAGGGAGCCAGACACCGGGCAATCATCTCCCACTCCAACTTTATACCTCCGGCTACTTCCTTGAGGGAAAATTCCTTGTGGGGATAGGAACCTGAACCTACCTGCCTCACAGGTTCCACAACAGAAGCTTATGCAGGCTCCTGAACACAGATGGGAGACACCCACACATGGCTTTGTCGTCTATTTCATAATCATCAGGAATTAGAAAGTAGCTCATCATAGAACAGAGGTCAGAAAACTCCAATCCACATGCCAAATCTAGCCTGTTGCCACCTGTTTTTGTGCCACCTACAAGCTAAGAATGGTTTGTATAGTTTCAAATGATTGCATTTTAAATGATTATATATGTACCTACATAGCATCTCAATTTTTGTTTCTTAGACCCAAAAACTAAATTAGTTACTTTACTGGCCCTTTAAGAAAAGGTCAGCCAATGTAAAGAAAGCAGATAAAGACACAAATAACCACTTCTGGTTCAAATTCATGTTCTGCTTCTTATTCTTGCTAAGCTTTGGCTGTTTGAGAAACAGAGTAGAAGGACATGACCACCTAGCTCCCTGCAGGAGTAGAGCAGAGATCCCAGGTGGTGCATAGGATCCTGTTACAAAGTGCAAAGCCAAAACCAAGAGCAAACTTCCAGTACAGGATGGAGCCTGCAAGACTACCAGAGGGAGCGCGCGCGCGCGTGTGTGTGTGTGTGTGTGTGTGATTTGTGTCAGTCAAAAGGCACCGAAAACCAAGTTAGTCAGATGAACATTCTAAAGGAAAATGCACATTTCAGTGGAGGCATTCCTGCCCCAAAGGAGTACAGGCATTTAGCTCTGTCGCCTTCCTGTCCGCATGCCTTCTAGACCAACCAGCCCTTCCCAAGGCCTAGTCAGCTTAGGCACAAGAAATTAGCCTCCAACTTGCGCTCAGAACCCGGGAAAGTGTAACAGGGATCAGACAGAGAGCTTCCTCTGCAGGAAGTAAGTCTGGATTCCAATACCAGGAGCGGTCTGCATAAGGCCAGCAGACTGCTGGGGGACAGGTCATCTGTGATGAAGGTAAACAATGACCTCAAAGTACCTAATGTGTGTAGAGAAGGGGTAGCCAGGGGCACAAGCCCTGCTCATCTTAGCACTGGCCTCAGCACAAGAATTCCTGACCATGCAGGGCTGTACTGTGGCTGGCAAGACACCAGCTGGCACTACCAGGCCTACTGCTGCCAACCACCTGCTTTGGACACCATCACCTCTGCCCTGGAAAACACCCCTCTGCCCCCCCCCAATTTGATGGCTGGGCCTCCAGCCACCCAGACTCTGCATTGAGGCATACTGCCCCAGGTGACATCGGTTCCAGCTTTCAGACTGGCCAGTGGGCAGTGATGGAAGACAACAAATCCAGCAAAGAAAGGTCTGTCTGCCATTAAATTTGCATGCAGACCCTAATCCATTCCTCAGCCCACAGCAGGCTCTCCAGACCCAAGTCACTGGAGAATGCCAGACACCACTAAAGTCTGGTAGAAAGACTGGTTCAGGACACCTGCCAGTTAGGGTTTCCAGGTAATTTGCTGGGAATTCAGAGCAACATGACTTAATTTTATCTGGAATCATAAAATTAGCCAGAGCTGAAGACACTATCATTTGGCTTTCTCATTTACAGATGGCCTGGGAGTACAAGTGATTGACCCAGAGTCAACAGTAGCTAATGGCACAGCTAAGAAGGACAACAGCACAAGGGAAGGAGCAAGTGCGAGACTCGGCTCTATAATCCATGAACCCATTGAGCTAAAACTGCAGAACTGCTGGCTCTCAGCTGCCCTGAGGACCAAAACAGCATGGAACTCCCATCATAGTGTAGGGCAACTAGTATGTGTCAGAAATGTGTCAATTCGTTTCTCCTCCTCCTCAAAGCCTACAGCACAAGCCTGCCCTCCCTCCAAATACGGCCACGCCCTATCTACCCCTCCCCAGGCCAAGATCAACACAGGACAGTTCACACAGGCTCAAAGTCCTCATATGAGGGGGAGGTATTTGTCCTGACCAACCCAACAGCACCCTGTGCTGGGTCTAACCATACAAGTTTCTCTCCCTTTGCAAAATCCCTTTCTTGCCTCAGCACCCTGCTCCTTTGGAGGGTCAAAGCCAAGCAAGAAATCTATGAGCCAGAATTAACCAGGCAATGCTATGTAGCAGAACTAATCCACTGCCAGATGCACAATAAGAAGCCAAAATGCTTTTCAGATACAGTTACAGTTTGCAGCCCAGAGGAGGATTCACTAGCAAGTTTCATGATAAACAAGGGGACAGTTCTTTCCCTATCAAGGACCACTGAGCTGACAAAGAACTGTCACATAGCTAGTGGCCTCGGGAAAGAAGAGAGTGGACCAGTGTGGACCCAGTTCAGGGCAACTTCTGAGCCAGACCTGGATATTTCCAAGGGTCATGAAGGAAATCAGACGTTACAGTGGGCCCCCAACTATAGCAACTCCACTCTCACCCATCTTAACCTCAGATCTTGCCTCTCTGCTTCTTTGGAGGAAAACTCCACATCATAACTTTGGAGTTTTGGAAGACAGAGCTACATCTCCTCACCTGACAGAATTGCTTCATTAAGATCCTAGAAAAAACTGGGGCAAAAAATAAGGTGAGTAGAAGATTAAAATTAAAACCAAGGGGGCTGGGGATGTAGCTTAGTGTTGGGAGTGCCAGCCTAGCAAATGCAAGGTCCTGAGTTCGATCCCGGTGGGGGGGGGGGCAGAGAAAGAAAGCATAGAGGCCAGGGATTTAGCTCATTGGTGCCACTGCCTGCCTCGCAAACTCAAGGTCCCATGTTTGATCCCCAGTACCAAATAAATAAACTATGTTAAATTAAAGCCAAGGACAGTCTGAAAAAATATTTCTGGAAGGTAATCTGGCAGCAGACATCAAGGGTCTTAAACCATCCACACCTCTGATTCATTAAATCCATTGACAAACCTCTACCTACTGATGGACAAACTCAGAGATCTGAACAGCGTTCTGGGCATAGCAGCATACAGCTGTTATCCCAGAGGTAAGGCAAGAGGATCACAAGTTGAAGTCCAGCTTGGGCTACATACTGAGGCCCTGACTCAAAAACAAAAACCAAAGAGAGATAAAAGAAAGCCAGATTCATTTTGTTGTTTTGTTTTACAGACAGGGTCTCATTGTATTCCCAGGATGATCCTCAACTCCTAGGCTCAAGTGAATGTTGTGTCTCAGTCTCCAGAGAGGCTGGGACCACAGGCACATGGCACTGGGGCTAAATGATACACTTTGAATGGGTGAGTTACACGGTAAATGAATTATATCCAAACAAAGTTGTTTATCTAAGAAAGATGTACCGGGCATGGTAGCACACACTCTGGAAGGCTAAAGCAGGAGTTCAAGCCCAGCCTGGGCCATTTAGTAACTTAGTGAGAGCCTGCCCCCTCCAGATGCTAGGGACATAGCTCAATGTAAAGGCCCTGGGTTCAATCTCCCATTAAAACAAAAATGTATGCTGAAACATTATAACCAGCTGCACACAGGAACTACCTTAGATGTCCGACAAAATTCATTAAAATCAGATAAACTATAACTCTATTACAAAGCAAGTGTGCTTCCTAAATGCTTATAAGATTTAATAACACAAGAAAATAATCAGGTTAATTGACAAAGGAGGGACACCCAACTATAAAGCAAGTCCTCCGCTCCACAAAATAATTTTAGTTCTGATTATATATAATACAGTTGGGGAGAAAAAAAATGAGATCTTAAAATTAAGCTGAAACGCTGCCTCCTAAAAGTTTCTAATCACCAATGGTATTCTAGCATTCTAGTTATGACACCAAAGAAACCTACACCTCTTCTCCATGACAGCCTTTCAAGACGCATACTAAATGTCTATGGATTCCCAGTGGCTATAGAATAAAACCACTCTCAGAGCTTTTCAAAAAAAACCCACATATGGTGGCATATGCCTATAATCCTAGCTACTTGGGAGGCTGAGGTAGGAGGATTATAGTTTGAGGTCAGCCTAGACAACAAAGCAAGATTCTGTTTCAATAAACAAAAACAAGAAACCCGCACTCATTGAAAGGAGAAAAGCAGAGGCCTGTGCACACGGAAGAGGGGTGGGCTCCCAGACGAGCAAGAACTGAAAACCCCACTCCTGTAACTGCCAGGAACTGAATTCTGTCAACAACCTGAGTGAGCTTAGAAGAGGACAAAGAACTGGAGATGGGAATGCAGGCCAGGCCAACACTGTAACTGCAGCCTTGGAAGGCTATGCACAGAGAACCAGTTATGGTGCAGAATGAAACTGTGACATTAAACACAAAACAGTGAGTGAGGCGCTCACCTTAACTGTGAAATTTAAAAACAAAACAAAACCCTGATGAATCAGACTCTCCAGGGATGACTACGTATGATGTGCACGAGCGTGTGTGACTTTTTCACTACATGAGCTCTGACATGGAAAGCTACTGCCCTGCATCTCTGCCAAGCCAAATACCTACATCTCCCATAACCGCCCTATTCTTTGGTCTTTATGGCACCAAGCATTGAGAGACTACGGCCTCCGAGGATCTAGACACTTCTGTGAGCACCAAGGAAGTGTGGAGCTCCTAAATGCCTGTGTTATCCTGCTGACCCGCAGGAGGTCTCAATGGAAAAACAGAAAATAAACTTCCAAATGAACCACAGTCCAGCTCACCTTCTAAGAAGTGCCCTTGTAACTTCAAATCATGGAGGAGCAACCCTTCAATTACAGCGCCTTGGGAGGCTGAGGATCGCTGTGAGTTCTAGGCCAGCCTGAGCTACATAGTAAGACTATCTCTATATGAACAAATATGGCTCTAGTAATAGAAGGGCTGAGGACAGGGCACCAGTTCTAAGCCACCTGCTCCACTCTGTGTGTGACAAGCCCAAGCACGAGGCCAGCGTGGGTGTCTGAGCAGCCACTGTGATGCCTGTAGCTCTGAGGAAGTTCCCTAGGGGGACCCCTGCTTTGACCATTGATGTCCAAGACTGTTTACCATCATGCCTGTCATGCCTGGTCTTAAAATTCAGTAAACACAAAGCCACTCCTTAGGAATGAATCCAATGAATTCATATATTTGCGGGAGTTCAGGGTTTTGGGAGCAGAGATAAGGAAGCATGCATTTTCTATTTTCCTCAGGTTTATCCTTACATTCATGGGGAGAACTGGGTAGGCGTAATTCTGGTAGCCATCCCCTAGTAACTTTATTTCCAACTGCTAACTGTAATAACTCCTACCTATGGAATTAGGGAGCTGGCCTTTTTCTAGTATCCTGGGGACCCAGCCACAGCAAATCTTCCAGGAAAAGTCTGCAACTTCCTCCGAAGTCACAACCAGGGTTCCTTCCCAGATGGCCTGGGAGCCAAGTCTCAGCCCATTAACCCCTCCAGACTTCCTTGCTAGAATTTTTGGACCTGAGACTGTAGGCTCAGCAACATAAATAAGCCACCCCAGGATTCAAAGGACTGGGGAAGCTGGGACACAACATTAGAACCAAGTCTCCCATGTTTCCTCAAACATCTCCTTCTGGAGCCTCATACATCCCTTTTTGGGGCCTTCATCCACAGAGAAAAGTCTGCTGCAGTGACTCACACCATGTGGCCACTGAAGATATGCCACAGGAGAGGAAACCAGACTTAATGTTAATAATCACAGCCTGTATTTGTTAGGGCCAAACTCTAACCAACTGCTTTGGGGAAGAAGGTTCATCAGACTACATGAGATGCTCCCACTCAATAGGAAATGCCCCACAAACCCACATAGTGGCTGCTGATTCTGAGCTCCAGACTCTCACCTCAATAGCCATGGTCTACACTTGGCACTCCGCCAGTTTAGTCTTTGGCTCTGCGTTCCTCATCATTGACCCTTGGCCTCTAGCAACAGGATCAACTGCCACAGCCAAACTTACAACCCTGCCACCATGAGAGCCAGATGGCAGATCTCCCTGAGGCTCCACCCTTCGCCTCCTGAATTTACTCTCTATCTTCACTGCCACCTTCATCCCTCTCCCTTCCTAATCAACCTGACCTTCACTCAGCTGGGTGCCAAGATGACCCATATCAACACCTTCAAAGAAAACCACATGCACACAGGCCAAGGAAAGGACCTGCGCAAGGCGATTCTACTCTAACTGCTATCCAGTAGTAATCTGGCCACTCCTCTGTAGGGGCTGCTGACCTCCTCCCACATACCTGCATTTGAATTACCTCACTGGAACTCAGTGGCCATTGGGGTTTCAACTTGATTGGCTTTGGGATCTGCCCCAGGGATTGGTACGGCACAGTTCTGGGTGTGTATGGGTGGCTTGTGAAGACACGGCCTGAGGTCTATGTCTGGTCCCTCTCCATTCTGGTCTAGCCCCGTGTCCCTGCTCTGCTTTCATGCTGCCACAAATTAAGCAGTTCTGCTCTGCCATACCTTTCTGCCACAAGGCTTCTGTGTTGGAACCTGTGGACCATGCACCGAATCTCCTAAAACCATGAGCTAAATTAAGCCTTTCCTCCTTTAAGTTGTGAGTGTTGAGTACTGTGCCTCAGCAATGGGAACGCTGACTAATACACTATCCCATCAGTCACCTCTCTGGCATGCAGACAGGTATGTGGCCCTGCACTGTACCCTACCCCTGGAACAAAGAAGACCCACAGGTAGACACCTGGTGAGCATTCGGACCCTGATCCATACCATGCAAATACCTCCTCTTTCCCATGGCCAGAATTCTGGAGATCAGTCTGAACATAGCCCTCTGGCTTCTTCCCCATCCACTCACAACCCTTTGTACCATGAACTCCTACAGATCATTTCCCGTCAGTCTTTCTGTAACAAACCCTTCAGCTATCCCTTCCACAGGTTATGATCCCCAAATATGCAAGGTCTCTAGGCCTGCTCCGGCTCTCATCGCTCCACAAAACCCTTCCACAGTCCCATCCTTCCTCATCCTAGCCTCAACATATCCTTCCCAAAGCCTCAGCCTGAGGTGCTCCAACAAAAACTCTTGATATCCCTGGGATCAGTCTCATCGCTTTTCTCTTTTGTCACCCCTCCTCGTGGCTGGCACTTCCTGTCCCCCACCACTTCTCTAATTAGTGTGATTTCTAGCACCACAGGAAGAGGGGTGGCTAGAGGAAGACCATGGCCCCCAGAGCCCTGTACAAAAAGGCAGTGCCTGCTCCTAGCAGATTCCTGAAGGACAGGCCACTGAGGCACCTTGGAAACACCAAGCTGAGGTTACAACACAAGCTCAGCCACCCTGGGTTCCCTTTCCCGATAAGCCCAGCAAACTCTCGGCCATCAATTGGCTTCCAGTAACTCTTTCCAAAAGCTAGGATGAACAGGAAAATCCAGCATGCCTACCAGAACCTACATTCATGGCCCCCTCAGGGAAGAAAGCCCCCAAACAGGGCTGGCCAGGCCTCTCTGGGAGTCAAAAGCAAGCACCTCAGGGGGCTGCTGCCCATGTGGTAATTAGGGAGGCTCTGACTACCCATTCACAAAAACCCTGTTACGCTTTGTATCTAGATACTCTCCCGCAAAAGCCTCATATGCTTATAACTGGGGTTTGGGGAGGTGAGTGGATCAGGGGGGTGTTAGATTCATCAGCTCACTGAGGAGTTTATAGCTAACTGTGATGTTGGGAGGTGAAGCCTGGTTGGAGATGGGTTACTGGGGGCATGGCCTGGAAGGGCCTAACTCTCACTCTCCTCCCTTCATCCTTCTCTGCTTCCTGCCTGCCCTGCCATGAGCTAGTCTACTCTGCCATGCTCCGAATGTGCCATGCTACCTTGCCTTAGTGCCAGCCAACTACGGCTGAAACTTCTACAAACCTTAAGCCAAGATAAATCTTTCTTCCTTCAAACTGTGGGTATCACGTTATTGTATCTCAGCAACAAGAAAGTAAGAATACTCTCTGGAGCATTATTTGGCCACCAAAAGGAATGAAGTCCTGCTATCTGTTACAATGTGGATGAACCAATACCCAATACTAAGTGAAAGAAGTGAGACACTAAATGCCACATATTATATGATCCCATTCACGGGCAATGTCCAGAGACAGAAGGAAGATTAGGGGTGCCCGGGACTGGGAATACATAGGCGATCATAATTCAAGGGCGCAACGTTTTCTTCTAAGGTAATGAGAATGTCCTAAAACTAGGCCATAGTGTTGGTTACATAACTGAGACTGTGTGAAAATAATGAATTGCACACTTTTCAATGAATAAATTTCTCCTTGTGAACAGTATCTTAATAAAGCCATTAAAAAAAAAAAAAACCACAACAAGGAAAAAAAAAAGGAAGGA
>NW_022900924.1:6338536-6350864 GCF_012274545.1 Fukomys damarensis | reverse complement strand
TAAAAAAAAAAAAAAGACCACAAGGGATATAAGAAGGCAAGGGGAATGGGAGAGAAATCAGGGAGACTGAATCAGACCTGCCTGCTGCCCATCCTCATCCCAAGCACCAGCAAGGGTGGTACTCAAGTTATTTGGGTTTCTTAGCACAAGGCTTCTTGGAGGGTGGCGAGGAAAAAGACAGACAGACAGACAGACAGACAGACAGAAAGACACAATCCCCAAATTTGCTGAAGGTTCAAACTGTCCTAGCGCTCCAAGAAGGTGGACGGTCAGGCATGGCTAGGGGACAGCAGACAGTAGGAGTCACAAGTCACCATGGCCCTCCTTAGTCACCTCGTGCTCCCAAGGCTCTATGGTAACATCACACAGCTCCTTCTTGAGTTCTGTAGCTCACCAACAAGGGGGAATGGGTGGAACAACCCCATGGGGGCTGCCAAGCTGGCCCTGAACATCACGGGGACCCTAGGACCTCAGGGGGACTCTCTGGTTTGCAAAAGCCCTTGTCAATCAGCAGATTGAACTAATATATGCCAAAGATTTAGTAACTTAATTTTCTCCCTTTCTCTATTGAGGGGAGGTGCCGAGGATTGAACACAGGGCCTTGTGCTTGCTAGGCAAGTGCTCTACCACTGAACTAAATCTCATTATTATTATGAGAGGTTATTATTATTATATTAAAATGAGAAAAGATTTTGTGGTTTCCACTTCTTCTCTTACAGCCCTAGTAATTAAAAATGAAAAAAAGGGATTTTAAGCCTTTTCCCTACAAACTTGGTGGCAGTCGTCCATGAGAAAAAATTAAGAAGTATCTCTTCTTCCAGATCCTAGTTTCCAAGGTCCCCAAAATTTAAACCAGGTACTCTAAGAGCACCACAAGAAAGTGAGTTCAGGTCTGCCCCATTCTGCCCACCCAAGTGTTTCACAAGGAATACCTTGGCCACACTTTCTCAGGTGCTCACACTGCACAGGCTCAGCCATTTTCACTGTGGGGCCCTGAGGACCTTGGACTTCTGTGTTTGAAGCTGTACACAAGATGATATGGCTGGCTTTCCCTCAAGAGCCATCATGCAGAAAATAGATACTGCATTCTGCCTTAGCCCATTCAGGCTACTATAATAAAATGTCACAGGCTGGACAACTTACAAACAGTCAAAAATTTATGTCTCACAGTTCTAGAAGCTGGAAGCCCAAGATTAAGGAACTAGAAGATTCCCTATCTGCTGTGGGCCCACTTCCTGGCTCACAGATGGTACCTTGTAAGTGTGTCCTCACACGGCAGAAGGGGGAAGGAGGCTCTCTAAGACCTCTTTTATGAAGGCCCAGGAAGATGGGGACAGAGCAAAAGGGGATGATCGTGAAGTCTATAACAAACCCTGTGCCCTGCAGAACTCATAGTGGACAAGCACTGGCTGGGCCAAGCAGGTGAAATGACCTGTCCCCACTGAACTACACGTTTCTCCTTAGAAATCTTTGCTGAATTGTTGCTATGGTTTGAATGTGGATTTCCCCTCCAAAACTCCCATCAAGGCATAATTCCTTAAGTAGGCAATGTTGTTAAAGTGGGACCAAGTGAAAAGTGTCTGGGTCATGCAAATGGAGCCCTGGCAAAACAAAGATTAATCCCATCTCACGAGAGTAAGTTCCCACTCTTGAGACTAGACCAATTATGAGTAAAATAAAGTGAGGTTACGCCTTCTGTTTTGCCTCTTTGGATGTACCTGCTCGCCCTCCTGCTTTTCTACCATGCATGGCGTGGCCTGAGGTCCTCAGCAGAGGCCAGGGAGCTGTAATTGCCCAACCCTGGACTTTTGGCCTTCAGAATGGTAAACTAAGTAAATCTTTTCTCTTTATAAACTTCCCAGTCTCAGCCATTCTGTTAATGTAACTTAAAAATGCACTGAAACAGCAGTGTTCAATCAAGGGACATTAGCTACATGGAGCAGACTCCATGAGAAGGTTGACAGAAGCCAAGGGACAATGAAGGCTCTGCAATGAGGCACACAGGGACATGGCCACGGCTCCCTGGTGAGTGCAGGTCTTCCACTTTCTGCATTCTCTGCCAAGACTGGATCAACATACGCTGCCTTTAGGCTATTTGAGAATGTTCACCAATGCCTTGTTACATACAGAAAATTCTGTTCTTGCTCTACTGCGTACCAGTCACCCCCAGCAGTACTTTAAGAAAGGAGCACGTCAAGCCTTTCAAGTAAAGTGAATCTTCAAACGCTATTCTCTAGCAACAACAGTACTTGAGTCAAGGAACCCCAGAAGCTGCTCTGTTCTTGGCTCTGGTTGGCTGGCTTGCACTGTGCACTGGGCTGGTACAAGGGAGTTTCCTATTCTTCTTTCAGTGTCTCCTCAGCTGTGTCTTGGCCAGTTAGGAGAGGGCTCTTTCCTTGTGTTCCCTGACCACCACCCTGGTGCCCTAGGCAATGCACCTGCCTCTCTGCATAAACAGCTGCATTCTCTGTATATCTCTGCTCCATCTTTCCAAGTAGGCCTTGCTTCTCTGCACCTCCTGGAACCTGCTCACCCTGGACCATAGCCAGCAGCATGGTCAGCATTCACAGCCTTTGACTACTGGGTAAGAAAAGCAGGTGGACAGGCAGTCCTTCCAAGAGATCTGTCTTTTTGGGCCCCTTACATACAACTTGCTGGAGGAGCCTCAGCAAAGTACCCTGGAAGGAGCTATCAAGAATCTCTCTTGGAGACTTGCAAAATTAATAGGATGTGCCTGGATGGCTGACTCCTTCAAGAGCTTGCCTGAAGGCCAGGACCAGACAATTTCTATCGCAGCACTAGGTTTATACGGCTATCTTCCCCCCAGATTAAAAAGCACCTCTGGGGAGAGCCTACCTCAGGATACTGAGCATCATCAGTGCCTCACAAAGTAGGTGCCCAAACCTGTTTGCCAAACAACCAATCAAGGTCCCCCTCCACCGAAGTAGTCACCTTGAGTCTGCTGTCATATGATTAATATCACTGCTCAGCCCCTCTGCCAACCACTTGACCTTGGGCAGGTTATTTTAAGCATATGTGTTTGTCTCACTTGTCCTCAGACCCAATCAGTGGATGGCACATAATTACAATAATAATCTTGCTCCAGTCACTTTATAAGAATGTTTTGAGAGCTCATGAAACAGTCTCCATAAAAGTCGTATTTACTACCAAATGGGGTATCTCAATCTCTCACTCCCACCACATGAAAGCACATTTAGGAACTTGCCAACTGCTCTTCCCTTGGGTAACAATCTGGGTTCACAGTCATTCTGCAAGGTCACAGAAGCAAAAGCCAGAACTCAAGACAACTAATTAGCAGGCTCCAGTCTTAGGATTCCAGCTGCTTTCTAAGGTTGAGGAGGGGAGGACTAACCATCAGCAAAGAAAGAAATATAAACTGGACTCAGTGGCACATACCTATAATCCCAGCTACTCAGGAGGCTGCAGCAGAAGGATTTTAAGCTCAAGGCCAGCCTAGGAAACTTAGCGAGGCTTTATCTCAAAATAAAAATAAAAATAAACTGCCAGGGATTTAGCTCAGTGGTTCCAGGGCCTGCAAGCACAAAGGCCTGAGTTCGATCCCCAGTACAAAAAAATAAATAAATAAATAAATAAATAAATAAATAAAATAATGATAATAATAATAATGTCAATAAATAAAATAAAAATAAACAAATAGGGTAGAGGATTTGGCTCAGTGGTTCCGCTACCTGCCTAGCAAGCACAAGGTCCCAAGTCTGATCCTTGGTACCATTAAATAAATAAATAAATAAATAAATAAAATTTAAAAAGGGCTAGGGATGTAGTTCAGTGGTAGAGCAGTAGAGCACCCATGGGTTCAATCCCCAGCACAGAAAGACAGAAAGCATCACCAAGCAAATTAATCTCCAAAGCTTCACTGTGCACCTGTAACATTCAGCCCTAGAAAATCCACTGGCACTTATCAGATGAAATTGAGTGGAGTGTGGCCAGAAAAAAGAAGGGTCTGAGCAAATAGAAACCTCAGAGATGAAGTCTCATTTTATCTTCAACCCTCAAACACTTACAGCGCTTAAAGCACAGACATAAATGGGCTCAGAAGCGTCACCAAGCACCAAACACTGTGAGGGGGCCCAGTGTGGCATGTCCTACTGCACAGTACAGCAGGACACTCCGCTCGTTTTAAGGCTCTCATCATCCTAAAGAAAACAGACACAAGATTAACAGGAAATACTGCAAACATACATAGTAGTTAAAGAAAGATGCGCAATTAGGAGACCATCCTATGACATTAGAAAGGTTCTGTTTTTATTGATTGGTTAAAAACGAACGAAGAAACAGACAGACAGACAAACCAACCAAGGGCCCTGCTGATAAACCTTTGCCCAAACCCATGAACAAGAACGAGAGTTTTCCCCTAAAGACACTGCTAGGCGCACAGTAGATGATCAATAAATACCTCTGAGTGACTAAATAATGAGAGGTGGCTGCCTTAGTTCACATAAAAGTATGGCAAGTAGGTAAGATGGATAAAGCTGTATTAGTAATAATTTAAGGGCTGAAGAGGCAGCCCAATAGTAGAGCACTTGCCCAGCATACATGAGGCCCTGGGTTCAATACAAGAATTGTAGTAATTTTTCAAGTTAAAAAAAGTGAAAGATAACAGAAAGCCTAGCAATAATATGATCCAACCCCTAACAAACTCTTTTAGGTGAGATGTGGGAGCCCATAAAACATTAGCTTGTGGTGCTCTCATGCCTGTTATCACTTCAGCCCCACCATGCTGCCTAACGTTAAACAATGCTTTACTCAATATTTTCCCACAAGACGGCTGCTGGAGTCCAGCCTAGATGTGTGCTCTCTCCTTTTCCCCAACCCCTCTGCCATGGCAGCCCTTTCTCGTGCTGCCCAGTATAGGATTCATTCAGTAGGATGAACTAAACTGTATCCTCCAAAATTCACACGGTGAAATCCTAAATGACAGTCCCTCAGAGTGTGACTGTATTTGAAGACAGGGCCTTCTGAGAGGTGATTAAGTTAAAATTGGGGTCACTGGGGTGGGCCCTAATCCAATCTAATGGATTTTTTTTTTTTTTTTTTTTTCCTCACTTGTGCTACTGGGAATTGAATCCAGGGCATTTACACTGGGCTACATGCCCAGCCTTTTGAGACAGGTCTCACTAAACTGCACAGGCAGGACACAGATTTGTAATCCTCCTGCTGATTTCCAGACTGTTGGGATTACAGGTGTGCACACCACACTCTACTTGATGTCCTAAGGGACGATGTGGACACACGAGAGATACCAGGAAGGAAACACCATGTGAAGAGTCCGTAAGAAGGTGGTACCCATAAGCCAAAGAGAGAGGTCTCAGTGAGAACTAAGTCTGCCACACCTTTTCTAAATTTTCAGCCTTCAAAAGCATGAGAAAATCAACTGTCTGGTCCACTCAGTCAGCGGTAGCTATGGGCAGCCCTGGCAGACTAACACCTTAAGCCATCACAAGACTGCGAGTAGAAAAGCCAAGGAAATAATCACCATAACCAATAGATGTTGTCCTTAAGAAAACACACCTGTTACATAAGATAGTGATGAGGCGTTAGTTAAGTATGAGAGTGCTGCCTCAGGGAACTTGAAAAACCATCTCTGACTGAACAACAGCAAAGGACAATTTTGCAGGATTCCATTTTTACAAGATACCTAGGACAGGCAAAGTCACAGAGACAAAAATAATGGTGGCGGCTTCCAGGAAGTGGGCACAGAAGGAATAGGAAGTTAGTATATAATGGGTGAAAAGTTTCAGTATGGGAAGATAAAAAAGCTCTGGGGATAGGCCTGGGTAAGTAGTTCGATGGTAGCACATGTGTTGAACACGTGGTAGGTCCTAGGTCAATCCCAGAACCAAAACCAAAAAGCTCCAGAGCTAGACGGTGGTGATGGTGCACAACAATGTGGTGCACTTAGCACCACTGAACTGCACACTTAAAACAAGGACTGGAGACGTAGCCCAATAGCGTAACTGCCTGGCATGCACACAGCCCTGGATTCCATTCCTCAGCCCCACATAAATGCGTGTATGTTTAAAATGGTACACTGTATATTATGGAAACCTTTAAATATAGACATACAATTTCAACTAAAGTAACTACATTTTTTCAAGGAAAAAAAAAATCCCTCCTCAAAGCCCAACAGTTGTACATCAAGCAGGAAAAACTCCAGTGAGCAGTCAGGTATGGTAGTAGACACCTGTAATCACAGCTCATCATCCCAGCACTAGGAATCTAAGACAGGAGGACTGCACCTTCAAAGACATTCTGGGTAATTTCAGTGGGACCCTGTCTCAAAAAAACCACACACGCGCGCACACACACACACACACACACACACACACACGCTCACACTCCAGTGAGGCTAGTTTAATGCACCATCCACCTCCTGAGCCTTGATTCAAAAAGCAGTAATCTTAGCCAAAACTCAGACTTATTATTTGATAACCTGACAATGCCTCCAAGATGCCCATTCCCTTACTCTAAACACTGATCCCTTTCAAACCACAAGAATAAGCTATAGCTGGGACCCTGTGCTTCTGAGTCTTCTCTCAAGTGGACTTGAACATACTGTTTGCCAGAACTCTGTCCTTGCGGGGGCACCAGTCAAATACATAGGCCCTCCCACCACAGAAGTCCAGGAAGGAAGGGACAGGGAACCTCCAGCCAGAGCAATAAATTAGGCAAAATGGAGTGAAGGAGCAGGCACATTCCCTAGCACACTCAAATTAACAGCACTCCTGGGCCGGGTATTTAGCTCAGAGGTGCCGCCACCTGCCTCACAAGCGCACCGTCCCGAGTTTGATCCCCAGTTCCAAAAAATAAATAAATAAATAAAATAACAGCACTCCTAGCTCCTCCTTTAATGAAATGTTCCAGAATGCTTCATTGTATTCCCAAAACATTAGCTTTCCCAAGCCAGAGAACCCTTGTAAAAACTTGATCTAGACCATTTTTATCCTGTCGGATCTGTCCACTCAGTCTCTGTTTATCACTCAATCCAAAGGTGGTCACAAGACTCCACAGAGGTGATGACGGAGGCAATGTAAGGTCTGGGTGACTTTTGATGGCCTCACGATTACTCAAACTGGCTGCCTATCCAGTCAGTCACCCAAGACAAAAACAAAGTAGTAACCATTCTGGCACGACCAAATTCCTGGAATCCAAACGGCAAACGAAGCTGCTCAAAAAAAGACAAAAACACAAGACAGACAGCAACTCACATTAGAGGCTACTAGGAAACACAAGACATAAGAGTCAGGCTGGGGTTGCAGCTCAATGAGAGAGCACATTTTAGCATGCTCAAAGCCCTAGTTTAAATGCACACACGCACACGCACACACACACACACACACACACACACACACACAGGTCATACATGCAAAAGGGTGGAGGGGGATGCAGGGCTAGAGGTATGAATCACAAACCCCTCAGACCTAATAGAAAGACCTTCTGCCTCCTGAAATGCCTTGCCAAAGTTCTCTGAACGGAGAGTTAAAGTACACCGATAAAACAGGGAGGGGCAGATACAGTCAACAGGATGCTTTCTTCCCAGGGAGCTGTGAAAAGAAAGGACCTCCCTGTATAAGCTGTGTGGAAACCTCTGATGCAGGAGACCTGGAAATGTATCACTGACTCCTGTCTTCAAAAAGCATCCTATGTACGATATGGTATGGATGAACCCTGAGAACATTAATTATATTCAGTGAAATTAGCCAGTTACAAAAAGAAAAATGTATGATTTCACTGGCATGAGGTACTTAGAGCCATCAAATTCACAGAGACAGAAAAGAACAGCAGTTTCCAGGCAGCAAACAGAAAAGTTTAATGAGGACAGAGTTTCAGGTTGGGGAGGATAAAGAAGCTCTCATAGATGGAGGAGATGGTCACATAACATGAATTTGCTCAATAACATAGAACTCAGTGCTTAAAAATAGTTACAATGGGTTAAGAAGTCTTTAGGGTATTTCATAAAAAAATTTTTTTAGTTAAAATGGTAGATTTTATGTTTTATCATTAAAAACTACACACATGCACAGTCCAGTCACAGAGGGTGTACATGGGTGGCCTTGAGCCTTTGTAGATAGTTCTCAGACAGACAGCTACTGCCCCAACCCTCAGCTACTGAACTGCTAATGAGCCAAGGAAGCTAGAAGCTTCCCCAATCCCACTGCCCTCTAAGTGCGTTGTGTATATATACTTCTGTCTTTTTAATTTCTAAGCTGCTAAGGACAACATTCTCTCCTCTGTAGTCCACACGTACCATGGGGAGAGCTTGCACAGTGCAGGACTCACAGCCACCCGTTACCTATCACCTGAGAGGTGGGCACTAGCTGCACAGAGCTGGAGGGATGCTTGGACCAAACCAGGTATGCTTCTCAGGTAGAAGTGTGGGGCAGCAAGAAGACTACAGGGCCACCACGTGCCAGAGGAATGGAGTTTGCTGGGCATGGTGCCACACACCTGTAATCCAGCACTCAGGAGGCTGAGGCAGAAGGACTGCGTGAGTTCAAGGCCAGCCTGATCTACATAATCAGAGTCTGTCTCAAAAATAACAACAATAAAAAAGGGAGGATCCCAGCTATGCCACTTCCTGGTTGCATACTTACCTGCAAATGGGCAGTCCCACCACCAGGTAATGAAAAGAGCTTCTGAGGGACCCTGCAAGAAGCACCTGGCATCGTGCCTGGCACAGAGCAAAATATGAAGGTTTCAGCACCTTCTCTTGATCACCAGCAGCCCTCAACTCAGATATGAGTGCACACTCATACACAGGGATTCTGAAGTGTTGGGGCCAGGCCACTGTGTCTGCCACCGCAGAATATCCGGGTAACTTCCACCCGCTCCCACACTGTAATTTTCTTCATTATTCCTTTCAAGACCAGCAGGCCCCACAGACATCTAAAGAACATCAGTAAACAGTCCGGGCAGAGACAGACGGCTGAGCCGATGCGGGATTCCTCTTTCCCTACCAGCCACACACAGCCACATGTCAGAGGAGATGGCTGGGAACAGAGTGTAAAGGTTTTGGGGACTAAAACAATAGGAGTCTTAAAGTCTAGAAGGACCCAAACTCATAGGATACCACCAGGGAACCCTAATGCAAACTACAGACTGGGGGTGATAACTGTCCCCAATGTGCCCACACGATGGGGGACATTTATAACGGACGCGGTGGGAGCAGGGAGTCCCTGTACACATTTGCTGCGAACGTAAAAGTTCTCTTAAAAAACTGTGTTAGCTCAGTGGCACCGCACCTGCCTCGTGGCAGGGGACGCATTGAGGGAGGGGGCTATGTTAACTAAGCAGGCAAGGTATAATCTGCCTGTAATGCTAACACTCTGGGAGGCTGAGGCAGGAAGATAGCAAGTTTGAGCCCAGCCTGGGCAACACAGCACCTGGTAAGACCCTGTCTCAAAACAAAAAATGAAAAAAGGACTGAGAATATAGCTCTGTGTGAGGGCCTTTAAATGATGTTGTCTGACGTTTCTTTTGTTCTTTGTTTTTTTGAGACAGATCTCGATATGTGGTTCAGGGTGGTCTCGAACTCTCAGTGATTCTCCTGTCTCAATCTCCTGAGTGCTGGGATAACAGGCCTGTGCAACCACATCTGGCTGCTTTAAGGTTCTTAAACCCTAAAAATATCTGAAGGAAAAAAATAAAAACCTAATAAGAGAGAATACACGAGACCTTGAAGATATTCCGAGAAGGATCCAAGAAGTTATAAACACTGTAAAATTATCTCCTCAGCTATTTCTTAGAGCCTACCCCATGCCTCTCCTGCTGGGCCTCACTTCCTTCTAGTTCTTACTTTCTTCTCTTCTGATTTGCCTTAAAGTCTGAAGATAGTAGGCAACATGGCCACAGGTACAAGGAGCTGTAGGAGAGGCCAGGCTCAACTTTCTGGAAACACAGAATTCCTTGCCAGCAACAGAATATCACCTCAGGCTGCAGGTCTCCAGAAAAACACTTATTTTCTTCCTTCATTAGTAATGCACTCCTGTACCAAAGTGCTGAGGACCAGTTCAAGCTGGTTCACCCAGCAGACAGCTGGCAGGACACAGGCGGTGCCCAGTAACCACAGGGGAATCCTCCAGACCCCAGAGGCACTGATGTGCCTACAAAGCAAGCGTCTGAATACTGCAGCTTCTCATCCTGCCACCAAGGAGTTAGGGAATGCAGCTGGGCCAGGCCGCAGGCAGGTCCCAGCCACACACCACAGCCAACCCCTAGCTGCAAATGGCAAATCAGCAACTGGAAGTACCTAAAAGAAACAGGACAGAGCACTGAGCACAAAACAGCAGCTTCATAGAGCCAAAAATAGACTCACTTGTTTCAGGAGGATTCTAACAAATGAAGCACAAGCAACTCCAACAGCAGAAAACCAGATCAGACCAACAGGGACAGGGACTGCAAGAGATTCCCAAGGGCCTCACAGACTCCCCGCCACCCAAGCCCACCAGCCTACCACCCTCCTCTTACCCCAGTTGCAGACTTGTATGGCTCTTAAAACCTGGTCCCAAACACTTCACGACCTCTACATACAACACAGAAGTTACTGTACAATACAATAGGCTTGATCTTAGGGCTGGGGTCAGACCACAGATTGCTATTAAAATAAGCACCTGTGGGTGCTCATCCTTGGATAGATCGAGAGGCAGAGGCAGGAGCCCAATGAAGGATCAGAAAGTGGGGTAGGTTAACATGCACAGAGGATCCTACAAGGTAATAATGGGTGACAGCTCGCATCCAAGCCAGGCAGATCAAAACAAGTGTGGCTCTGCTTCAGCCGCAGATAAAATCTTCATCTGATTGATTTTCAGGGCCCACTGAGTCAGAACTAGCTATCTATCACCTCACTTCCTCCTAATTCTGATCTTCGCCTGCTCTGACTTGCTAACAAGCGAACCTGACACTTCTACCGCCGAGAAGTGGCTAACACATCTAGGGTTCCCCAAACGTGTCACATAACACCTCTAGGAAGAAACCATGCAGTGGTAGGGAATGTCCAAAACCCAGACCAGTCTCCACTGAAAGGATCTGGCAAAGACTACTCCAGCTTTACCGCATCTTTACTTCCATCACAGAAAGATCAAGGAGCACTGCAGGTGACAGGGCATCTCCCTCCTTTCACGTGTACTTACACAAGCAGTGTGGTGCTCTTAACCAAAGGAACAAGCCACCTGCCATCCGTCTTACCAATCCTCCCAACAAAACCCCATTCCAAACACTGAGAATCTGCATTCAGGAGAAAGGGGTGGAGTTAGCTCAGGTGCAAGATCAGCCATAAGCCACAATGGCAATGGAAAAACCATTCAAAAAAATCTACCCGTTTCTTCCTCGGAAACTTCCTTTGCTATTTTCTACCCCTTAAGCGTTTCCTACCTAGGTGCAGGTATATTCAGCCAAAGGAGCTCCGAGTACCCACCTGTGTCTGCATGGAAGGTGCTGTCCCCATCACTGGGCCAAATCTGCCCAGTCTTTCGGACACCTACAATGGTAGCCTCAGACACCACGACCTGGCACTGCCGCTGCCGCTTCTGGCACTGCGGGGTTGGGGGACTGCTGCTGTCAAAGGACTGCTGGGAGTTCTGGGAGGGCGAGCGACTCTTGTCCCGGAACATACGGTAGGTGGTGGGGCTTGGGGACACTCGGCTGGACTGTCCAGAAGAGAAGTCTTCCTCGCTGGAAGTGAGGTTCTCATTGGAGCTGCAGTCTGGGGTGTAGCCACCTCCGCTGTCCTCAAAGCTTCGGGGAGAGTAGGACCTGCGGGGCCAGGTCAGACGCTTCTCCTGCTCTGAGGTGCTCTGGCTGCGCAGAAGTGGGGCCTTGCCCTCCCCTTCCACCATCATGCCCCCAACATAGATGCTCTGGTAGGGCTGGTACTCCAGAGGCGGCCAAGGGGGCCTGCTGCCACCATTGGCACTGATCAGGTTGTCCTTCAGGAAGCGGGGGTTCAACTCTGCGTCCTCATAGTCGCCGTCGATGCCACAGCTGCTCTCCGAGGAGCGCCCACGGTAATGGGTCCTGGACGCGTCCCCCTGGGCGGATCCAGAGCCTTGCTGGGATTTCTTGCGCTCCATTTGCATGGCTTGGCTGCCCAGGGAACTGATCCGGTCCGACACCTCTTTGTCGTTGACCTTCACCAGGCCGCGCTCGTGGTGAAACTCGACATTCACATAGAACGGCTTCTCAGGGTCCGCTGCCCCAGGCTGGCCATGGCCCTTACGGATCCTCTCGAAGTTGGACCTGAGCGCCGCCACGCTGGTTGGGGGCCCTCGGTCGTCTCGGTCCGCGAGTG
>NW_022900924.1:6338090-6338389 GCF_012274545.1 Fukomys damarensis | reverse complement strand
CGGGCGAACGAGGCTCGGCGGCGTCGTCTGGGGGCTGCGCGGCGCGCCGGAAGCCCCAACGCTGCCGGTCGTAGCTCTTCTTCTCCTTGGCCAGCAGCGTCTGCAGGTAGATCATGCGGAAGCGCTCCTGGTTCACCTCTTGCTCCAGGCGCCGGATGGAGGCCTTGCAGCGCTCCAGCTCTTGCTCGATGTCACCCACAGAGCGCAGCTCCATGCGCGGTGGCTCCGAGTCCGGGAACTGCGCCTTCCACGCCTCCGCGAAGCCCACCGGGTCCACCATGGCGCGGCCCGTCTCACCT
>NW_022900924.1:6326809-6337601 GCF_012274545.1 Fukomys damarensis | reverse complement strand
GCAGCGCCGGAGGAGCGGGGCTCGGGGCAACGTGGGAATGGGGGGCGGTAGGCTGGACCCCAGCACTACCATGACCGCCACCAAGCCGCTGTCCTCTCTACTCTGTACTCTGGGGGAAGCCCAGACCCCGACTGCGGCCAATCTGACTGTTCCCTCTTAGCTCATAAAAAGGACAGCTGGTTCACTGGTTCAGAGATACCCTGCCAAGGGAGGGCCTGGCCAGTTATGCGCACCTGGAACAAGAATACCTGGTTTATTTCCCCACAGCCCTGCCACTCACCTGCGTCAGGGCTGAGTGTGCCAAGGAGTGCCTAACTGGGCCAATCCAGAGAGGTGCCGAACAGAACTGGTCACCCAGAGAGACAGCTAGGGCCAGGCTAGGTCTCCAATGCCAGTAGCCCGGGTGCCAACAGGCTCCAGTGCTGTGAGCCTGGGGTGGGTGATAAGGCAACAGTTCCCACACAGGACTGTCACGGAGGCCCTGGATACTAAGTGGGAATGTCTCCCTCAGGTCACTCAGCACCTCATTTCCATTCCCGTGTCCTAGGCATCCTGGGTATATTGTTGGGCCCCCTTGTTTCCCCTGAGCTCAAGAAGCCGTGTAGTCTTTTCCTGTCTGACTCAGAACGTACCTGATTAATCTCTCTCTAAAGGGGTAATCATTCTCAGTGCTGGCCAGCAGGGTTGTCCAGACAGACAGCCTAGAGGGAGCAGTGCAACAGTCTTTGATGGTTCCCCAGGGAAGCCCAGAGAGCTGTGACCCAGAGCAGAGCTACTCTCTGTGAGGAATCTGAGGGATACAAAATGAAAACACCCAAACCAGGCTGCTGAGTGGAGGGACCAGAAAACAGAATTTGACAACCTAAGAACTGGACCCGAGTACGGACCATGCCTGAGATGCCTCAGTTTAAATGAGAACAAGAATATCTGCTTCCAAAAGCTGTTGTTCCTACATGAATATGGAGGGTTATCATACCTTGCCCCAGGCTCCAGTACCACGGAAAGTGGGTGCCCTGGCATTCAGTCTGGAGCAGCTGAACTCAGGGGTAGCATCCAGGCTGGCGTGGGTCCAGTTCAGGTCTCCCTCAAGCACATCTGTGCTGTGTGACATTGGCAGTTCCTTTCCCCTATCTGGGCCTCACTTCTGTCCTCATCTATAAAATATGAGCGCTAAGTGGGTAGGTAAAGTGCATGGATGAGCTACGCAAAACATGTCTGAATGTTTGGCCTGTGGGTTTCCATCTGTGATTGCCTATTAAGGTTGATGCTGGCGAAGAACCTTTGAAGACCATCTTGGAGGCCCTGTGGCATTTGCGCAGCTCACTGCCGCCCTCTGCAGGACGCTTTGATCTGTGCGGCAAGTTCCCTTTCCCAGCAGACTTCTGTAAACAGCTCACTTTGCAGGAGATGAAACTGCAATGAGGTAACCTGACTTTGGGGCTGGTGGGACAGAGAAGAGCAGGGATTCCGACAGTGCAATAATGAACGATGTTCTCATCTTAAGTAGCCTCTCCTTTAAAGTGGGTGTTATAAATCCCAACCAGGGCTGGGGATGTAACTCAGTGGTAGAGCCCTTGCCTAGCATGGGTAAAACCCTTGGTTAGCACTGAGTATGCAAAAGAAATGAATCCTGGTCCTGATCACTCTTAGCTGCCCTTTCCAGATAATCTGATCAAGTCCCCTAGTGAGTGGGCCAGGCAAAATGAGAACTCAGGCCTCCTTCCCTGGCTATCAGCAAAAGGAATCCCCCAAGGATGGAGTACTTTTGTTTCCTTGCTGACTGAGTCCCTTCGTTTTCATTTGTTTGTTTGTTTTGGGTACTGGAATTGAACTCAGGACCTCCCGCTTGCCAAGCAGGTCCTGTGCTGCTGAGCTACATCCCCAGTCCAGATCTCTTAGTTTCTAAGAGCTCATCAGGGTCCATATGATCGCTAAAGACCTGGGATAGAAAGGAGTATTTTTGTGGGGGTGGATTTCGTTTATCAATGAGATGTCCCGTTCTCTGGTTCTCGGGCCCCAGCTCAGATCCATCTTATTTATTCATTTATTTAGTTTGAGACAGGATCTTATGTTGCTCAGGCTGCCTTTGAACTTCTGCTGAATATCTAAGGCTTTAGCCAGTGCCTGGCTTTTAATATTTTATGCACAAGCAAATTCATTTCACAAGCTCTGAGCTGTGTAGTTTGGATGTGCAGGCTCCATTCTCTTGCCATAACAAGTGGTTTATTGGGCAAGCTACACATTCACCTAGTGGCTTTTGCCCACTGGTCCTCTTCTGGACCCCAAAACACTCCATCCAGGGGACTTCCCTGAAAGAGCTCCCACACTGGGCCTCTGGTCTCTTTCTGCTGACCTACCTAGCTAGCTAGCTTGCTTGTTTTCTTTCCTTCCTTGAAGAACTTTTTTTTTTTTTAAATCACCCCTCCCCTCCCAAGGAGGAGCAAGGAGTGAGGAGATACACAGAGTTTAGGTATACTTAACACCCTGTAACTCTTTATTTGGTATCTGTCCTAAATGGCCTGTGGGGACATTAGCTAGATCTAAATTCTGCAAAGATTCAGTCCATTTGTTTTATTTCCTATGTCCCTAAGTGCTCAGCATGAGTGTGTGGCAAAGCTCAGGAGAGATGCACACATGTGTGTAAATGATAAGCAGCCAGTGCTGGGCCAGAGCAGAGATGTGTGTGTCCTCGGGAAATCCAGGAGGAGGCCGAGGTCTGGGGAAGGCTTCCCTGAGCAGGTGACACGTGGGCTGGAAAGAGATAGGCAAAGCAAGGAGACTTCACATTGTCGGTGTGTTTGAGGGACAGCCAGGTTAGAACGTGAGGCTGGTGTGGGCAGTAGGGGGTGAGGTCGGAGGTGAGGCAGGGCCTTCCAGACCTGTAAGAAGTTTAGGTTTCATTCTGAATGCAAAAGATTCTTAAAAGATTCTAAGCCTGCACTGTCTGATAGAACTTAAAATGGGCATATTTTACAATCTGCATGAACAATTCAGCAGCCATTAGCTTCCCCGTATGATTACTAAATACCTAAAATGTGGCTTTGTCTACTGAATAATTGAATTTTTAGTTTCACTTTAATGAATTTAGAATGAAATAGCCACAGTGGCTGCCATATTAGACCACTCAGTAATGACTTGCAATCTGTTGGGTGGAGCGTTGGGGAGGTGAGAGGTGGGAGGTGAGAGCAGGGAGCAGGGTGAGCCGTCCAGGTCTATGGTAGTTGTCCAGGTGGGGGATGTTGGTGATCAGGACTGTGGTGGAAGTGAGGTGACTGCAGGACCATTCTGGAAATAGAGCTCATAGGACTTGCAGATGGGTTTAATGTAGGGAATGAGGGAGGACGAGCCATGGGGGCTAACGGTGGGACGCCATCTGATACAGGCAGTCAGAGCTGCGCATGGGAGGCTTCCGGAGCCCGTGGTCCATCCACAGGGAGGAGTCAGGTGGACAGAAGTTGGGTCTGCAGCACCCAGGAACATTCAATACCACAGGCAGAAGCTGGAGCGTAACTGATGAACAGCTGGTGTTTGTAGTCGTAGGGCTAGTGGTTTCCATAGTGCAGTGGTTATCACATTTGCCTCACACAGGGCTGAAGTCTCTTCTCCTGGTTGAATGAGGCCTGGGTTTAATTCTATACTACAGAGGTGAGAAGTGCAAAGGAAAAGAAAAGAAAAGAAATAAACTTTTGTTGTTTATAAGCCAGCTAGGCTATGGTATTTTGTTATAGTAGCCAAATGGGCTAGACTAAGACAGTATACTTGTTTGAGTCCATTTTCAGTTCTTTGGGGGACATATCTGGGAATGGAATTTCTGGCTCCATATGGCGATTCCATGTCTCACTTTTTGAAGAACTACACAGGTGTGTTTTTTTTCTAATTCATCCAAAGGTGCCATGTGAGTGGGCCCAGTGGCCCTGCCCCGAGAGTCTCACAGTCTTCAGGGTTCCCATGCACCCAGCCTTGGACAGATGCTCAGCCTGGAGTTCCACAGAGATAACTTCTTTCCATCTTCACAGCCATTATTCCAGTGAGGATCAGGAAATGGGGCGATCACCCCATCACACAGCAGTAAATGAGAGACACAGCCTGCCTATGTCCCAAATCAGTGTTCTTGACCAGTGGCATCAGGCAGATGATCAGATGGAGCATTACAAAGTTGGCAGGTTTTCTTCTTAGACTTACTTAAGGCTGACTGAGAGATGCCTTTTCTTGCTCCTTCCCTGTCCTGTCTATACCCTCATCACCGTCCAAGCTGGAGGCTGGGGGAAGCATGCTTCAAGCAGATGTGACTGTGTGAACCCTCTCCCAATCCATCATCTGTCATCTGTCAGTTCGGGGAGGCCGGGCGACGGTCGGAAAACAGGTCATCCGGATAGCTGTTCTCCAGTCCTGCCCACTTGCACAGTGCCCGGCTGGGGCAAACCTCTCCAGGCCTGCCGCCCCGTGAACATCTGTACGATATCCTTGCCAGTGAGAAATGAGCAGTTCTGGATGAGCAAGGGTGTGGGTCCCTGCTCCCAAGCCTGGGGCCTGAAGCTTATAAATTTCTATTTGCGACTCTACCTACCTTCTGCAGCATCATTTATTGATGAGGCCCCTACAGCCAGTATGATCCCAGTGGAGCCTCCTGAGTGCTGTTTCCAGCCTTTGCAGGGAGAGGAGGAGCTGAGATGAGATGCAATGATCTTGTTTCTAAAGGTATAGCCAGTGAGATGGTGCAGGCTCCAGCTTCCAGGAGTAAGAGGCTAAGAGCACCCTCAGGCCAGGAGTGCCCCCCACATGTGGGGGAAGGAGCCTCAGGCCTGCTTTGCCTCCCAGTCCGCCCACCATGTGTTCTAGAAGACTAAGGGTGAGCAAGCTGAATGAAAGGCTTGCCCACAGCACCCCAGGGACAGAAGCTCTGCATCCGCCTGGGACATAGGCTCAGACAGGTGGCTGGTGGCCCTGAATGCTGGGAAGGCATCTGGACGAGGGGGAGGAGGCTGGGAAGGATCTGTGTTGCCTGGAAGGAGGCGGTGTGACAGTCACACTTCCCATCTGCCCGTCAACTTCCCTCAGGGGAAGGCTAGACATATGGAAGGTGATATGGGGAGACCACAGCAGATGGCAGAGGAGCCTGGGAGCTGCCAGAAGGGGTCCTATCTTAGGGTACTGCTTAAAGCCATGGGCTTCTTGGATGGGGCCTACCCATACATCTAACCCAGAAGAGGGACCCTCTCAGAACTGTTTCTTCTGAAATCTGCCCTTTTATGCCCTGGACCTCTGTTCTCCTCTCCCCCTGCCCCCACTCTCTGGTGATACTATGGATCAAACACAAGGCCTTTGCACTGAGCTACACCTTAGTCTTTTATTTTTATTTTTAAAAAAAGTTTTGGGTACCGGTGATCAAACTCAAGACCTTGGGGTCGTGAGGCAGGCAGTGGCACCACTGACCTAAATCCCCGACCCTATTTTTAAATTTTTATTTATTTTTCAGTACTGAGAATTGAACCCAGGCCCTTTACACTGAACCACTACATCCTCAACACTTAAAAAATGTTTTTTTGAGATAGAGTCTCCCTACTCACTAGCATCTAGCTGGGCTCAGACTTTAATCCTCCTGCTTCAGCCTCACGCAGTGCTGGGATTATAGTCATGCACCACGCATGCTGCTCCTTGTCCTTGCTGTGATCTCTTCTGGGTCTGTCTGTCTGCCAGGTGTCTCTGGGAGCCCAGAACTCTGAGTGTTGGGCAGAACTGCCCAGCTTGCACCTGTGTGGCTCAGCGGTCATGGCCTTCCCTGACCCTCAGCTCACCTGTGAAATGTAGCACCTGCAGTGCAGGCTGTGGGAGGAATAAATGCAAAAATGTAGACCAGCTGGGCGGGGCGCTCTCAGAACTCAGCAATGAGGAAGAATTCGTGAATGGTGACCTTGTGAATTTAACCAGTACACCTCTATATTCGGTTGCCTACACGATGTTATCTCAGGTCTCCTGGTAAAGCCACCCTGGGACTCTGAAGAGTGAGGTTCATCTGGGAGCGGATCTCACCCATCCCCCAGGCTAAAGTGTGAGTTGGAACCATCCCAGTGGCCTTCCCTTCACTCCAGAGGCCCACAGCTGAGCTGGGAGGACAGAGCAGGCAGGCACCCCAGACCCAAGACTGAAAGAGGGTGAGAGTGAGAACCCTTCTCTGGTCACTGTGGAGCCTGCAGGGCTGGGGGACAGCCTGATACCAAAGGGGAACAGGGAGCAGGCTGTGATTGGGGAAGGCTTGGCTGGCTGGTGGACCCTGAAGACAACTAGGTGTCGTTGAGCCAATGCAAGGACATCCGTTTTATTTTAGAATTTTATTTTTTCATTTCATTTTACAATACTGAGGATAGTAATCCCTGTTCTAGTGGCAATCTTGGGTGGCCCTGGAAGGAAACACCTGATTGGGGCCCTCTTGTGTAAGGGACACAGAGCCCCAAGGGTAATGCCACGTGGAGTACGATCCCAGGCTGAGGTGGGGCAGAGGCAAAGGAGGGACCAAGAATGTGGAGAAGGTGTCAGACCTAGCTCGTCTTTTCAGCTCTTGGTTTTTCCTCATCTGTATGACAGGGACAGGAAGGTGTCTCCAGGAGAACAGAGACAAACAGATGGATGAATGGATAGACAGGGAAGAAGGAAAAGATGCTTCTGAAGCACTGGGATGTGGTTACTTGCTGTACCTTGGTGCCAGGGGTCGCTTCGCTTGGACCTGCAGAATGAGACTCACAGATTCTCTGCCCCGAAGTTTGCTGTGGAATGGTGAGATGCTTGAAGAGAATGTCTTTGTTTCAAAGGAAAAGGGTAGGAACTACACCAAAGTGATTCTGAGATGATGCTTGCTGTTTTGGTTTTTTGTTTTTCCTTCAGTGCTGAGGATAAACCCAGGGCCTCACACATGCCAGGCAAGCATTCTGCCACTGGACTACAAATCCCTATTTGATATAGTTTGCATGACCCTGTCCAAAACACACGTTGAAACGTAACCCCCAATGCAAATGTTGGAAAGTGTAGCCTACTAAGAGTTGTTTCGAACTCACGAATGCATTAATGTAATTTATCACAAGACTGGTCTGTTACAAAGATTTGAGTTCAAGTTCCCTCTTGACCTCACTCTGGTGCATCTGCTATATGATGTGGCATGAAGACCCTTGCCAGATGATACCATCTTCTTTGACTTCTCAGCCGCCAGAACCATGAGCTAAAGAAACTTGTTATAGTTCATCTGGTGTGTGGTTCTCAGTTGAGGCAGCACAAATACACCAAGGCAACACTGTGCTAACTGCCTGGGAATCGAGTCCCTTACTTTTCCCTGATGCCCATAGTCTCCCGTCCTTCTGAGTTGAATATTGAAATTGGAGAGATCATTACTGTCAAACGGGCTGCAGGAACTGGCTGGCACACCACAGTGAGCAACAGGAGAATTTAATAAACTACCACTTAATTAGTTTAGGTGCACAGGACACACCGGGCGTCCAGCCTAGAAGCTGGTAACAGCAGGACAGCACATTCCCTTCTCCCACCGCTATCCTGGGGAGTGAGGGGGGAGGGGAGGGAGCCAGCCCATGTTGGCTGGTCATTTCCATTCTGTTTGTACCCCGAAAACTTGGTCCTCCCCAACGCAACCCCACTATGCTCCCTCCCCCACAATGGACCAGGCCAGGAGGACCTCCTGTGGGAATCCTGAATGTACACCACCACTACAAAGACGGCCAGGGCAGCACTGTCAGTAAAAGCTAATTGTTGAACACAAACTAAATGACCTGTGTATGGGGCCGGTTAGGTCAAGGAGAGCGGAGTGGCTGGTGAAGGAATGAGCCGGCTGTGTGTAAGCCCAGGTGGTCCATGGGGAAGGCAGTCTGTCAGGCAGCATGCACAGCACAAGGTCACTCTGGGGAAATAAGGTAACAAATGTAGTGCTCTGCACACAGGTAAACACATCCCAGAAAGAACTGTACCAATTATTAACCAGGCTTAGGTGTCGCATGGGACCAACCAGAGGTGGTACTTCTAATCTGTATTTTATATGCTTTGTACTCGTTTTTACACTGAGCACACGATTACTTTAAAATTATGCAATTTATACAAAGAAGTGATATATATGAGCTAAAAATATAGCAAAGAAATAATGAACAGAACATGCCAGTGTTCTTGTCTGATACTTGGCAACTGCTATGATTCAGTGAACGTTCATGGGGCACAACTGGCATGCCAGGCATTAGGAGAAGGGTGCTGACTGGCATAGGCTGCCCCAAAATGCTCACCATCTCCAAGAAAACAGGGACGCTGGATGTACCCACCTACCCATGGCAAGAGGGTGGGTGTGAGTGGGCACAGACTCATGGCCACAGCGGCAGGGGGCAGTGACGAGGGGTCAGGGGAGCCCTCCCAGAGGAGCAACACAAGCGGCAGAGGGCAGAGAGGAGGGCAGAGCCTCTGGGCAGAGAGCTGGGTGGGGAGGATACCCCTGCCTGCACTGGCTGTGTAAGAGGAATGGTGCAGTCGGGAACATGCCAGACTCTGAAGGGTCCCCAGTCCTCCAGTGGTGTGTGGACATCACTACACAAGTCCTAAGAGATATGCGAGCCAGTGGGAGAGAAGCCTGGAGAGGCAACAGTACACACTGGCGGGGGTCACAGTAGGGCAGTGCCGAGGGAAGGGGGTGTACAGTGATTCACCCAAGTGTGGCCGTGTGATCTTCATCTCGGCGTGGCCAGGAAAATTTATCCTCCAGACGGGTCAGAGGCACGACTGACTTGTTCAGCCCTTCATAACCCTCCAACCAAGGCTATAGGGAGCTCAGAGATTCTAGAGAGGGTCCCCTGGTCAGGAGGGGACCAAGAAACCTTCTTGCCCATTGTCCCTGAGAGACACAGGGCTGCCCAGGGAACCTGAAGGACACCAAGCCTCAAGGTCTACCGCTCACAACTATATGTCCTGTTGATAACAGAACATTTCCAGGTGGGACAGCTCGGGCTTTCCTTCACAGGTCAGTTCTGACAAATCCTGGTTGCCTGGAACATGGTAATGAGAAGGATTCTGAAGCCACATCCAGGATTGCTGGGAAACAGTACCTTGGCAAAGGATGTGGGCCACTGCTGAGTTTGCAGGCCAGAAGCCTTTCAAGGCCGTAGGTGGTTGGATAATGACTGCACGTGGGACTGGCCTTTCAGAAGATCACTGCAGTATCCTCACTAGCAGGCTGTATGGGCCCCTGAGCAGGCAATCCTGGGTGCACTAGTGTCCATAATCTCCCTGTGAAACCTAAGTAGCCAAGACCTGGGTACACAGGCCCTCCCCACCTTGAGGGAGACAGGCTCCATGTTACCCCTCCATAGTCATAGCCCTATGCCCATGCATGTGCAGGAAGTGGGGGACCTCTGGTGCCAGCCCAGCTAACAGCAGCCTAGGCTAAAGGGCCTCTTGCTTTCCTGGGTCTCAGGTGAATTTTCCTCCATTCCTGTAAAGAGAAGAAAAATAAGTTGGCATCAGTCAAGCATCCTGAAACTCTCGCTGGTCAGGGGGCACCCCTATCCTGACAGGCACTTCCCAGGCCTATCGTGTGAAGCCTAGATAAGATGAGAGACCCAAAGGATATTCTGGATGGTAGAACATGGTGGACAAAAGCCCAGGCTAGCAGAGCCAGAGCCAGATGTTTCTGCAGAGCCTGGCACGTCCAGCTTGGCCCATGAGGAGGCTGTATGGAGGACAGGGAGGGCCCAGGAAGATGTCTGAGCTGGAAGGTGGAGCCAGGGAGGATACGGGCCTGTACAAGTCACAGAAGAGGGTCCAAAGTGGGCAACAATTTAATGAAATGGCAGGGTCTGGGTGATAGGAGGGTGGAAGATGTGGATTTTGGTCTCGTCTTTCCCCAGCCCACGCAGCCATGCCCATACGCACGGATGAGGTCTCCATCGCCGACCTGGGGCCAGGTGCTGTTCCTCTTCTCCAGGTCCTGCAGTACTGACTGCTCAAAGGCCAGGGCAGCGACACGGCTGAAGAATGCCTTCACATTCTCCCCTGGAGACCCGCGAGACAGCTGTGACCCCGGCTGCACCTCAAGACACATGTAGGTGCCGGAGCCAGGGTAGCCCCCCCAGGCTGAAGTGTGCCGCCTTCTAGAGCATCCTTGACAGTCAACAGCAACACGTGGCACCGCCTCACCCACCCACAGGGGCAGCACGGTGCTGGGGGTAGGACCTTTCCAAACCTGGCTTCCCACCTGGCCTCAGCCCCACTCGCACTCTGGCTGCCTGCCTTTAGCCACTCCTCAGACCTCTGAGCCTTTGTTTCTTGGCTCCTGAGCACCTACTATGGGCCATGTGCCGGGACAGGCAGAGCTCAGGACAGACGTGTGTCTGCTTTCCTGTAACCTTCTATGTGCACTTGGCCCTCACGTGGAGTCTGAGCATCTTCCTCCAGCTGTCGGGGAGGAGGTAGCCAGGCTCCCACACCCAACATGAACACGGGTGGTCCTACTTGGCCTACACTGAGACATCAGTGAATCTGATAAAGGAGGAGGGGTCCTCACAGGGGAGGAGGGAAGCTGGTGGGAGGGAGCAGCAGAGAGCACCAGACACAGGAACCGCCAGGTGTGTGTGGTGGGGGTAGCATTTCTACCCTCAGCTCTCAGCACCTAGCCAAATGCCTGCTGTGCCCACTTGCCCTGGGCCACTGGGCCCAATCCTGAGTCCCCTGAACCTCTGGGACCTACCATGTGCCAGGGACTGCACGTTCTTTCATTATTTATTTTAAAAATGTTATTATTTGTATTAATTTATAT
>NW_022900924.1:6311847-6326692 GCF_012274545.1 Fukomys damarensis | reverse complement strand
GAATCTGATAAAGGAGGAGGGGTCCTCACAGGGGAGGAGGGAAGCTGGTGGGAGGGAGCAGCAGAGAGCACCAGACACAGGAACCGCCAGGTGTGTGTGGTGGGGGTAGCATTTCTACCCTCAGCTCTCAGCACCTAGCCAAATGCCTGCTGTGCCCACTTGCCCTGGGCCACTGGGCCCAATCCTGAGTCCCCTGAACCTCTGGGACCTACCATGTGCCAGGGACTGCACGTTCTTTCATTATTTATTTTAAAAATGTTATTATTTGTATTTTAATTTATATTTTTATTACATATAAAATTACATTTTTATTAGTACATGTTTATGGTACATAATGATTGCATCAGTCGTGGAGAGTTGGTACATGTACATAACACATCCTGAGTGTTCTTTCATTTAATCGCCCCTACAACCTGTGAATACAAAGTCTGCTCTTTGCTGTTCTGCACTAACTTTTCCTCAACGAATACCTACAGCTTTTGCAATAGAAAAAGTATTTTCTTCTTAAAAATAAAGTAAACTGGGTGCAGTGGCACATGCCTGTTAATCCTAGGCACTCGGGAGGCGGAGGCAGGGAGAATTGCAAGTTCAAGGTCAGTCTGGACAACCCAGCAAGACCCTGCTTCAGAACCACATGGGCCGAGGAGAGAGGCAGAGACAGAGACAGAGATGCGTAGGTATCATCCTGCTTCCCAGATGAAGAGACTAAGGCTTGGACCTGCCGGGCATCCTGCCTAGGGCTGGCAAGGGCCAGAGGTCCCTGTTCCTGTCATCATGAGAGGCTCCAGTGTCCTAGAGGAGACCACTGCAAAGCAACAGAAGGTGCTGCCAGTCACCAGGGCAGCCGAGTTGGGAACCAGCACCCAGAAAGAAGCAACCTCCACAGCACACTGGGCTCCGCGCAGCAGCCTACGTCCCCTTCCCCCACGACTCACCTGTCTTGGCCGACACCGACCAGTACTCAGCCTGCATCTCATTGGCCAGGTGCACAGCCTCTGCTTCAGCCTGCTCACACGCTGCTCCTGACTGGGAGAAGCAGCCCTCGCTGACCCGGGGCCCAGCCCTCCGACAGGTGGCCCCTGGGGTCACAGCTGCCCCCTTCTCCTCCTGGCACCTCCCTCTCCACCCTCACTCCCATTTTCCCCTGGAGCAGGCAGGGCGGTCCCAGTGCAGGGATACTGCCTGCCTAAGGGAGACACTTTAGTGGTCCTCGGGCAGATCTTGAGTGTTAGCAGCCCTGCTCTTAGGAGAGAGCACAGGGAACCTGGGGTCCCCTGACTTGCAGCTCTAAGGCCTGTGATCTTTGAACTGTAGGCATGTCCATGTCACACACTGCTCCTCATACTTGGGCTGCAAGCATGTGCATTTTCCCAAGAGGCACCCAGGCTTCCAGCTCTGGCCTGCTCACCAGAAGGTCCTTTTTGGTTCCCACGAGGAAGATAAAGCAGGATCCCACCTCGTTTTCCCTTAGGGCATCCTCCAGCCACTGCCTATAATGCACAGAGGGGAGACAGCCTGAAGGACATCTGTACCCACCCACTTAGGGGGCGTAAGAAAGCCCAGGGGATGGGATAGAGACTCAAGGCCCTTCCCAGGGCTGGAAGCACAGAGTTGGGAGGCAGAGGGAGGGCCCTGGCCCACACTAGCTAAGTGGGATGCTAGTCTTGCAGCCATGGCCTCGGTGGGGTCCGAAATTGGTTGGGAATACAAAAGCATTGGTCAGATAATGAAGATACATCCTCATCCTTCGAGCCTTTGGGTGACTCCTGTACTTTATCACCTGGAATGGATTACTCATGGATCCCTCACAGGGTTTAGAGGCAACTGGGTGTGAATGCCCCAAAGAAAGGGGGTGAGGCGGTCTTTGGCAGAAGCAGGACGACCTCTTGGAACTGGTCACGCTGTTCACATCTCTGCCCAAGACAGCAAGGGCCAAAGTCATGTCCCTTCAGATGGGACTGGCTATACAATTATCAGAGCCCAGGGAAAAGGGAACATTTAGGGTCTTTCCTTCAAAAATTGTGAGGACTTCCAAGGTGGTGACAGCAGGGTATCAAAACAAGCACAGGTCCTGCAGGGCCCTACTATCCCGGTGCAAATGCCCCCTTGAGGAGTAAGGAGGCAATGGGACAAAAAATACTTTATGGGCAGTCGGTCTTAACACATGAGCCCAAATCCACCATAAGGGGATCAGTTCAGCGGCCTGGGTCTGCAGTGCCTTTTCTGGCAGCTTCCTGAACCCAGGTGCCCCAGAGGGGTCACAGAGTCTGGGATTACTTACCTGGTGTGCTCCAGAGTCTGCACATCAGTGAGGTCAAAGGCTGTGATGATCACTGGACACACAGGGGAAAGCAAATAGCAACTGTGTGACAAAGGGGACCTCTCCCTCAGGCACTTCTCCAGAGCTTGAGGGACTTCCGTGTGGTCCCTGCCACTCAACTCTGGACCCCAAAGTGCCATCCTCCCACCTGTACCTAGCAGCCCAACCTAAGCGTGAAGTCCAGGGAGGACAGATGAGGCAAGAGTGGAACCTGTATGTGGACTTCGGCATCAGAGATCCTTTGCCCTTTACGGAAAGGGAGCTTGAATGAAGCCCTTAACTGCTGAGAACCTCAGTTTGCCCATCTGTAAAATGACGAGAATGATATATCTAGCTCTTGGGGTTGCTGTGAAGGCAGCTAAGTTTTTTGTTTTGTTTTTTTTCGGGGGGGGTACTGGGGATTGAACTTGGGTCCTTACGCTTGCAAGGCAGGTGGCAGCACCACTGAGCTAAATCCCCGGCCCTGTTTCTTTGTTTTCATTTTTGTTTGTTACTGGGTATCAAAGTCGGGTTCTTGTGCTTGTGAAGCAGCCACTGGAACCACTGAGCTAAATCCCCGGCCTCCTGTTTTGTTTTTTTGTTTGTTTTCTTTTGAAACAGGGTCTCACTATGTAGTTGAGATTGACCTGGAACTCACTATGTAGCCCAGGCTGGTCTCAAACTCACAGTGATCCTCCTGCCTCAGCCTCCCGAGTGCTGGGATTACAGGTGTGCGCCACCATGCCTGGCCCCGTTTGTTTTTAAAAGGCAGCTATTTTGAAAAGCTTTTAGTCCATGGCCTGACCCAGGGCAGACTCTTCAAAATTAATTAATTAATTAACTAATTTTTGAGGTACTGGGGATTGGACCCAGGGCCTTCACACTAAGCTACATCTTCAGTCCATTTCTTTATTTATTTAGAAACAACGTTGCTCTAAATTTGCTAAATTGCCCAGACTAGGCTGGAATTTGTAATTCTCTTGCCTCTGGTGTGTGCTTCCACACCTGTAGAGACTTTGAATCAAAGGCAGCTATGGCTGTGATCACAATTAGCAACAACCAGACTAAGGAAAATGACTTCCAGAGATATGGCCTTGCTGTCAGCTCCTCTTGTCACTGGCCCCGCCTCGTAGCCGTGGCGTGCGGGCCAAAGGTTTGCTCTCTACCGGTTCCCCGGGGTGTGAGCAGTGGCTTCCTCCACCCTGTGGCTAATGACTGCTCTCCGGACATAAGGGAACAGAGAAAAGGTCACTGATAATATGAATGACAGCAGTCTGGCTGCTGTTTGCAGAGTTGTGCCAGGGACTTTACAGCTGTAGCCCTGGGGAGGGGGCAGAATGTCCTTGGGAAAAGAGAAGATTGGAGAGGCAAAAGCTGAAGAAGTGAATGTGAATGTGGCTGAGCTGGAGCCCCAGTCCTCAGCTGAGATACTCATGGTTCATTGCCTGTTTCTGTTCCTTTCGAATGTGATCAAGCCGCTGTGATTCTTACACTTCTACTGAGTACACGTAACTGCCTCGAGTCTGGTTTGGGATCCTTTTTACAGTTCTCTCACATCCCACTGAAATCCTTTTCTGTCTTCTTCCTTGGAGGCCAGGGTCGGTGTGGTGAGCTTACGCTGCCAACTTTGCTGTGAGCCCTGCCCAGCACGTAGGCTGTACTTGGCCACGTTGGTGGTGGGCACTGAGCCCTGTTGACCCCTGCCTGGGACCTGCCAGTCCTGCCAGCGTCCACCTTTCATTCCTCCTCTCTGGCTTAGCTTCTTCCTCCTAAAATAGGACAAGCCACTGCCTACCTCCTCTTGGAATGTGATGCTGTCCTTCTTTCCCAGAATCGCTGAACAAATACATTCATCTCTCAGACTCTTTCTAATATGAAAGCTGGGGCTGTGATACACAGCTAGAACCCACCACTACTGGCTCCCTAAAGCCTCCACAACAGCCTGCCAAAGCAGGCCAAGGCCCCAGCTTGGAGGCGGCTTTTCTACTCCCCTCCACTGAGCCCAGCGGGGAGGCTCCTGCTCCACATCCCACTATCACACAGTTGCTTACCCTGGGCACCCCGGTAATAGGCAGACGCGATACACTTGAACTTCTCCTGTCCGGCCGTGTCCCAGCTGAGCCATGAAGAAAAAGAAAGGAAAACAGTGCTGATAGGTTAAGCAATCACAGTATTCTGAGTCAACAGGCTAGTGGGCCCGTGGAAGGGAGACTTGAGGATAGGCACAGCTGTGCCAGCTGTGTGGGCTTCAGGAAGTGCTTGTACGAGCCAGCTATTCTGCCTCCAGCTCCCGGTGATCCCTCTAGAACTGCCCCAGGGGCATTCTCTTGCTGGATTCACAGTGCCTCTGGGGTAGGAGCAGTTCCGCTGCCAGATGACTGGAGTTGGAGCTCAGTCCCTTCTAACTATGACACACATGCTGAGATTTATTTGCTCGGGTTTATAAGAAGGCAAGTGGTCGGTATGTAAGGATGAGCCTGAAATCCTATAGCCAATCCATCCTTAAAGCCAACAGGTCAGAATTTAACTTTTCTCAGTAAACTGAACAGGAGACAAATCATGAGTATGAATGGTCTGAGAATTTTTTCAAGTGATCTGGCATGACGCAGACTTGCTGGCTATGTCCCTTTACTAATCCACTCATCTCTTCCTTCATCTCAAAAGAATACTCTGGAGAAAATGAGGCAGAACAGTGTCCCTGTTTTGCCCTGGTCTCTCTAATCGGATACAGCCTGCAGCCACAGTGAGAGCCCAGCCATTAGCCACTGCCTACATGGTTCCACCTGGACCATCACCCCTGGCCCTTTTCTTTCTCAGCGTTCCAGATCCTTGAGTCCCACAGCCTGGCGTTTTCCTAGCCTCTTTTGCTTACGACTGACCCTACAGTCACTCTTGGAAAAGATGTGGCATCACCTGGCTCCGGAACTTCACTGCAGATTAGGCAGAGTAAGGACTACTGAAGAATCAACCCAGTGAGGAAGACAGGAAAGACAAGCGGAGGACAGAGGTGGAAGGAAAGAACAGCAGGGGAGTGCGAGTTACCTCCTGAAGGAAAGGGTGTGAGGCGGACGAGGAGCACATCAGGCCTGAGGCAGGGAGGTAGACGGCGCGGCCTCTGCCAAGATCCTCCTCAACCACGCCCAGCACACAGGGACTAATCAAGTCCTGCTTCACAGCTGGGAACAGGCTCAGCGCTAACAACGTGCAGAGTCCACCTGCCTTCTGCAGGCTCACAGGAGGTCCAGTGGGGAGGAGGCCATGGGGGTGGGAGGACAGGTTAGGCTGTGAAGGCCTTTCCCTGCTCTGTCAGGACCAAGGAGCATCCAGGAAATGTGGGAGCCATGAAGCCTACTTTCGCACAACCAGCCCAGGCCCTGCTTGTCTAGACAGGACCTCGCTGAGCACAGTGAGGCAGAGGGGATGAAGGGCTGCCCAGGACCTTTTCCCAGGGTCTCCAGGAAGCCCACCCTTCCATACGGGAAGTGGCACCACACAATGGGAGCTTACATTTGGAGGCTGTAGGGAATCCCAGCAATCTCAAAGCGCTCGATTTCAAAGTCCACCCCAATAGTGGCCTTGTAGTCCCGATCAAAAACATTCTTGCAGAACCTGTGGGGGTTGAGGATATCAACAGAGAGGTGCCATGGAAGCTTTGTTCATTGAAGGTTGGCGCCACAGTTAAAATGTGGAGGCAAATAAAGTCCACTGATAGAGAACTGAGGAGGACATGGGTAGAGGTATGTTAGTCAGCATTCCGTCACTGTAACACATACCAAGACAATCAACTTATAAAGAGAAAAGGTTTTGTGGGATCACAGTTTTAGAGATTTCAGTTCATGACTGATTAGCCCCATGGCTTTGGGCCTATGGTGAGGCAGCCCATCATGGTAGTGCATATAGCAGAATAAAACCGCTCATGTTGTGAAGCAAAAAAGGAGGAAAAAGAAGGGGCCAGAGTCCCACTGTCCCATTTGAGGGCATCTTCCCAATGACCTAAAGACCTCTTACTAGGTCCCACCATTTAAAGGTTCTATTAGCTCCCAATAGTGCCATAGCTGGGGACCAAACCTTTAACATGTGCACTCTGGGGACACCTATCTAACCCATAGCAACAGGGCAGTGACAGCCTGTGACATCCTGGAAGGCAAACACTGTTAAGTTTGCTTCCCCAGCACCCCTCATCACTGTAAGATGACTGAGTCTTTTCCCAAGGAGGGCAGTGGAGGGGTCAGCAGAGATCCGAGGCAGACAGTGTAATATGTCAGTCACCTGGGATGCCCTACTGTCTTGCCAACCCCACCATCTCCATGATTTCTTGCCCTTCCTCCCACCAGGCTCCCACCAGGCTGAGGCAGTGGCCCAGTTCCCAGTGTTCCCACAAGGGTTCCACAAGGTTCCACAAGGTTCGAGCCTGGTGCTGGTGCTGGGAGGTGTGGCTGACCCGACTGGAGGAAGGAAGCTATCAGGGCATACCTGTGGATGAGGCTGGTCTTTCCTACATAGAGATCACCAACAACCACCACCTTGGAGAGTCTGAGCCTGGAAGAAATACGGCTGTGTCACCTTCAAGCATGGTTTTCAGAGCATTTTTAACACACACAGGCCTTTCCTCTCCTGAGCTCTCTGTGGTGACCCACCCTTCAATCCTGGATATAAGAAAGACCCTGCTATAGTGACACAATTTATTGTGGCTAAATCTTAAAAGTGGCCTATATGGCCATCAACACATGATGAATAAAGAAAATATGGTATTTATATACAATGGAGTACTGCTGTGCCATAAAGAAAGAGAAACTTGAGTTATTTATAGCAAAAAGGAGACTAATATGTTGAATAGAATAAATCAGACACACCAGCTTATGTATCACATGGTTTGTGTTATGTGAGAAACCAAAAGTAAAAGTAAAGAGTAAAATAAAAGGTAGATAACAGGAAGTAAGGAGTTAGATCTTCTTCACAGGGGAAGGGGATCAAGAGTTGAAAGTGGGGAGGGAGAAGAGGGATAAGGAATGCAAAAAAGGAACTAAGATGTGTTACATACATTTACCCATTCCCCACAAGGAACGTAAACATTATGCACTACTAAAAAAAAAAAAAAAAAAAAAAAAAAAAAAAAAATAAAAAAAAAAAAAAAAAAAAAAAAAAAAAAAAAAAAAAAAAAAGACCCTGTTGAGTCATTCTGTCCCACCTTCTTGGCCTTCAGAAGGCACAGGGAAACCCTGTATTTTTTTCTTGGAACTTTCTGTCCCTGGGGCCTTACATCTGATCTCATTTGGCCAAAGTCACTGTCTTAAGAATTCAAAATCAGCATGAGGAGAGGCAGAGTCATAGACTAAGCAAGCAGAGGCAAGAGCACCGGCGGGGCTATAGTAACTAGGAGGATCATGAACGGCAGACACAGGACACAGGTAGGCAGGCAGCCTCTGCATCCCTCACCGCACCCCCTGGGGCTGTCCACCCATGTGACGTGAGCTCGGCTCCTTGCAAACAGGCACTCCTTGACCAGGACCCCACTGTCACCTGCGCACTTAAAAGTGTTTCTAAGGATCTGATAAGCCAAGAGGTGTGCAGTGGTTAGAACTCAGGATCTGCATGTTGGGGCTGTGGCTTGAACCAACTCAGCTCTGAGGTTCTTGGGCTCCTTGGGGGACTCAGTGAAAGAAGCTACTACCCTTACTCTGTGGATGTGCATCCTACATTCTGGAGACCAGCATTTTTGGGATTGCTGACAACACTTTAAAATTCTGTACAAACTGGAGCATGGTGACACATGCTTGTAATCCCAACTACTCAGAAGGCTGAGGCAGGAGGATTGCAAGTTCAAAGTCAGCTTGGGTAATTTTTTTTTTTTTTTTTTTGGTACGGGGGATTGAACTCAGGACCTTGTACTTGCCTGGCAGGTGCAGTGCCGCTGAGCTACATCCCCATCCCTCGCTCAAGGTTAAAAAAAAAAAAAGAGAGAGACCAGGAATGTAGTTTAGTACTCTCTGGCATTCATTCCCCAGTACTGGCAGAAAAAAATAATTTCTGCAGCTCATCCCAAAGGACCTCAATGATCAAAGCAACAAACCTGGGCAAACATCTGACAGAAACTTCCTTGGCTTGCAAGCTATAAGTAGTCCCGTCTGTAGCACGCGGTACCCTGGCCTACGGTTTACCTCCACACATGTAAAGACAGTGGCTATGAGTACCCTGCTCCCAGGCTGCCCAAACCCTCTGGAACAGGTTGGCCCTGATTTTATTTTTCAGGTGAAGAAGTAAAGGCACTGCCAGGACCCTATGGTGGGCACCAATGTGCTTCTGTTTCCCTACCTCCGGTGCTGTAGTTAAGAGGCTTCTGGGTGAAGTCCCTGATGTGGAACGCATTCCCCAGCTGATGCTATTACTCTTTTCCCATGAATATTACTGTTTTGGCCATTCTGACTGGAGCTCTGCCTCCCCTGTGCAGCCTCCGGAACCTCCAAGCTGGGCTCCTGAACAGACTGTGAGTTCTTCAGGATGAAGGACAAATCAAGCCCTTCTGTTTCTTAAAATAAAGGACGACTGAAAAATTCCTGCGCCAGCAGTGATAGGTGCTGCCGGGGCAGGAACAGGACAGACATCCCTGGCCCTGACAAGGAATCCAGATGGCAACACTGTGATTCTGTGGCATAAGTTTTGGGGCTCAGGAGCACACAGGAAGAGTACTTGCTCATCTCAGGCTAGGGGCAGGGGCAGCATGGATTACAGAAGCCTTTCAAGGACCTGACACACTGGTACCCAAAGAAGGAGGGTAAAAAAGATGTTCCAGACAGAGGAAACAGACCTTTCCTGAGACCTCTGGCCGAAGAGCCCCATGTATTACATTCTGAGAAAAGGAGAAGTTGTTTCACATGGCAGCGTGTGTCAAGCAGAGCCAGACAAAAACCCCAGTCCTGGGTTGCATATGCCTAGTCTATGTGTTTCATTTGTTCATTTTTCATTCACACATTCATTTGCTTATTCCTTCTGGCCATCTCTCCCCCACACCCCAAGTCCCACAGGCTCACCCAACAGTCCCAGTGTTCCTGCGTTGGCAAGCCGCGCTGACCTGCCTGTGGAAATGCTCCTTGAGTTGCAGACAGGCATCAGGTGTGTACCACTGCAAAGAGACAGACAGACAGACAGGCACATCCTCCTGCAAAGCTGCAGCCCTCTCACTGAAACCAGGAACCATGGCGGTAGTCTACCTCCTCCTCTCTCCTGAGTGTCCAGGCTCTCAGCCTCATTAGCTTTGCCCGTTTCTTGTCACACTGCCGGCCACAGAGTAGGTAGTATGAACCGATTTCAGAGACAGGGGAACAGGCACACAAAGCCAAGGGAAAGACTTGCCTTAGCAGGCACTACATGGGCTCAGCCTGACCTGACTGAGAACTCCTCAGGTCTGAAGTGGTGTGGCCCTGGGGTGGAGGGCAGACTTGGCTAGCGGTTGTCTGTGATCCCTGATGAATGCAGACAGGAGGGACAGAACCCCACCTTCTGTGAAAACAAGAGGGATGCCCCAAGCTGCCAGCCCAGGGTAAGGAGGTCTAGAGTCAGACTCGGCCAGGACAAATACCAGCTCCACAAAGCCTGGCTGGTGACATCAGGCAATCCTCCCTATCTCCTTGAGCCTCGCTGTCCTGCTCTATAAATGGAGTCCTTTGTCCACAAGACCTGGACTGTTTTACGCCAATTGTGCTTCCCTTTCTTTCAGCTCATAAAACACCAGCCTCTGTCACCCTTGTGACTGTCAAGCTCCACAGGAAAGGCAATGGCTCGAGCTGTGTTGTAATGGAAAATGTGGGGGAATCATCCACAGGGGAGGCATGAAGACCTTCCCTGTGAGTGTGTAGAGAAGGATCTTGGCAGGGGAGTAAGAGGGGATGGCTGCAGACCAAAAATATCCAGAGGCTGCAGCCACCTTCTTCCTCCTCACCAGCCTGGACATAAAATCTAAAAGACCATTTGGTGGACAGGTCTCCCTACATGCCAGCCCCGAGCCAAATGTGGGCATCTACTGACAGCAGGGTCTTATGTAATCTTCAGAAATATCTTATGCATGTATTAACAACACAGACATTTCTTTTCTTCTCCTTTTTCTTCAGTTCTGAGGATCAAGCCCACACCCTTGTGCATGCTAAGTATGTGCTCTACTACTGAGCTACACCCCCAGCTCATCTCCAGTTTTATATGCATGAGCGTACACTACACACACTTGACCACACACCTCTCCATCCCCGGCATTTTACCTAACAACTTACTTTGACCCTCACTGGCACTCGGAAGAGGTGTCTCATTCTTCCTTATGTCCATGTCAGAAGTAGCATCGTCTCTTCAACCAGCCTCCTCTCTGAGGACACTGACATGTCTGACCTCCTCTTACTCACTGCTGCAATACCTGGCCTGGTGAACATTCTCAATCCATGCCAGGGTCTCTACAGAGTAAATTTCTAGAAATGGAATGGCTGCCTCAGGGCGAAAAGGCGCTTGCAATGTTGGTAAATACAGTTCTGCAACTGCCCAAAAGAGATCATTGATTTGCATTCCTGGCTGCATTTAATACTAGATTTTTTTTTTTTGAGGCAGGGTCTCATTATGTAGTTGAGACTGACCTGGAACTCACTATGTAGCCCAGGCTGGTCTCAAACTCACAGCAATCCTCCTGCCTAAGCCTCCCGAGTGCTGGAATTACAGGCGTGCACCACCATGCCCAGTTTAATACTAGATTTTACTAAAGACAGAAAAGAGCTGTGAACTTTCAGCAGAAGGGCAAGGGGAAAAGACCTGGACTTGGGGTCTAGAAGTTGGAGTGCCATGGTATTAATTTTTAAATCTTCTTGTGGTATTTGGGATCAAACCCAGAGCCTGGCACATGCTATACAAGTGCTCTATTACTGAGCTACACCTTTAGCTCCTAGAGTGCTATTGTGTGTGTGTGTGTGTGTGTGTGTGTGTGTTTTGGTACTGGGGATCGAACTCAGGACCTTGTGCTTGCAAGCAGGTGGCAGCACCACTGAGCTAAATCCCTGGCCCTTCCTAGAGTGCTATTTTGATAACAGTAATAATAATGAGAACAGTAGTAACTACACACAACTTCAAGGGAGTTCCTGTTTCCAATCAGCTAGGCAGACAATGTGAGAAGAAACATCCTCAGGTAATAGTGGCTTTAAGAGTGAGTAACTCGTCACCGGTCATAAAACTTAATGACAGAAGTCTGAGGATGTAGCTCAGTGGTGCCATGCCTGCCTGGCAAGTACAAGGTCCTGAGTTTGATCACCAGTACCAAAACAATAAATAAATAAATAAAAAAGAAACATGACAAAATCAAGATTCCCACGTAGGACTATCTGACTTATTAATTTCCATGCCACACTGCCACCCTGTCTCACCACCCAGTCTGCTTGCTTCTCAAGAAGACAGAACTCCTGACCCACCTGCTTTATTTCTGGGGGTGAGGGTAAGCTAGAAAATCCAGGTATGATTTCAAGATTGGAAGAACAGTACAAATAAAAAGGGGTGGTCTAATAACTGTACCTTAGGAAGGCTGTCAATGATGCGGTCTCGGCTCACAGGAGGCCCCAAAGGTGTCAGGGAGGATCGCATTCTTCCAGAGTCCTGTGGACCCAGCGAGGGGAAAGAGAATGTTAAATGCATTTGTAGGTGGTCATTGTTTTGGATTAGCCTACTGCATTAGGTCCCAACAGACCAGATCAGGCCAGATGGAATCACTCAGGCTAGGTGTCACATGATCAAACTGGACTCTGAACTGGACCAGTTAAACAAAAAACAAAACAAGAGGTTCACAGCAATCAATCAAAATCAGTTTACCTTAGCTAGCATGATAAAGAAGTCTCCTTTATTTTATTTATTCATTTTGGTACAGGGAATCAAACTCAGGGTGTTGGGCTTGCCAGGCAAGCACTGAGCTACATATCCCTGGCCCAAGTCTCCTTTGTTTTAAACCTAAAAAGTAACTTTGAAATAACCAATGTGCTCTTCATTCTGTTTCTGCTTTCCTTAGTCTGTTTATAAAATTAACCTCCTTTGCTCAGCTCATCAGAATACTCAGTGTATCTAATAGAATGATGGGTCGCCTGATTCAGAGTGTGTGTGTGTGTGTGTGTCTGTGTGTGTGTGTCTGTGTGTGTGTGTGCACGCTGCTCCATCCTGCCTGAGTCTGAAGACCCGGTTCTTTCCCGAACAAACATCTAGCAGGAGGGGCTCCCTCTCTTAGCTTTACCCAGGGTTGTGATCTGGCCCCAAACCAGGCTTTGGATCACAGCTCAGGTAGTGAAAGTAGAGTCAGGAGAAGTCTGTTACTCCTACTTTCTGAAGGACGACGGCTTTGAGTGGCCTGGGGGCTTTAGGTTTCAGGCTTTTTCCGTTGTTCTCACCCAGCCTGGCCCTTCAAGCTTATGCAACATCCCTCCATATTATTTTCACGCTCTGCTTCCTCTCGCTCTACTAAGGCCCCAACCAAGGTCAGTTGTCTTTCCTCATCTGACCTGACTATCCTCCGGGAACAGCGCAAGCCTGACACGGCGGGCGCTCAAGAAATGAGGAAATCCGGGGCTGTAGGTCGTATTCAGGTTCTGGGGCTGGTAGTTGGGCGGGGAATAGGGCGTTCTCGAGACCACAACCTCTGGATTGTGTCTGCACCCGGGCGTGCCAAGGGTCGGACAGAGAAGGCGAGTGGACTCACCTACCACGCCTGCGAAGACTCGGGGCTCAGCGCGGCCTAGTACTGCAGGGCGGCGAGGAATCACCAAGGCAACGCGGGCCACGCGGGACCCGCGGGCGTTCGACGAATCCCGGACGCTGGGGGCGGGATGTGGGCGGACTGACTTTGGAGAGAGTCCGACAAGCTGTCTGCACAGACGATCACCATAGCAACTGGCGCTTCCCAGGGGTCTGGGCCAGGTCGCTGGAGGAGAGACTTCCGGCCGTTGCCGGAGAGCGGAGATCGCCATGGCAACGAGTAGGTTGCCGGATAGGCGGACAGTGGGCGGGACCAGGTATCCCATTGGCTGGAGTTGTGCTCTGGAGCGGTTTCTGGATGGGCCTGACCTTAGAGGGCTTCGCCAGAGCTCCTCACTCTGGACATCACGTCGGAATGGAAGAGTGGTAGCAACCATGGTACAAGAACTCTTGCTGTACTGCAATACAATAATACTGTATTGATATTTGGTCAGAGTCAGGCACCGTGCCTTGGCAAGGGATGGACGTGCTTTGTGTCTACCATCTCCTGACAGTAAAGCGTAATTCTGGATCCAATGCTCTCTGAAAACCATACAGTGGGCTGCTAGAGCTCATACTGCAAAATTAATTTCCTTGACTAACGGGTGTTAAAACTCGTGCTGACTTTAACCACAGCACTCCTGTGAGTTAGCTTCGTTTTGGAAAGTGAGGTGTGTGGATCTAGATGGTCTCCAAGCCCCTTATTTTCAAAATCAGGTTCAGAGAAGTGTAGGGTTCCCAGCTTTGAGAACCAACTTGATTCAGCCCTACCCCGTTAAACAAAAACTATGACACACAATCAAAGGGATTTGCCTAGTGAATTAAAACTACAATTGGGACTCGTACTTTGTGTGTGTGTGTGTGTGTGTGTGTGTGTGTGTGTGTATGTGTTTGGTACCGGGGATCAAACTAAGGACCCTGTGCTTTCGAGGCAGACACGGTGCCACTGAGCTAAATCCTACTCATATTTCTTGACTCCCAGGTCAGTGCTCTTCACAGTAACTCCCTTAAAAAAATTAGGATGCTCTGAGTTGGAGAGATCCTTTAGAACTTGATCCTTTGAAGGATTGCAAGAGGGCATTGGATTCTGTACACAGATCTAAGTGTTCTTCAATTTAAAACTAATTGTGTTAGAGGCTAATGTTTGATGCCTTTATTAATGAATTTATTGCTAAGGTACCGGGCTTCGAGGGTGAACTTAGGTGAGTAGCTCTGGTTTCTGAATCTCAGTCTACTTACTAGCTCTAAAATGTCCTATCTACTTCAAAGATTTCTTGTGAGGATCACTTGAGATGGTAGAAGTGCTTTTAGATTGTAAAGTTCTATTAACTATTCATTTGTTTTACACTTACCAAAAGCCTCCTGACATATGCCTGGTACTGGGGAGGCAAGAAAACAGAATTGACATATCTACCTTCAGAGAAGTTACAGTCTGCTGGATTATCAAAAGTAAACAGGGGGCCGAGGTTACAGCTCAGTGGTAGAGCGGTTGGCTAGGATACTCTAGGCCCTGGCTTCAGTCCCTGGAACCCAGGGGGAAAACGCAATTAAAGTTGAGGGAGGAATGTGTGCCATGGGCTAATTAAGTGATGAGATCCCTACTAACTTGGGTTTGAGAAGGATGGCTTATGGGGAAAGTGTCCACCAACTTGCTTTCTGGAGGACAAAGAGGTCATGAGAATTACAGACAGCTCACGCTGCAGGAGAGAGCTGGCCATTTCAGGGATTGAGAGCGAGTCCAGAGTGGCTGGAAGAAGCCACCCCTTACGACTTGGGTGTAAACTAGGAGTGCGTGGGTGTGCGTGCGTG
>NW_022900924.1:6301328-6311716 GCF_012274545.1 Fukomys damarensis | reverse complement strand
GTGCGTGTGTGTGTGTGTGTGTGTGTGTGTGTGTGTGTGTGTGTTAGGCAAGGTCTCACCGTGTTGCCCAGACAGGGCTGAAGTGACTCTCCTGCTGCATCCTCCCAAGAAGCTGGGCCCACAGGCTCCACACCGTCCTCACACTTATCTTCAGGGCAGCAGTAAGGACTCAGGCCTGAGTCCGGTGGGGAGCCTGCTTTAAGCAGGTAGTGGCTGGGTCTTACTTTTGGGAACAGCCATTAACCAAGAGTGTATAGGGTCCACTGCAGGAGCTGATCTCAGTCATTACTAGGTGGTCAACTTGCAGAGCAAGAAGGGTGGGACATTGCTAGGCAGTTCTAGATCAGACTGTGTGATTTAGAGGGAGCGACTGAACCTCTTGAGATTCTTACCCCTAAACTTCATATGAATTTACGCTCACGATCAAAGACATGCAAATGCACAGTACAGAGAAATGCGGAAACAAATCAGTTTTCTTCTGTACCTTGAACAAAGCCGAGCAGCCTTTATTCTTCCACAGTAGCTCTGTAAACTATTATTGTCCTCACCTTATAACCGGACTCAGCCACCCGCTGTTCGCGCCTGCGCGGTGGGTACCGCGCGTGCAGAGCCCAACGCAGCAGACGCTGGGGAGTTGCCTGGCAACCAGGTTGCCGCGGACAGCCACCAGCCGGCTGGCTCCTGGCTCTGGAGACCACTGCGTTGAGGTAGGTGAGGTGAAGGCCGCGGGTGAGGGGCCTGGGGACAGTGGTGCGCCCTGACCTACCCGGTCTCGCTCACACGGGTCCATGTCCTCATACCCCAACTCACACATTTTCTTCCGTGGCTGTACTCCCCGCCTCACCTGCCCTTCAGAGGAGGGCAGGACCCTGTTACTGTGCCTGTGATTCTCTGTGAGGGAAGCCAGTTTAGATAGGGCCGAGTCTTTCCCAGCCTAGCCTTTCTCCTCTCCTTGTTGTCTGGGGGCCCGTTTCAGAATCTGGCTCACCTGTTACTGGGGAGCGGGAGTGTTTCTGCAGTGTGTCCAGTCCATGTGACTAAATGCAGTGACAATCATCACAGTAACTCCAGCCAATCAACCTGTCTGGGGCTCTGGTGAGCCAGGTATCAGTTAATATCACTAGACTGGAAGGGCGGGAAGGCAGTACCGTTATTACCTCCTTTTGCAGCTGCAGAAAGACACAGATGGAGGAAGTGACCTGTTAGGGGCCACCCATGTCCCAGATCTGCAGCCAGTTTTTAACCAGTAGGCCTGCCTGCCTATAGTTACTTAAAGTGTGAATGTGGAACAAAAACAGGTCATCTTTTAACCTTAATTCCTTTTTTTTTGTACCAGGGATCGAACTTGGGACCTTGAGCTTGTGAGGGAGGCGCCAGAACCACTAAACTAAATCCCCAGCCCCTTTAATTCCTTTTTGATGATGTGTCCTAAGCATCTGAATATGGGTCCTTAACAGGTGAATGAGCCAGATCCGGATTTAACAATGGCTTCTAGTCTTACCAAATTGGTGACATCCAGCAATCTCCTTGGTCCTAAGCTCAACTTCCTTCTTTGTAAATTATGGATAATGCAAGTCCTGTCCTTATAGCGTAGGCGTTTAGTTTAGTTAGTTCCTAGAGTTAAACTCAAGGCCTTTACACTGAGTTACATCCCCAGCCCTTTTTATTTTATTTTTAGATTTTGAGACAGGCTATAACTAAGTCACTAAATTGCCCAGGCTGTGCTCAAACTTGCAGTCATCCTGCCTCAGCTTCCTAGAGGGTTGAGATTACCGGCATGTGTCACCAGGTCTGGATTGTGGTAGGTAAATTAGGTACTAGCTCTTGCTGGTACCAGATAGTCACCAAGTGAAGAGATCATTTTGGTATTTGCTTGTTTGATCTCTTTTGCCTTTTTGGTGCTAGTGACTGAGGCCCCCGCCTGTACAGTACTAACGTGGTTTCTTCTCTTATTAATAACTGTTGCATGGGAGAGCTCTGAGCTTGGAATTTGGGCTGTTACATAACTTTCGGTGTGACCTTGAACAAATCTCTTCATTCTTCTCAGCCTCATTTCAACTGTGAGATGGGCAGATAAAAAGTATCTTGAAAATTACAGTAGTAATAACAGCAGCGTTTTGGCTTCTTTTAATCAGTGATCGCTGCAGAGCTTCATTGTGACAGCCTTTTGTAGCGTGGAAAGATGGCTCATGCTCGTATCTCCATGTACCTGCCTCCGAACATCAATCCCACCCAAGCTGACATTGCCTATGGCTGTTGGGCCCTGCCCAATCTGCACAGAGAGCTGCAGTCAGAGGACCTGCAGACAAGGCAGAAAGCCCTCATGGCCCTGTGTGACCTCATGCATGACCCTGAGTATGTCTACGAGGCCATCAACATAGGTGAGAATACATGGCCCAGGCGACCATGACTGGGATCCTGGCATGGATTAGACTCTGGGTGGGGCTTCAGTAATAAATGTTGCTACTTAATGAGCATGACTTTGGCCAGCAGTACCCTAAGTTCAGTGTCTGCCTTGTCTTAGTCCTCGCAGTAGCCAACTGCAAAGGAGAGCAAATTCACAGCCTACAGATAAGAAAACCAACGTTCAGCCAAGCACTATGGTGGTACACACCTGTTAACCCACTTACTTGGGAGGCTGAGGGAGGAGGATTTCAAGTTCGAGGCCATCCTGAGCAACTTAGTGAGTCCCTGCCTCAAAATAAAAAATACAAAGGGCTGGGGTTATGGCTCCGTGGTAGATCACCCCTGCGTTCAATCTCCAGCACGAGGGTGAAAAAGATCTTATGAGAAGGAGTCTGAATTAAGCCTGCCTAATTGAGTTAAGCAGGATTTTTACTTGCTAAATCTGGCATCCTTCAGTTTAGCCCATTCAAGGTCATGCGACTAGTGTAGGACAGGGCTATAATTTGACCGCATGTCTCTCTTGGGATCAAAGAACTCTCAAGGACATTTTCTAATGCCTATAGCAGACACTAGTCGGAGGCATTCAAGATGTATAGAGAGGAGGATTAGATGAGTTGACCGTAGGGTTTGAGTCCCTTCAGTACCACTCAAATGCTGTGTAACTGACAGGATTCTCCGGCACTCCTAAGCAAGAGACCCCGTGGTACTCTCTTCTTGTCCAACATCAACTCACTCAGTATTGATTTCTAGGTTAGTTGATTTTCTGGGACTGGCAACTATTCAGAGGCTTTTCTATCTTGTAGGCTGCCTGGAGAGCCTGACAGCCTTGCTGAAGGACAGTGACTCCCTGGTTCGGATGAAGACCGCGGAGGTGCTCTACATCATGGCGACCCACGACGTGGGCAGGTGGGCGGCTGCCTCTGGAAGCGAGGTCACACTAGGAAGCTATACTCCTTTCCTGTGTGGATGTCCTGCAATGACCTTGAATGCTCTGAAATTTTGTCTGTAGCACTGGCCTTCAGTGGGACTTCTGTTTGGTCAGAACAAGGCTCTCTGGGGGGTGGTTTTGATCATCTCTGTGGGGAATCTCATGGAACCCTCTGTTCCAGACTAATTTTTATGTAAGCTTCTAGCTTCTGGGATTGCCAGTTTGAAGGCGAGGAAAAGTTCAGATCCCACATCTGCAACAATTTTGCTTTTTCTTAGTCTTTTAAGGGGAGCCAAGTTCTCTGTCTCAGATGCCCACAGGGCCTGTGGCTTTGGTTCCTGTCTTCATGAAGGTGTTAAAACACAAGCCTCAAAGTACACATCTGGTCTTGGCTGGTGGCCTCACCTTTTGCTCAGCATGGCGAAGTTGTATCGCTTTCCTATTAAATATCCCCTTCCTGTGTAAAGCTTTGCATTTTACCCTTACACTATATATCACCTAGCATTTTGGTTAGGGGCTAGGGATAGGCAGTGCCATATTAGCTGAAGTCACTCTTTTAACCTGGGATCACTAATTTCACTTTGTGTTAAAAGCAGAACCCCAAAGCACACCCTCCAAGCTCTTCCCCCATCTTCTGTATAACAGAGACCCCCTCCCCCAGTATGCAAGGACAATTTGAAGGGTGAGGTGCCAGGTGCCAGGTGCCTTCAGGCTTTTTGGATATAAACAAGAAGCACCCATTCAGAGAAGCTTTCAGTCAAGTCTCAGAGCACTGATGGTCCCCAGGTTCTCAGATACTTGGTGTCCTCCTTGGTACCTGCGTCAGCCTGCGCGCAGCCCTGGCCTAATCAGGTGCTGTGTGTGGGAGCGTGGGAGGAAGTGGACAGTTAGTGTGGCGGGCGGCAGTGCCACAGCTGGTGCTCTGATTCACAGCCTTTGCATGCCATAGAATCGGTCAGTGCTGTGCACTGAGGTGCAGAGGGGGGCTGTCCTTTCCTGCTCTGTGACCTGGATGAGACTCTGTTTTTTTTTTTCCCCTCAGTACTGGGCATTGAAATCAGGGTTGCTTTACTACTGAGCTCTATCCCCAGTCCTTTTTTAAAATTGTTGTTATTGTTATTTTTAAAATTAATTTTGAAGGAGGATCTCAGAAAATTATCCAGGTAGGACCCAGCTTGCAGTCCCTCTGAGATTATAGAGTGTGTGCCACTTTGCTCAGCTTCCTGGGTTGAAGCTCTTGATCCAAGTCTCATTTTGCCTATCTGAAATGACCTCACAAAGGTGCTTTAACACCTGGGGGGTAGGGGAGCCGAGGCAGGAGGATCCTAAGTTTGAACCTAGCCTGGGTGACTCAATGAGATCCTGTCTCAAAATAAGTCACAAAAAGGACTGAGGATATAGTCTAGTGCCAAGGCCTTGGATTCAATCCCCAGTAGTGAAAACCAAACCAAACCACACCAGACATTAAGGGGGCCAGGTGTGGTGGTACACTCTGTAGTCCCAGGTACTCCAGTGGCGGAGACAGGAGGGCTGTTTAAGTTCAAGACCAGCCTGGGCAGCAGAACAACATCCTATTTCGAACAAAACAAAACATCTGCAAACAAACAAACAAACAAACAGAAATCAACCTTAGGGCCAGATGTGGAGGCAAACACCTATAATCGCAGCACTGTGAGCAGCTGAGGCAGGACAATTGCAAGTTGGAGTCCAGCCTGATCAACTTAGTGAGACCCTGTCTCAAAATAAAAAAATAAAAATAAAAAGGGGCTGAGGACCTAGCTCAGTGCTAAGGCCCTGAGTTCAATCTCGAATACCACAAAACAGAAAATGAAAACAACCGAAAAAAACAAAGGTGCGCACAGGTGTCAAATACGCTCTTTTCTTCCTTTGCTTTCCCTTTCTGTCCTGGACCTGATGTGGACAGTTAGGTAAAAGCCTTCAGTGAGGGGTGGTAGATGCTGAGAGGAGATGGGTTTGAGCCCAAGCAATTAAAAAGGAGCAAAACGCCTAAGGGGGCGGGGGGTTGAGTGCAGATTCGTTCAGAAGCCCCAGGATAGGAGAGCCTGGGTGGGAAAGTCTAGGCTGTGCCCGCATCAGCAAGGTGGGAAGACAAGATAAAGAGTCTGTCCTTGGCTTGGGGTCTGTTAGAGCCAGGGCCACATGCTCACTCCATTCTTAGCCATTCCTCACACCAGGGCTGTGCAGCGAGGGGGAGAGGCACTGCTGTGTGCCCGGGGCCTAGGATTCCACAAGCCCAAATACGAATGTGGCCCGTTTCTAAACTTCCCCAGAATCGGCAGCGATCTTATAACCAAAGTCAATGGCTTTCAGAGCCCATGAAGCCCTAGGTAACTGCCCTGAATCAGCTGTGTTGAAACTTTTCCACCTTCTGACCACCACACAAATAGACGGGAAGGAAGAACGAGGGTGGCAGCTCAGGCTTGGCACCTCGAGGCTTAGTTAATTCCCATGGCATTCGCACACGCAGGAGCACTTCCTGGGTGGCTGGACCCTCCCATCTGGCTTGTTGTTGGTGAGGTGGCCACAGTACTCTACAGGCAAACACAAATGAGTGCTATTTATTTATTTATTAAAGCAAAACACTTATTAGCCAGGTGTGGTGCCGCCTGCCTGTAATCCCAGCACTCGGGAGGCTGAGGCAGGAGGATCGCTGTGAGTTCGAGACCAGCCTGGGCTACAAAGTGAGTTCCAGGTCAGTCTCAACTACATAGTGAGACCCTGTCTCAAAAAACAAAAACGAAACAGTTATTGGTACATTTTAGACATATGTAATGATAACATTCATCATAGGGAATCTGTACCTTTACATGGTATATCTTGGTTCTTCTTTTTGTCAGTCCCACTTCAACCCTTCTATCCCTCCTTACTTACAAAAGCTTTTCCTCCTATTCTTTTTTTGCTGTCTCTTCTTTTCTTTCCCCCTCCTCCTCCCTTGTTCCCCTTCTCATTTGAACATATTCTTCCTGTTTCCCAACATCTACTATACATTTTAGTCCTTATTTCCACTTTAGGTTTCTTACTCCAGGGAAACAATGTGGTATTTAAACATGTCCAATTTATTTCACTTGAGAGTATGGTCTCAAGGTGCATTCATGTAGATAGAAATGTCTTGAGCATATCCTTCTTTATGGCAGAGAAATATTCCACTGTATAAAAAAACCCCATATCTTCTTTATCCAGTCTTCAGTTGATGGGGATTTGGGCTGTTTCCAAGATTCAGCTATTATAAACTGTGCTGCTATAAACATGACTGTGGAATGACGCTTTTAATTCTATCCAGAAGATACCCAGAAAGGGAATAGCTAGGTCAAATAGAAACTCAAGTTTTAGTTTTTTGAGGAATTTCCACAGTGGTCACACCAGTCTACACTCCTACCAACAGTAGAGTAGGGTGAGTCAAATTCTTGCTCTGGAGCACAGGTTGGCCTTTAACTCACAGCCATCCTCCTGCCTCAGCCTTCTGAGTGCTGGGATTACAGGTGTGCACCACCACGCCCAGCTTTATTTCATTTGTTGATGCTGGGGATTGAACCCAGGGCCTCATGCATGTTAAACGTATGTTTCACTATTGCATTACACAGCACCCTTTCACCTTTTTGTTGTTGTTGTTGAAGGGACAGGGTCTTGTTATGCTGTCCTGGTTGGACCTAAACTCCCGAGCTCAAGGGATTTTCCAGCCTCAACCTCCTGAGTAACTGGGACTACAGGCGGCATCAAACAGTTTTCAAAGCCTGAGTGACGTAGAGCCGGTCATGGGCAGTGACTGTGGAAAACCCAGTGGTCAGGGAAGTTCCCTGCAACTTGTGTGTCCCACTGTGATTTTTCTCCTTCTAAAACAATTCAGAACATGGGTCGGGCAGGTCCTGCATGCTGGGCACTTAGTGGAGAGCTTCACGTATGACTTCTCATTTATTCCTGACCCTCGCCCTTAGGTGTGACCCCTTTAACCCTTTTTCCAGATGCAGTTGGGCCCAGAATTCAGTTGGTTACTTGAAAGAAATGGTTAAAAGGCAGAGAATCAAATGAATGATATATTTCCTTTAAATGGTTTATTTTAAACCCCAAACACAAATAAGGTGTACACCAATCCCAATGTGGGACTCGGGCCTTGTTTGGCCGTGGATCCACTGGATGGCATATCCTGCCTCCTTTTTCTTTTTTTAAATTCTATTACATATCTGATTTGCAGCTTTGGTTTCTTGAAAGCAGAGAAAGAGCTGAAAGACATTGATGAAGTAATCTGCATGCAGAAACCTTCTAGAAGCTTTTACAATCATCTTACATTTTTTTAAGAGACTCACCATTGAGTCTTTGAAAAGCATCCTTTCTTTTTTGTAAGGAAATTAAAAAAAAAAACCTCATCTAATTGGCTTACCTAATATTTAATTAACTTATATATAATTATAGCAACAAGCGTAACAGGCATCCATAGGTCTGGAGGCAGCAGCTGGCTGCTGGTGAGCTCACGATTCAACTGGGAGAAGGCAGGAGAAGCAGGGGGCCTGAGGGCTGGGCTTGCTGAGCTGGTTCCCTTGGAGGCACCGAGAGAGGCGGGGAGCTCAGTCCCACAGTTTAGGAAGGGTGGATTACAGGTTTCCACTACTCTACTCATTCTCCTTGTACTGATGGTGGGACTGAGGCTTGGGAGAGTGAAAATAAGAATCCAAGGGCATGAACGAAGAGCCCGGGTCTGAGTCACGGCTCCCAAAGGGAAGAGCTGTGTGATTGTTGTTACCACAGAGTCCACACTGTTCTGTCCTCGTGGCTTCTGGGGATTCTGGAGCATGGTGTCCACCTCTGCCCCAGCTGGCACAGATTCAGACTCCAGGAGGAGCTGCCAACATACTCTTGTATTTTCTTTCCCTGTTACTGGGGATTGAACCCAAGGACCTCATGCATGTCAGCAAGTGCTCAGCTACTGAGCTACATCCTCAGTCCTTTTTTTTAATTTTAATTTTAATTTTTGGGTACTGGGGATTGAACTCAGGACCTTGCGCTTGGGAGGCAGGAGGCAGAACCACTGAGCTAAATCCCCAGCCCTCCTTTTTATTTTTTAATTTTGTTTTCCTGCACCTGAGATCAAACTCAGGAGCTTGCATTTGCGAAGCAGGCATGGTGCCACTGAGCTAGATCCCTGATGCTTATTTTTTATTTTGAGATAGGGTCTTGCTAAATTGCCCAGGCTGGCTTTGAGTCTGATCTCCTGTCTCAATCCCCAGGTCTCTGGGAGTCCGGGTGTGTGCCACCCACCCAGCTCTGACCTGCTCTTATTTGTTCCTCCCTAGGCATGGTATTAGTTATGTCTAAATCCACCTTCCCTTCCCTAGAACCAGCCTTTTAGAGCATGACATCATCCTTGCCCTGTCCTTTCTGCTGAACGATCCCCACTCAGCCTGCCGGGAGAACCTGCACCAAGTGTACAAGCAACTGGCCCAGCTGCCTTCAGGTAGGCTCACATCTCTCTCACAGATCCTGTGGGCCTTCGGGTTACCTTGGGCCTCTCCTCCAGGTACGTACATGCCAGGCTGCAGATCACAGTCCATTGTGCAATTTTTAAAATGTTACCTTTTAGCGGGTCATGGCCGTACACCACTACAGTCCTTGCTACTGGGGAGGCTGAGGCAGGAAAGTCATTTGAGCCCAGGAATTTGAGACCCATCTGGACAACGTATGAGACTGTCTTAGCGACAACAGGAACAATGACTACAAAAGTTACCTTTTTATTAAATTATGCATATTTTAAAAAACATATACAGGGACTGGGAGTGTAGTTAAGTGGTAGAGTACATGCTTAGCATGCACAAGGCCCTGGGTTTATCCCCAGTACCCATCCCCTCACTAAAAGACCCCACTAATAAATGACCATTTGATTACATTGTACTAAGTGAGGATTCCAGGTAACAACCATGCAGGTCAAGAAATATCCCATATCAGCACCCGATACTCCTCCAAGGACTCATATGGAGGTACTACCCCTCACCCCAAGGGAAGCTGCACCTTCAGTTTATAAGGCTAGAGCTTAGTTCATGCCTCGTTTTCCTCTTCAAGGTTCTGGGGATGTAACCTAGGACCTCACACGTGCTAATCATGCACTCTCCTGCTGAGCTACACCCAAGGCCACTTCACATCTTTCTAAACTTTACAGAAATGGAAATGTGTAATCTATAATATCTTGCTTTTAGCTTCTGTCACTCAACATTTTGTTTCTTTTCTTTTCATTTTTGGTACCGGGGATCAAACTCGGGTCCTTGCGATTGTGAGGCAGGTGGAGGAACCACTGAGCTACATCCCCGGCCCCACATTTTGTTTCTGAGATTCATGTGTGTTGTATGTTACTGATTTTTTCCAGGATGTGGTATTTGCATTATGTGAGTACCGTATACTGCAGTTTATCCAATCTTCTTCTGAGAGACATATGAATTATTTTATTTATAGCTACCAAGAACACAGTGGCTATAAAAATAGTTATAAATGTCTTTTGATGGACATGTGCACATTTATTTTGAGGTATACCTAGGAATAGAATGGCTGGAATAGTATGAGTTTGTGTCTGGCTTTATACCAAGTACTACCAAGTGATTTTCTAAGAGTTGCACCAAACAATAAAATATGAGAGTTACAAGTGCTCCATATTCTCACCAAATTTCATCTTTTCTGACTTTTTATTTTAGCTATATTGGCGGGTGTGCAGCAGTACCTCATTTTGATTTTAATTTGCATTTTCCTGGTGATCCAAAGGGAGGCCCTTCATTGTTTATTTTTTAGGAATTAAGAAGCAAAGGCCATGCTGCACACACTTTCACCAGGGCCACCCCACCCTTCACCTGTGGTCTTTTCCATCTGACAGCTCCTGCTTGTAGGGAGTCTGGGGTATCAACTCTCTGCCAGCCACAGCTAGAGGGTTGATGCTTGTGTCAGGTAACCATCCAAATGGTTGCAGGTTTGCAGTGAACATTTTTAAACAAGATGCTCCTTGCTGGCCATGGTGGTGCATGCCTATAATCCCAGCACTCAGGAGGCTGAGGCAGGAGGG
>NW_022900924.1:6291506-6301288 GCF_012274545.1 Fukomys damarensis | reverse complement strand
GTCATGCCTCATGCCTATAATCCCAGCACTCAGGAGGCTGAGGCAGGAGGGTCACTGTGAGTTCGAGACCAGCCTGGGCTACACATTGAGTTCCAGGTCAGCCTCAACCACACAGTGAGACCCTGTCTCAAAAGAACAAAACCAAACCAAAAACAAACAAAAAAACAAGATGCTCCTTTCAAGAGATGGGATAGGCCTCCAAGCAGTACCTTAGGTAAGAATAGACCAATAGGTCTTGTAGCCCAGGGGTCAGATGAACCTGTGTTCACTCTGCCCTTTCCCTTCTCCTAGTTCCTTGGGTGCCCCTGAACAGACAAAGGGAGAAAACGCTGGCCAAGCATATACAGAAGCTCAGCAGCCTGCATGAAGGAATGAGTATAAACATTCAACTTCCTGAGTTAAAGCCCAGAGAGAAGTAACTGGGATCCGGTGTGGAGGGGCAAGCCCGATAGAGCAGAGCCCAGGAAGGCCTAGGAGTGCCACCTGGCCTTTGAGGTACATCTTCCTGCAGCTGGGCCCGGCTAGGTGTTGTCTAGGCCGGACAACAGAAGCCCCAGTGATCTTTCAGAAAGGTCTGCTGTACCTTTGGGCCTATCAGTCTTCAGGGGCGGCCTTGTGCGCATGTATTTGTGGGATGCACCTTGGCCCTTTTCTCACATTGCCAGGAGTTGAGAGCCACTGGGGTACTGGCTGTGTCCACGGGGGCCATGGAAACCGGGCCAGATTAAATGAATGCCCTTGTTTACCATGCAGGGAACCCAAGGCATGAGCCAGGGTCTGGTTCTCTCCTTCTTGGGGTGGGAGCTTCCATGGGACTTGTTGATCTCACTCAGGGATTTTACATCTACTGTGACCTAGTAAAGCATTCAGACAAACAGAGATCAGACAAAACAAAAACAACAGAGAAACAGAGATGATAATGGCAAACAATAGTCCCATCACCCAGTGTCGCACAATTCTTAACGTTCTATTCTATTTCATATTTGCTTGAGATTTTTGTTTAAAAAGGTCATAGACACAACCCAAGCATCTCTTCCTAGCTGGCATCCTTCTTCCTGACCTCCCTCGAGCCACCCCTAAGGTAGGGACCACGTCCCCACTATATCCGTGCAGTTTGCTGCTGTTTGAAGGCATCGCAGTGTGTTTCCATGTTGGTTGTGTCTGCTTCTGCGCTGCAGACAGAATGAGCAGGGAGCCTATTTGCTCTATGAGTTCACCTAGGTCCCTGATGACAAAGCCTTTCGAGCTTTCGTAACAAAACAGCGGCTGTGGAACAGGTTTGGCACGGCTGCTGTAGGGCATCCACATCCAGCCTTTTGGCTTGTCTGGGGTGCGTTGTATGATGAGGGAGTGCCTTGGGCTGCATGTAAAACCTATGCAGTTAATATATATACGGATATGTATGTATTTGAGTTAGTTGATATATATAAGTAACAAACATTCCTTTTTTATATTTTAATTTTTGTTTTATTAAATAACAAGCCCAAGTTTAGTAATTAAATAGGAAAGCTTAAATGCCCGCTTAATAACAATAAATGCCTGTCTTCACAGGCACACACGTGTGTAAGTAGGTTGAAGTTCTATTAGTGGCAGTCGCTGCATTCTACTCACCAAGTCGCACACCTGCCTGTAACGTCTGATATGTGTGGGTTGTCACTGTGTGTGACAGATATTGTAGGCGGATTAGTACTGCATCGCTCCCTGCCCTATATACTGCGTTCTGTTGTTACTTATGCCATTGATAAATTGCTCAACCACTGGACAGTCGTGTCATGAAAAAGATCACTATGAAATCACATAATAAATGTAAAAGTTGATGGTCTTGTGGGGCCGCATTACTAACTGCCTGCCCAGGGCTGTGCGCGTGGAGGGCTGCAGATTGGACATGCCTGCTCTAGGGCCTCTCCTGGGAAGGGTGACTGCAGCCCTCAAAAGATACACTCGGGCTGGGGATTTGCTCAGTGGCATACCACCTGCCTGGCAAGTGTGAGGTCCTGACTTTGAGCCCCGGTACCGAAACCAAAACCAAAACCAAAACCAAATACACTCTTACCTTCAGCTTTGCAGGATTTTCAATTGCTTTCCGGCCCAAGCTCCTCCAGTGGGGAACAGAGCCTGGGCCTCAGCCCTGCCTGCAAACCCAAGGCTGTGCTGTGGCATTTCACTGCTGTGTATCATTGCCCATCCCTTGTGGCTTTGCCCTGTTTATTTGTTGATTCATTGGCACCACAGTGTTTCACTTGAATAATATACAGTAGTCAGTTTTATCAATCTTTTTCTTTGTGTGTTTTTTTTCAGTGTGTGTGTGTGTGTGTGTGTGTGTGCATGCATGTGCTAAGAGAACCTTTTCCCCTGAGCTTGAAGATATTCTGCCATATTTTCTACTGAGATGTAAGAGTTTTGGGTTTTTTCACATTCAGCTTATGAAGGTACCTTGAATGGAGCTTTGCATGTCTATTTGTGTTTCTAGCTCTTGCTGGTCCAATTTTGCCTGGCTTCTGAAAGCTCTATGGTGATCTGGGTTCTGGTGGGCAACCTCCCCATCTCCCCAAGGATGTCTTTATAACCCACAAACACTGGGTGCACCATGAGGAATAGGGGCACATGGTACTGACAAGCCAGCCAGCAAAAGCCTCACTGAAGGATTGGGTGCTGGACCTGGGCCCTTTGTCGTGGAATTTTCTGGGTGCTGCCCCTCATCTTGTGGAGGGATTTATAGCAGTAGCTGGGGCGGGGGAGATGGCTGAACAAATGGAGGAAAGTAAGGAGGCAATGGAGAGCGCACCCTGGAGGTCCATCCTCGGTGACTCTGAGTGCTGTGTCTTCTGGGTTGGCCGGTGTGGCCATGCCCCCAGGGACGTCTTTTCTAGCCTTCTGCATGGGGGTCTGAGGGGGATGGGCGGGCTTCTCCTTCAGTGGATTTAGTATGACCAGTGTGTGACCTTAGGCAGTAGTGTAGGCCTTGAGAGCCTGGATTTCACCACCCAAGTGGTTCAGCAGGGACGGCCTGTGCACAGGGCTCAGCCAGCTCTCAGCATACAGTGGTGGTCTTGATTATGGGTTTGCACACCGGAAAGCCTTTAAACAAATGAGTACATTTGCATTGCCAAAGAGTGGTGCTTATTGTGGGGATTTGGTACATGTTTATAGTATATCTTGATCACTTTGCATCCCTTCCCCCTTCCCTCTCCCCATTCTACTGAAGCCCCCCCCTTTTCGCTATTACGAATTGTGCTACAATAAACATTGGTATGTATACTATAGTATAGTCTGATGTCTTAAGCTCTTTGTTTTTGTTTTGGTTGTTCATTGGTACAATTTAGATATAGATAACAATCACATTCATCACAGGGAATTTGTACCCGTACACAATGTATCTGGATTCCTCTTGTTTTCTCCCATTTGCCTCCCCATCCTTCAACCCCTTGTCCCTCCTTATTTACAAAGCTTTGTTTCCATTTTGTCCTTCTTTTCTCATTTTTTCTTTTCCTTTCCTCCTTCCCCCTGGCTAGTTCCCCTTTCCTTTTGAAGAGTTTCTCCCTATTTCACATTACCTGTTATAGTCTGGTCTTTATTTATACTTTTAGTTTCCCACACCGGAGAGACAACATGATATTTACACATGTGTGTCCAATTTATTTCACTTAAAAGTATGGTCTCAAGGTGCATCCATTTACCTAGAAATTTCTTAAGTTTATCATTATTTATGGCTGAGTAGTATTCCATTGTATAGAAAAACCGTATCTTTTTTATCCATTCATCAGTTGATGGGCAATTGGGCTGTTTCCAAGTTTTAGCTATTACAAACTGTGCTGCTAGAAACATGGGTGTACATATATCGCTGTGGTATGATTATTTTACTTATGGCAGCAAGATACCCAGAAGGGGAACAGATGGGCCAAACCTCTAGTTCTAGTTTTTGAGGTTTCTCCACACTGATTTCCACAGTAGTTGCAGTCCACACTCCCACTAACAGTGGAAAAGGGTTTCTTTTTCCCCACAGCCCCGCCAGCATTTGCTGTTGGTTGATTTCTTGATAATAGCTGTTCTTTTTGGAATGAGATGAAATCTTGGCATGGTTTTAATTTGCTTCTCTCAAATGACTAGTGATGTGGAACATTTTTTCATATATTTATTTGCCATTTCTACTTCTTCATCTGAGAAATGCGTATTCATCTGATTCCCATTTTTGGATTGAGTCTTTAAATTTTGGGGATCTGATTTTTTCAGTTCTTTATATATTCTAGATATGAATCTTTTGAGGAATAACCGGGCTAAATTTTTTTCTCATTCTGTGGATTATCTTTTCACCCTGGTGGTGATTTCTTTTGCTGTGAACAGCTTTTTAATAAGGTGAAATCCCACTTGTTGATTCTTTGTAGCATTTTCCATGTGATTGGAGTTTTTGTTCATGAAGTCTTTGCCTACGCTTCTATCTTCAAGAGTCTACCTGTTCTCTCTTCCAGCAGATTTAGGGTTTCTGTTTTAATATTTAGACCTTTGATCCATTTTGATTTGAGTTTAGTGCATGGTGAAAGACATAGGTCTAGTTTTAGTCTTTGGCGTGTGGAAAGCCAGTTTTTCTAGCACTGTTTATTAAAGAGGGTGTCTTTCTTCCAGTGAACATGTTTGGTCCCCTTTGTCAAAGATAAGGTGGCTGAGTATGTTTGGAGTTGTTTCAGCATCTTTTAATCTGTTTCACTGATACTCAGATCTGTTCTTTTGCCAGCATCATGCTGTTTTTATTACAGTAGCTCCGTAGCATAATTTTCAAGTCAGAGATTGTGATGCCACCTGCCTTTCCTTTGTTGCCCAGAATTGCTTTTGCTATTCTAGTCCCTTCTGGTTCATAATGTATTTTAAGAATTTTTTCTGGTTTGTGAGGTATGCTAATGGTATTTTGATCGTACTTCATTAAATCTGTATAACAATTCTGGGAGTATAGCCATTTTCATTATGTTGGTTCTTCCTACCCAAGAGCAATGGATATTGTTCCATTTTCTGGTTTCTCCAATCTCCTCGTTCAGAGTACTGTAAACTTCAATGTAAAGATCTTTTACTTCCCTTGTTAGATTGATTCCTAAGAATTTCATTTTTCTGATGCTATTGTGAAAAGTGTTGTTTCCCTAATTTTTTTCTCAGCGAGTCTGTTATTCATACACAGGAATGGTATTGATTTTTGAGTGTTGAATGCTACTGAATCTGGTTATTAAATCTAGAAGTCTTTTGGTGGAGTTTTTGAGCACCTCCCTCTATTTTTTGGGGGGGTACCAGGGATTGAACGCGGGTCCTTGCGATTTACAGGCAGGCCACCGAACCGCTGAGCTAAATCCCCGGCCCCTAAACACCTCCCTCTTTAAACCATGGAACTCTTGACATGCATGCAGAACACCTGGCATGTAACTAGGACACAGCATATATGGTTTAGCAGATTTTATGTTATATTTTAAAGGATCGTTTGTTGTTTCCTTGCTACTACAGTTCATTTACCTACTTGTTCATTCATTCAACAAACACGTATTGGGCCCTTGCTCTGTTCCAGTCGTTGTCCCTTGGTTTCCTTCCTTGTACGGTGAGGTTTCCGTGGGAGGGTTCCAAGACTGAATTCTTGCACCCCATGAGGTCAGAGTTGCTGTATGATTTCCCAGAGAAACCAGCAGGGGGCGCCCCAGGATGAGGAACGTCCTGACAGCTCTCATTCTTTCCCGTCCAGCCCCTTATGCCCCAAGGTGGTGCTGGTAAGGAGAGGAAAGATGAGATGCAGTACAGAAGTTGTCAGCCCAGGCTCCTGGTCAGCCAGGCCCTGAGTCACCAGCTGGGATTTCTCTTCTGCTCCCACCCACTGCGGCCAGGTGCTCTGAGTGAGAGAGCCGCGATGCTAAAATTGAGGATTCTTCTCTAAGTAGATTTTGGAGTGCACCTTAACAGCCAGGTGCTCACTGGGCACAGCTGTGAGTCTGGCCTGGCCTTTCCTCCGGTAGCCACCTCCTAGTTTTGGGCACTAAGATGCTGGCTCTGCTTTGGCAGCATTGTGGTGGGACCTGCTGTGTTCTGACTCTGTCGTGTGCAGCTATGGCTTGGGTCAGACCCTAGGTGTGGAAGTGAGCACCCTTCCTAACCCAGAGGAGAGCACCAGCCATGTGGAGAAAGGACTTTGCTGGTGGAAACTGGGTCCCTGGTTCTAGAAATGAGTAGGGCTGGTCTTAGGAGGGGCAGGGTGCAACTGAGGGAGATGTCTGCATGCAGCACCCTGCTCCCCATCCTGGGGATTGAACCCACATTCTTGAGCATACTAGGCAAATGGTCTACCACTGAGCTACATCACGAGCCCTTTTTACTTTATTTAGGGACAGGGCTGGCCTTGAACTCATGATCCTCCTGCATCTACCTCCTGAGTAGCTGGGGGTTACAGGCATGTGCCACCATGCCAAACTTAGATGCACTTTTAATCTCAGTCATTTTGAGGTACAGGAGACATCCCTGGAATTATATGGTCTTAGCTAGAGACAGATCTGGAGGTGGCTGTGTTCAGAGGAAGCTCAAGCAGGAGAGGTAGGCTGCTCTTCTCTGAGGTAGAGGGGCTGCTGGAGAAGCAAAACAGATTTTCTACCTCTTTAGCAGTGTGACAGCCCCGGGCAGGCAACCCCTGTCCTTCCTAGGTAGCTGTGCCTGATGCCCAGCTACCTGGGAGGTGGTCCGGAGCAGCCCCTGCTCCCCCTGGCTCTGACACCACAGGACAGAGGGAGGAGAAGCTTCTCCTAGAGGGGCAGGGTCTGTCTTTCCTGGCCTGCCCTCAGGGTGGGTGCACCAGGGTCCCAGGCACATCCTGAGGCTGATAGTCATTGGTGGGCAGTTGCTACCATCCCTGGACGTAGTGGGGATGCCACGCATAAACAGGGACTCTGCTCACTTGCTTCTTGGCCTGCTGTGTCTGCTCTGTTCCTCCTCCCTCAGCTCCTCCCCCTGCAGCCACCCCCTCCAGTAGGAGAGAGCCTTTCCCTGTCTGCCTGTCCTAAACCTGTCCGGTATTCCAGAATCTATCTACAAGGTCTCCATCAGGGCAGGCAGCCTTCATCAGACTTTCCCACAAGGTTTTCATAATTCTCTCATGCAGTTTGGGACAGCTTGTGACAAATGGAATTACCACAGTCCTCCCAGAGGGTTGGTCTGCACTGGTCCGGGACCTGTCATTACTGAAGCCCACTGTCAGGCTTGTCTCCCTGACATGATTCCCTTAGCTTGCCATCCAGGCCTGGCTGTCCCGTGTCCTCGCAGTGCAGTCCCTGCCACATAACAGTGTCAGCTGCACTTACATCCCCACTTGTCCTGGACAGTAGGCATTGCCTAGGACCTGGCGTACCTGCCCTGTGGTTCTGGAGAGCGTGGACAGATGGAGCACAGTCCCTCGGTGTCAGCCCCAGCCTGTCGCTTGTCACACACTGTTCAATAATGAGATGTTGTCCCCTCTCAGGATGTTTCCTCTTCTGTAACTGTCACCACTATTATTGCCCCACTGGCCCATCTTGGGGACCTCAGAAGCTGCAGGGAAAGATGGCGGGGTGCCCTGGGAGAGTGGGCTGGGGTTACATGCAGTAGGATTGGCTAGGGACAGTCTCCTGAAGAGAACAGGTCAGGCTGGTTGACTCCAGCTCCTCCCCTTCAGCCAGCCCGGTCAGCTGGTCAGCTTCTCAGCAGTCACCTCTGCGAGTTCCAGCACCTATTTTCCCCTGGCCAAGGATCTCTGGGAATGTTCGCCCTTAGCTGCTCTCCTAAGGAAGACGGGTGTGGTAGTGCCCTGCGCTTGAGCTACTCAATGGAGTTTGCCTTCCTACCCTGCCCTGGAGTGGGTGCTCTGGGCAGTGGAATGTGGGGAGGGATGGGACTTCCAACGTCATCATCCGGCTGATGGCTTTGAGCTGGACCCTGAGGTAAAGGCCTATCCGGGACTATGAGGCTGTGAAAGGGCAGGTAGGGCAGAGAGAGATCAGTGAGAGCAAACAAAGGGAAGGACTGGGGCAGATGCACACGGTGGACGGAACCAATGAGCCCAGCAGGAAGGTCTGGGAGTCTGGGTTCCTCTGCAGCTTGGGGGAACCGTGGGAAGTCACGTACTGAGGGTGCTGGGAACCAGGAGGAAGCTCTCTTTCCTGGGGAAGTCCTCCTCTGGTCCTTCACACACCTCAGGAAAGGAGGCAGAACCCTTCTGCTTTCCCTTTAACTGTGTATTTTTTAGGTCAAGGACGCTCACGGGGGAAATTACTACCCTTTTTCACAGTTGGCATTAAAAGCACAAAATGAGTCTCAATTTTAAGTCACGTATTATTTCTTTTTAAACAAAAGCCCCTCAGGTTCTTGCTGTTTAGTGATGTGGGAAGGTGCGAGGAAATCCCCGTGTGGATTTCAGGGCGGGTGGGGCAGCCCAGCCAGGTCCGTGTGTTATCTGCACCTGTATCCCGTGTCTGCTGCCCCTCCTCACGGCTTCGCATGAGGTCTTGCTTGGAGGAAGAGGCTGCAGGTTGCCTTTGTGCTGCTCCCTGTAGACTCCTGGCAGGGCAGGGATCTGAGCTCAGGAAGGCATCAGCACCCCTATGATCCTCCCAGGGCGCAGGACATCTCTGTGGCTCCCTGACCTTGGATACATTTTTCTCATTTGTAAAATGGGTCACCACCGGCTACCTGCCGAGGTGGAATGTTTTTAATGAAATGATTTGTAAGAAGCCTGGCTCTGTGTCCCACCTGAAGCAGGCACTTGGTGGACTTACCTTCTCAACCTCTCACCAGTGCTTTCCCACCACCCCTAGAGGCCTCTTGTGCTCTGGTGTGGAAAGGGTCCCAGCACTCCCTAGAAGACACCAAGTCCAGCCACAAGCCAGCCACACACACAGCACGCTGGAACAAAGCTTGGCTCCATTCGGGAGAATTTTATTTTCTTAAAGTAGACAATCTTTGACTTTCCTATGGTCCCCAGCTCCTCTTCCCCTCTGTACATGTCTTCAAGTCCCCGGCTGTGATTCTGCACATTGACTTTGGACTCCTCGGTACCAAACAAGGGGGAGAGAGGAGATTTGGCAAGGGCTCTGGCAGGGCCTCCCATCTCGGCAGCAGGGGTTCATATTTACACACGGCCCTCAGCCAAGGTCCTTTCAAGGGCAGTGCCCTTGGGCCCTGGGACAAGAAGCCCCAGAGTACAGGGTCCCAGCAGGGCCTCCCTCAGGCCACAACGCTGGCTGTGCCTTCACAGGAGTCAGAGCAGCTCCCAGCCCGTCTCAGGCTCGGGTGTGCAGGGACCTGGGGTAGGGATGGGGGGGCACCATCTCTCGCCTCCCCTTCCTTTACTCAGCAAAGCCACGGGATAATTTATGCTTTAAATACCAAGACATTTAGCTATTGTTCATTCGCTCCTAGGTGAGGAACCTTCTTTAAATACATCACATTTATTTTTCTTAAATAAAAACAAAGCAGAAAACCGCACCAATAATAGGACACTGCAGAGGCTTATGTACAACACGTGTCCTGCAAGGCTAGTGCAGGACTGCCATTCGCCCCAGGATTCTTTGGAGCAGAGGGACAGAATCGTCCAGGTAACAACTTCTACACTCAGCAAGCCAGACACAAAAAAGACCACCTGAAAAAAAAATAAGTCTTGAAAAATCTGCATTTAAAAAAGAATACTCAACTGCATTTGAAATTTTCTGTATTTTTTTTCCCCTGCGAAAACATCACAAGATTTGGCAAAAAAAAAAAAAAAAAAAAAAAAAAAAAAAAAAAAAAGAGAGAGAAAA
>NW_022900924.1:6279514-6291051 GCF_012274545.1 Fukomys damarensis | reverse complement strand
AAAAAAAAAAAAAAAAAAAAAAAAAAAAGAAAGAAAAGAAAAAGATAGAGAAGAAAAACAAAGTTTGAATTTATAAAATGTCAGGCCAGTAGAAGAAAAAGCTGGAAACCCAGCTGGCCTAGTTTGAAACAAATCGTGCCACTCACTCTATTGTGATTTTTTGCTGCATATTTTGAAGCTGTTTCTAAAGAGCTGTGAGTGGCTAGAGGTCTGCTTAGTGCTGTCACCTGGCTCCTCGGGTCCAGGTCCAGGTCCGGGTCTGGGTCCGGGTCCGGGCCAAACCTGCTGCAGTGCGACTGCTCGTAGGGTGCGGCCAGCAGGGAAGGTTCGCAGTCCCTGCTCCGGCTCTCACTCCTAGTCAGCAGCAACGCCCCAGGACACAGCGCGGGTGTGAGTCGGCCTTCCTCCGGGCGACAGGGCACAGCTGGCCTGACTTGGCCCCAGCCCCGCTGCCTCTCCCCAGCAATCCGATGTGAACCCCAAGCAGAGTGGAGCCATCATGGGAAGGCAGAGCGAAGAGGCAGGGTGGCCTTGAAGTGAACACGTGACAGCATCGCCTCAGGTGTCGAGAGACCTCGACAACACCGTGGAGGACTTTGCCCTCTCCGGACGTGTGTGTGTGTGTGTGTGAGCGTGTGTGAGTGTGTGTGAGTGTGTGTCTACCTACTTAGCAATCTATCCATATATATTATGTTTGCAGAAATGTGGGCCCAGGAGGTGGAGGCCGAGGGACGGGGACACTCTTCAGGGCCCCCATTTTTTTGCCCCTGGGTCGGGCCTCTCGAGCACGAGGTGGGGTGTGATGCCCCATAGGTTTCACCACAGGCAAGTGGGCTGGGCCCGGCTGCTCAGCAAAGGCCGATGTACTTGAGATTGTTCTGTATAATGACGTCTGTCACTGCGTCAAAGACAAACTGGATATTACTGGTGTCGGTGGCGCAGGTGAAGTGGGAGTAGATTTCCTTGGTCTCCTTGTTGCGGTTCAGGTCCTCAAACTGCCGCTGGATGTAGACAGCAGCCTCCTCGTACGTGTTCTGGCCCTTGTACTCAGAGAAGCAGACGGTGAGCGGGATGCGCCGGATCTTTTCCGCCAGCAGGTCCTTCTTGTTCAGGAAGAGGATGAGCGAGGTGTTGATGAACCAGTTGTTGTTGCAGATAGAGTCAAAAAGGCGCAGGCTCTCCGCCATTCGACTCTGGGCGGAGGGAGGAAAATACTGGTGTTAGGGCGCACGGCAAGCAGATACCCCGGATGCACAGCCCTGCTCCCCTGGCAGGCTGCAGCCGAGTGCTGAGCCCATGAACGCACCCACCTTCTGCTGGGGAATCCTTCCTGTCAGAATAAATCTGCCTTTATCTTCTTCCCTTAGAAAGAGCTGATACGTTTCCAATGCTGGTCCCCTGTCTGCCCCACACCCACACAGGAAAGCTCCAGCCTTCCACGGAGCTGCTGTCAAATCACATCTCCCTCAGTGGAAGTCTGGGTTTAATGTAGTCCTTTGAAACCTCAGTCCTGCCACGTGGTACCTATGAGGGGGCAGTGTGCATTTCTGCAACCAAAGAATCCGGTCTCTTCCAGCTGGGAATGAAATATCAGCCTTGCACCGGGCTCCACTCCCTGCCCTCCCTGGCCTCAGGTGCTCACACGCACTGCTGCAGGTATCTGGCCCCGCTGGCCTGGACTGAGGAGACAGGCTCAGCACCTACTGACAGCAGGAGGATGGCATCCCAGGGGAAACCGATGACCACATCAGAGTGTGGCCCGCAGCACCCCACCCCTTCTTTACCTCTCCTCCAAGGACCTTCACTGTGCTGGGTAACTCTGAGCTTTAAGGAGCATGATGCTTTTGTCTGACTCCAAACCCACCATTTCCCCGTAAGACTAACAATTCTTGCTAAAAGGAATCATCACCTGGACCTACTGCTTGGAATTGCTGTTGCTGAAAATTGCCCAAGTTAAACTGAACTAGCCAAGTGCCCAGAAGTCCGGGGACAGTCAAGATCAGAGGCTTTGGACTCAAGGACTTTCCTGACTGGACTGTATCAGCACATGTGGTACTGACCATGCTAACTGTAGCTGGTGTTGATGATGAGGACACAAGGCATCGGCAACACCAGTAACGATGGCCATGGTGACTGCAGCTGGACACAAGTTTCTGCTTTTCCAACCTGCAAAAGCTTTCCCATTTTATAGCTGAAGAGACTGAGGCTTGGAAGCCAGGAAACGTGTTTCACATTCCTGGGCCAGGAGTGCTGAGCTTGCTGCTCCTGTAGGGTGGAAGCAATGGAGGTTGCCCTAGAGTGGGGGTACCTAGGAAGATGCCACGGAGAAACCCTGCTTGGCAGAGCCCTTGCTCTTTAAGGTACCGGACTTGGCAGTGTCTGTCGAGGAGGAGGCAGGTGTTGGGAAGCAAGTGTTATTATCCCGAGGTTCTGCATCCACCTAGGGGACCTTGTTTTAGAAATCTAATCTCCCTCCTCCTTTACAATGAACTTAGAATCTAACAGAAATGCTGAAAAGTGAGTAGTCTCAGGTGTGGGCAGGGGAAGAACTCATCTTTCTGCAGAAACAAGAGGCAGGACCTCAGCCCCAGCAAGTGCCTGGAGGGGTCAGCACCTCCACAATTGGATCTGGACACGATGTTCCCCCAGGAGAAACTGGTGCTGGTCTAGGAATGTTACATTTTGTTGAGAGAGTAATTAGCTGTAATGGATTCCTGGAAGCCACACTGTAAAAATGACTGTGGGGAGGGAGCTGTCACTTCTCACAGGAATGATGCTGTAATTGAAGCTATGATTCTGACCCCAAATTCTGTATCAGATATGGCCATTAATGCGTATTTATCAGCTCATTGAGCAGACACTTCTGAGGATGTCCTGGTCCACAGGCCACAGAAATGCCCACCTCTCTCAAGCCAGGGGACAGGGCCCCAAGGCCGGAAGCCCTAAGGCTGCAGGAACAGGCATGGCCGGGATAGACTCTCCCCCAGCCTGTGAGGGGGATGGTCATCAGCGGGGTATGGGCTGGAGTTCAAGGGTGGATGGGCAAGCACAGAGTAGGGGGTCAGGAGCTGGGTCTGGCGCCCTCATCCCTGCTGGGTCACTTGGGGTGACAGTTGGCACAGTTGTTGCCCAGCAGCTGATGGACAGGAAGTGGAATACGGTAAAAGGAGGGGCAGGAGGGTCACCTCAACATGCTGCGGCCATGGGCGAGTGCTGGCCACCACTGGGGGAGAGCTCCACAGAGGGCACGTGTGCGGGGAAAAGCTCAGCTCCCATCCATGGCCATCTCAGCCACTCTCCCTGTGCCCTGTGCACCTGAGTCCCAAGGCGGCATGAGTCCTTGCTACCCAAGCAGACTGAAATGCTGTTCTGCTGACATCTCTCAAGAGACTTTGGGGATCCTGAACAATTGTGAGCTTCAATTTCTGACTCAGAGATCACAGAGGCACAGGCACGGACACTCAGAAGGCAGCAGAGAGCCGAGGGGGAAGGACAGTCCTTGACTGGATGGTGCTCTGCATGTGTGCTCACCAGGTTCTCAGCTGCCGCGGCAGCCACGGCGAGGACACAGAAAGGCGTTTTGGGAGCTCGGGACCCTCCCTCCTTGCAGGCCCATTCTCATACCCTAGGCTCCCCTGGCTTTGTGGTAGTTTGGGGCCCAGGATCCTGGTTTCTTTTCTGTTCCTTGGGACAAACCATGAGGAACCAGTCATCACCATTTATTGGGCTCTTGAGAGAAGACAGGCCTCCAAGTATATCAACAAACCTCTATTTGTGTGAATACTTGTTCCCCCTCTCTGGTTTATTTCCTGAGCCCTGCCTGGGAGGAGTCAGAAGCACCTGTGGCAGATACCAATCATGAACCTGGCTTATGGGCTAACAGAGACATGCAGCCTCAGGGCAGGGAAGCCCCTGAACCAACCAATTCCACCCCTCCCATAGCCATGCTGCTAGCCGAGTCCTCCCTGCCTATGGGCACCATGTTGCCGAGAGGTAGATCCAAGTACCTCCCTGGGATCCTTACACTGGGAATGCTGTTCAAAAGGTCTAGCATGGTTAGCAAGGCAATGGCAGGCATCCTTTGAAAATGTCTGAGGAAACTAGTGAGGCAGGAGTTGTGTCTCATCCTGACTTGTTCCTATACCACAGGCCTGTGTCCCTCAACAGTGGGGAGCAGGCTGAGGAACCACAGGGAGTCACAGCGAGGATCCTGTACCCAGGGAACAGTCTTATGTTTGGTTCCAATAGACCAATAATAGAGATGGTGGCAGGAGCCCCGACCTGGTGTCCTGCCTGCCCCATGCCTTTCAGCCTGGTGTCAAAGTGGCACCTGAGCTCTCACAGCCCCACCAGCAGACAGCTGGGTGTAATGGCACCCTGATATCGTAAATCACAACCATTGAAGAAAACCATACTGTTTTGGGCTGCAACTCTGGAAACCATGTGAGGTGTGCATGAGCCTAAGAGTGGGGTCAGGGGTACAAAGCACGGGAGTGCCTTGTGTCTGGCCTTTCTCTCACCTCTCATATTTTGCTCACCTGGCAGGGCCTTGCTCCAGGCCCCTTCTTCCTAGAAGCCTCCACCCATCTGCCATGTCTGGCTGTGCCCCTCCACTATAAGGTCCCAGCCCCAGTTTGGCTTTTGGGGGTTCCCCTGATACCTCCCATCTCCCCATGGCCTGGGTGCCAGCTGTGGTCCCACCCCACCCTCCATCCCACCCGTTCTCTGTGTGTTTGCTGAGGGGCCTGAAAGTGGCATCACAGGGCTAAGTGCCATCTATAGAGCTTGGCTGGGGCCACCGACTGCCAAGACAAAGCCAGAGGCAACTACTGCATTTGCCCTCATCCAGTAGTGATCTCTGCAATCAAACTGAGGCAAACATATTCTCCTTAGACCCAGAATCAAAGGAACTCGCCCTATAAGTCATGACCCCACTGTCAGAGGAAGGCATCCCATTTCACACGGAGACCGGGGCCTAGAGTGGGGCCAACTTTCCCTCAGGGGCTCAGTGGAGAATCCTGTTTTCCAATCACAGCATCCTCTTCCGGCAAGAAGCCCCCTTTCCCTTTCCTTCTCCAGCTGCCAAGGGAACAGCAGTCATAGGAAGAACTGCAGCCACCCTTAGTGGCTGCAATGCCAGATCAGGTTTCTGATCTACTCAGCTCTCTCTGGGGCCTGCTCACCAGCAAGATGGCACCTTTTAGGAGTCCGGGGCCCATCAGCACATTCATTTATACAAATGACACGGAGCAGGGATTCCTGTCAGAAGCCTGTGCAATGGTGGGAATCTCACCACTTGTTTGTGGGAAACCAGTGATTTGTAACAAGGCGTGTCAGCCAACTGGCGGCTGGGTACAATCCCTAGGGTACTGTGGTCATTTCCTGACCATTTGCAAGAAGAAAGCTCTAGCTCACACAGGTCCAGATATATTCAATGCCACTGCACCTATTTTACTCCAGGGTGGCACTCTCCTGGACCTCAGCTTCCTCCCAGTAGAAGGGGCCCTGATGGGCCACCCCTAAGGGATTTCCAGCTTGCTGATCTTCAAGTTCAGTGTCTTCATCTTGAGCAGAGCTGCCAGGCACTAGCTTTGTGGGAGCCCAACTAGGACTAGTTCCTGGAGCAAAAAAAAAAAAGGGGGGGCCAAACTTGGGATCTTGCACTTGCAAGGCAGGTGGCAGCAACGCTGAGCTAAATTCCTGGCCCCTGGAGCAAAATTTTGAGGAGGCCAGTGGCCAGAGCGAGGTGAGGAGCCAAGGATGCTGTGTGGTTAGTTTCTGTCTCAGTTCTCTCAGAGACGTGCAGGGGCAGATGTTCCCGGTTATGTGCATGAGTTCTAGGGTTCACTTTTAGCACCAGTATGTACTTTGCTTTGGACAAGCCATTTCCTTATCCGTTTCCCTATCTGTAAGATGCTAGGAGTATTGTGAGGAGGTACAAAGGTGCAGTGTGAAAAGAACTTGGAGCTGCCGGGCCATGACCACTGCTGCCCACTGGGTGCTCTTCCCTGCCACACCACTGGCCCTGGCCTTGGTACGAGGACATCGTCTCACGAACAAGGTCTCACGGGAGGACCATGAATGCAGAGGAGGATGCAGTAGGATGGAGCGGTTAGGTCTTACCAGAGTTCAGCTAGTGATATAACACCTACGGGCTGGCCACAGGTTAACCTGGCTCATCAGGGTGTGACCTCTTAGCCCAGTGCCACTGGATTCCTAACACACTGGGTCACCGGCCTGTGGCTCAGTCTGTTTCACTGCATGTGGGGGGTTCCCCTAGTTTGTGGAACAACCGGGCAACCTGTTCATGACCGCTGTTCCCCTCCTAACAGGTCAGGCAGCATACTGGGTCAAAACAGGGCTGTCTAGGGAGGCCGAAGCCCAGCTCAGGCCCTCAGAGCCTGTGCTCTGAGCCTCAGTCCAGTGTATCTCTCAGCAGATACCACAGCGCTGTGTACTGAAGCCCCCTTGTGCTGCTGTCTGAGGAGAAGCCCACAGGGCAGTGTCTTCCCCATTCACTCCTCCTTGGCCACCCAGGTCTTGCATATGGTGATTCGGTGGCCACTCGGGCCAGGCTAAGCAGGAGAGGCACAGGCTGGCTCTAAACCCTTTGCCTTGCTTCGTTTCTAACATTTCCGGGTTTACCCCACCTCCCCGAAATCTTCCTCTCTCCTAACTGAGCTCCTAGGAAAATCACCTGAATCCCTACATTGGCCCTTCGTGACCCATGTTTGCTTTGTCCCCCCGTCCCTATCTCTAAGCTACCTCAGCACCTCACCCATGGCAGCAGGGTGCTGACGGCAGTCACGACGGCGTGGCTTTAACTGTGCAAATGCTGCACAAGTGCACCGTACACGATGAGCGTGTGACAGAGGATGGCAGCGGCTCTATTCATCTCTTGCTGTGGGACCTTGGGCCCCTCACTCACCGCTGCCACTTCGGATCCCCACCTGCGCACCTGTCCAGGTGTGGCTGGCTGGATGCAGGCCCAGGGCCGATCGCACTGCCTCACATCATTACACAGGGCTCTAGTTTCAGACTGGTGATGATGGCCCCTACTATTCCTTTACCTGAAGGAGTAAATAACTGCTATAAAACATGAAAATAGGCTGGGGGGGGTGTACTTCAGGGGTAGAGCACTTGCCTAGCATGTGTGAGGCCCTGGGTTCAATCCTCAGCACCGCCAAAACAAAACCCGCAAATTTTTCAAAATGAGCAGTTTTATGCTTCAAGTAAATTGGAATTTAGAAAGCAAAGTTTTAGTTTCCCCGTAGGACTGAAAAAGATGCAAGTAAAAATAGCTGGAAAATCCGTTCTGAATCCTGAGCAGTGGGTGAGTGTCTGTCGCTCGGGAATGCCCGTGCGCACAGCCCTGTGGCCGATGGGTGCCACTGACCCCCCAACCTAAGAAGTGGCGTTAGTGGGACACTGTCCTTCTAGACCACCCGAAAGCCCCTCTGGGGGGCTGGCACACTCCAGCTTCCCTTGGTTACAGCACAGGACAAGAAACCTGGCCTGACGAAGGGTCTCAAGCCCCAGAACTCATATGAAATAGAGACAATGTCAAAGTTTCAGCTTCCTGGTGTCAGCATAAAGCCAGGGAATGGGTGAGCTGAAGTCCCAGGCTTGCCAGCAGTTTCGGATACCCCTTCACTGTGGAGTCCCTCACAGCCCTCTCCCTGGCTTGCCTCTCTAGGCGTGTGCCTTCCTTGCGACAGCACGACACTCAAGGAGGTGGGACTCCATGTCCTGGGCGGGATGAAACAGTGAAGTCGATGTCACGGCTGTTTGGAGAATGAAGCGGCCAAACACCCTGCGTTGCAGCCCCAGGTGTTAGCAATTTGTAGCTTCAGTTTCTTTACCTGTAGAACAACTTATCTCCCTCACAAGGCAGCTGAGAGCTAATGGGGAATGGATCGATCAATGCCGGCACCCAGGCACAGTGACTGCTGGAGGCACTGCCACCAACAGTGTAGACGGCTATGACTCTGAAACAAGAGACCCGATGTCGAGAGCAGCAGGCGATGTTTCAGATGAGCCTCTGGGGCTGGAGGGGAGAGGGAAGAGGGTGAAGATGAAGAGCTGGCCATGTCCCAGAGGCTCAGGAACACAGTGTGAGCATGCTGGGAAGGGTGGGCCAGGGATATGGTGCCCGAACAGCTGTGTGGGTGAGCACTGTTTTGATCTGGGCCTCAATTTACTTATCTGTAGGACAAGTTCTCACTACTGGTACAGTTCAGAAGCCCAAATCGGCCCACTGCAGAAAAGCCTGGACTGTTTGTTCCTAGAACAGTGAATTCAGCTTTTCATCCTGAAAATGGGGCTGGACAGGGGACATGAATGAGCTCCATTCACCAGACAGCTGAGTCAGCCTGGGCAGCAGGGTGCCAGGTTCCCAGGGAAGTGCCCCGCCTGCAGGGGCCAAGGTAGACGTTCCATACAGGCCTGTCCCTCACGTGACGGCCTTCACGAAGTGAGATGTGAAAGCCTCGGGGGCACCACAGTGTAGAGCTGCACGCCCACTGGGCAGGATACGGCTGAGTGCAGGGGGACTGCTGACGTGATGATCAGCACATTCTGGTCAGTAGCCGCAGCATGGCACTGACTGGCAGAGCAGGTGAGGTCCAGAGCTTTGGTGGGCACGAAGAGTCTGGACCGATCTGAGCCCTGCGGAGGGAACGTCTGGGGCATAGACATCCCGACTTCTCCAGTGGGCCGCGGGCCAGTGGACCCTAATGGCAGATCTGTGCTCCAGGGTCCTGGCAGACACAAAGGAGTGGAGCATGTGACATCCAAGCCCCTGGCCCGGAGACCATGTTAACTGTGCCCACAGCTGTGGGAATAATGGTATAAAGATACCAGAAGGAACCACTCCAAGGACGTCAGTCACTCAGAAAAAAGTTTAGACTTCAGGGTGAGAGTGGGGTGCATATGTTTTTCACTGCAAAGCAGGTGTCTAGGAGTGTTCATACAGCCTCGCTGGCTGGATGCAGGAGGCGGATAAGTGCTTCTGGCCTTGGGCTCTGTGGGGGAGAGGCCAGGCTGGACCCAGAATGCAGAGGGCTTGGTGGCTCTGTCTTGTATTTTCCTAGCCAGTCAACTGAGAATCCTTGTCAGGAATTCCTGAGTTCATTTTCCTATTGGACTTCAAGCTCATCATGCAGGAGATGCCAGATCCTGTCCTGCACCTATATTCTTCACACTTTTTTGGGGAGGGCATCCGGGGATTCTTTTTGCTTCTTCCAGATACACCCCTGGCAGGGTTTAGGATGATGACACCTGGGATAGCAGCAGAGGGGTCTTTTGGAACCCAAGAGTGCAGCTGGGAGTGCCCTTCCATGATCTAAAGAAGGAACAAGACCCAAGGGTGTGGGACAATGCTCTGTACAAATTCCAGGACAAATGCCCATCATTTCCTGGGGCCCTTCGGGAGTCCAACTGTGCTGTGCATGAAGCTAAGGCTGCCAGAGGCAGGGGACCTGCCTGAGGATGTAAACCTAGGCTCCAGACTCCCAGCCGTTCCGCTGGCTTCTCAGGACCCTTTCCCAGTGCCATGCTCCGTGACTGGAGGATTGGTCTGGAAATGACAAGAAGTGGTTGGATCTGAGACAGTTCACTGCCACTGGGATCTGCAGCCTGATGGAGTCTAAGGTTAGCACCCTCAGGGTTAGATGCAGAGGGGATTCTGGTGAGTACCTGTGTGAACTTTGGGGCCTGGTCGTTCTAGGGACCAGCCAGCTCCCTGGGGAAGGGATCTTGGAGGCAGCAGCTGACCCAGGTTCTAGACCTCACCCTACCACCACACTGCTGCGGTACTTTGGGTGTGTCAGCCTCTTCCAGGCCACGGCTCCTACCTCTGTCAAGATATGCTGCAGACCTAAGTCACCCATCACCTCTGAGGTCTTGGCCCCATCATATTCAGGCCTGGCAGTTGGGCCCTGCCTCAGGTTTTTGAAGTTTTGGAGCCTCCCCTGTCACTAGACTAGACAAAGTCCAATGTGCACGCCTCCCTTGCTAGCTCAGGCCTGGAGATTTGTAGCTACCGCCCTTGTCTGGTGACCCGGTCTGCCTGTGGCAGAGTCAACTTCTCTGGCTCTGTTGCTCTTCGGCTTCAGAACCTGTAGGGGAGACCACTGTCTTCTTTGTCTTTAAGGGGCTTAGGCACGTAAGGGTGCTGGGAAGGAAGACAGAGAGGGAAACCCAGGCAACCCAATCAGGCACTGAGGCCACTTCTTCCCAACAGAGACCCAGCACAGGAGCAGGTGAAGGCATGAGTCATCTCCGCACAGAGGGGTAACTTGTCAAATGCCTAGGCCAGGCCCAGCTTTGCAGGGACACCAAATTGCAATAGACCCAAGTAGCCATCTTAGACGAGCAGCACATCTCAGAAAGGCAGGAGCTGTGATCCAGAGGAGGATGTGACACACCCAAAGGGCCATAGCAGTTTGGTGGTAGGATGGTGGTGCTCTGTTCAGGCCTCCTGAGCCATCCCAGCTACTGGCTGTTGCCCACTAGAATCCCAATGTTGTCTCCTTAGTGGAAGGGATCCTGGGGACAGGACCTGTGTGTTCAGCTCACGCTGTGCCTGGATGGAATCACAGCTAACCCTACACCGGCAAGACAGCTGTGTCCATGGCCCTGCTGCCCACAGGGTGACAGCAGGTGAGGAGGCTCTGAGCTACCCTGAGTGTGCAGGATGTGCTCAGATGCATGGCAGCCCCTCAACTTCTTGCTGGGAGATGGTAACAACAGCTGCCACTGGGCCCAGCTGCCCCTCCCTCTTCTCAGTTTAGCACCCAGGCGCTCAGCAGATGCACTGTTTCCATGACAACCGGGAAGGATGCCTCCACCCTGAGTCTCACACAGCAACACAGACCACAAGCAGGAGTAAGATGCTGGTCCTTGAGCTGGAGCAGATTCCTAGCCCAATGTCTATTCCTTCTCCACCAGGAGTACCGGGAGAGGGCCTCTGGGAGTTGGGTGACCTGGCTCTCTCTCTTGGTCCTTTAAGGGCCAGGCTTGCTTTGCCCTGAGGAACAGGGAAGACAGGAAGCCTTTTGGGTGTCCTGCTCAAACACCTGTGGGTGGGGTAGGCCTCCCAGTAGGAAGACAGGGTCCTATAGCATCTTCATTACTGAATGCAGAGTCTCAGGGCATGTCTCACCCTCGTCACCCTGTGGCTACTTTTGTCTTGGCTTCCTTATTTTCAGGTTGCCATAACACCCGTTAGCTCTGCTCGCCTTGGCAAAGTGGGTAGGAATGGCTCCAGTCTTACCAGGGAGAGGAAGCCATGATGGGGGTACTTACACCACTTTATAGGCCTAGAAATGAGGCCCCTCTGTCTACCTTCTAACCTAGGACCCAGGAGAGCCCCAGACAGTCCAAATCACCCTTGGGTTTGGCACCTCAAGACCTCAGGAGTTGGGAGGCATTTAGGGGGAAACTGGATGTCACCTCCAGCCCAATCTATTTAGTGCTCCACTCTTTCTTTTGCCAACCTAAATGCTATCTTACATTTTTTTTTTTTTTTTTTTTTT
>NW_022900924.1:6239737-6279048 GCF_012274545.1 Fukomys damarensis | reverse complement strand
TGCCCTACTGTTTGCCATTGGTGAACTGGGAGTCTGTCCTTGTGTCTTGCTTAAGTGTTTTCTCATTTTTATTTTTGTTGTCGGACTGTCCTTGGTTTAATCTCTGGGTTATCACCCAAATTTTTTTTTTTTTTTTTTTTTTTTTTTTTTTTTTTGGTTTTTTGAGGCAGGGTCTCACTACGTAGTTGGGACTGATCTGGAACTCACTATGTAGCCCAGGCTGGTCTCGAACTCAACAGTGATCCGCCTGCCTCAGCCTCCCAAGTACTGGGATTACAGGAGTGAGCCACCACGCCCGGCCTTTAAATGCTATTTTGACAGACTGGAGAACTGGATTAATGAGGCTAATGACTTTGTAAACCTGACTGACCCTGAAACTAGGGAGGGTACAGAAAGGATCATGCTAATGGCTAGCGGAAAAAAACGAGGCTGTGGGTAGGGAAGGGCTCTCAACTGCCTGCTTACTGGGGTGCTCTTCTTCAGGATGGTCACTGCTCCCTACACAGCTGCCCAAGTGGGAGTAGCTCACCTACTATCCAAGCTGGCCCCCGAGGCCCCAGCAGCCTGCTGCCCCTGTGGTTTGGTGGGTACTTAGGATGCTGAGGCAAAACAGGCATGGCCTTGTCTATGTGGAGCGCTTTTTGGCACTAACACCTCAGCTTAGGATTTCCCTTCCCATTCTGCCTCCCTCCCAGCAATACCAGCCACTCCATGGCTCCCAGATCCAGCCACAGGATCAGGGGCTTCCCAAGCAGAGGCGTAGTTCAGAGAACTGAATTCCACAGAAGAGGCAGATATGTCTATTCTCAGGCAGCACCTCTATTCTCAGGTCCCCTTGGGAAGGCCCTCACTTAGCTCAGTGCCCACCCAACTTTGATCTGACCCTCTCTCCCTGGACAGGCAGCTGCTGGTCTCTCAGCAAAGCAGGGTAACCCTGCTGAGCCTCCCTCCACCAGCAGTGCTGCCAACGTGTTCTGTGATCAGGCCCACTGTGGGCCGCCTTGGTTCTCCACCTTACCCGAGTCTTGGGTCCTATTAGCTGTGAGACATCAGTTATTTTTGGCAATTGTGAAATGAGTCACAATAGAGACACGGTCAACAGGCAGTAATGAGGAGGCTGAAGGCCGGTATCTCCTACCCACCCACTGGGTGCTAACCGGGCCTCACAAAGACATTGCTCTTCCTAGGAGGATACAGGGGCTCAGGGTTGAGATTAAAGCCCAGTCTCCCCAGGTATCTTGGTAACCTCCAAGCATCTCTTCTCTGGTGACAAATGGTCACTGCTAGTTCTAAAGCTCCTGCTGCATGCAAAGCACTCTTTTTCCTTGAGGAACAGACAGGAGCAAAGAGCATTCCTCACTTTGGACTAGTTCCAGAGGAGGGATGCACGTGCCAGCAGCTGTCCAGCATAGAGGGGACACAAGCAGTGTCGTGCAAGCCAGAGGGCAGGAGGCACAGAGTGTGATGTCTGGGCTGGGATCTGGGGGTGAGAAGGCACCCAAGCTGAGTACAACCCACCAAGTACGGCATGCAAAAGGCCTAGTGTCAGGCTGTGAGTGTCCGCCTGTGTCTGTTCTGTGATGGCACCCTCATGACACTCAGGGAGCCCGTCTCTACCACCACGGTCATCTCCTGCTGGGACCCATATTCCTGCATAGACTCTGTGACCACTCCTGTGTAAGGCCTCCAGACCATTGTGTTCCTGACCAAGTGATCCCTACATCTCCCTACCTCCTGCCTCAGCCACCTGACCTCTGCCTGGAGGCCTTCGCCATGCTTTCCTTTGTTCACATAGCTGGTCAGTTCATTGATTCCTGCTTTTGAAGTCGTTCCTTGTCATGACCTCAACCCTTTAATTCACTGAGCTGCTCTTAGCACCACTGGACCCTGTTCCTGCTTCCACCAGTCATCTGCCTGTGAGCGCAGGGGGCACAGGGGCTGCTCTCAGCATGGAGCACATGGCAGCGAGGGCCACAGGGTGCATGTCTTGGGGTCCAGCAGAGCAGCACTCGTGTGCGCGTGTGAGTGGAGACATGGTAGGGGCCCAAAAGCTTCTCCAAGGATGCTTAAAGTGTGGCTGGGGCGAGTGACAGGCACCCAAAGGAAGCTCTGAACGTGGTGGTACTGGGCCCCTACTCTACATCACGCTCGCTCCTAGCCTGGCCCCCAGTGACGGGAGGCCTGCATCCTTCTTTACCACAGCTTCACCTTTCAGTGGGTCAGTTTGCCAGAACAGACTGAAAAGGTGTTTGATAACCAGGTGTTCTTCTGGCTTTAAAATGACCAGGAAGTGTCTGATCCTGTATCTTGGCAGGTGATGCCTTGCATTTTATTTCCATGGTTAAGCACACCAGGATTCCGTGTACAGAGATCCCAGAACCCAACTGTGGTTGCATTCCCTTTGGTGGGTTTCATGTGCCACTTGCTGGAATACTCTATGGCTCAGCTGCCAGCTCTTGCTCCCCGAAACCCCACTGTTACTACCACCTGCAAGCAGAGAGCCTGGAATCCACAGAACCCACCTGTGACAGTGGAGATCAGAGAGCAATACAGAAGGACTAGCAACTTGGTGGCCGCACCTCATACACTCAGACACTTGCAGGCTTCTGGTGTTCATGGGGCCCTCATTCTTCCTTCTGGGACACTGCTTCTCCCATCCCTCATCTGATGCCTCTTACGGCCACTTTCTCTTCTCTTAGCCAGTCCCTTCCTACCCAGCCAGGGGCTGCTCGGCGGCCACCCAGATAGGAAAGGAGACCCATCCATTTTACAAGGCACTCAGCCATGTAGGCCTTGGGCAATGACAGATGCGACTTCCTGAGCTGCGGGCTGAGTAGGGATGTGTTAGGAAGTCAGAGCCTCTGCTTACCTGGGCCCCCAGCCCCCGACTACACCCAGTGACACGTGCAATGCTCATAGTAACAGCACCGGCCAGGCCTGGCACTTCAAACAGCAAGGACTATTTAAACAAGATAACAGGCTGCTGGGTAAGCTGTAACTCAGGCCACAATAGCCTGGAAAGCCCTTGTTCTGAACATGCCACAAACAGTGGAGAGCTACTTCCTGCCTCGCATAGCAGTTCAGCCTCCAGCCATCTCGTTTGTCAATACAGCATGGAGTGGGGGTCCTAAGTGACAGTAAGGGGAGATTGCTTCCTAACCTTGTGCAGTCCCTGGGAAGGAAACAGCTGAGGGTCTTCATCAGAGGTGGTGGCAGAACCTCCAGGTAAGGAGGCCTCTGGCTTTGCTACCCAGGCAATGGTCTCTAGGAACCCAGATTTCCCGACTGCACTGTGAAGGGCTACCCCTTGCCCAGTCAGGGGCTTGGAGACTGTGAATGTAGGGTACTGGCAGGCTCACGTCCATGACCCCTCCATTTCTACTTTTTTTGTCTCATGAACTTCCTTAAGTCCCCAGGAGCTGGGTGAGGACTCAGAACTGTGCTCCTGGGAAGGCCTAGACCTGGGAATCTATACGGACAGTGGTGGCCACATGACAATCCTGGGACCACCACCGGGCCAGGGCTCTACTCACCTTAGACCTTCAGTATGAGCAGGACATGCTGTTGCACCCAGGGCACTTTCTCATGGCCCAGCAGGGATTAGGAGTCTGAGCGCAGCCACAAGACACTACGCAATGTTAAGTCTTCATGAAGGTGGCAGTGGTTTCTCAGTATAAGCCCAGCATCCCTCGCTTCACTGTTTTTTTGTTTTCACTGGATCTCAGAATCAATGACTAGCAGGATCTTAAGAGCCTAATGAGACCTTCCTGTTCCAACAGATGTTGGTCAAAGTCACCAGGGAGGTAGAGCCCCAGGGAAGCTGTGACATGGCAGTGGGTATCGCGTACCCAGTGGTAGTGATTTAGGAATAGTCCAAGACTCCCACAAAATGCTGGGAGCATTTGTTTGAATGGGCCTGAAGACCCCAAATTCTGCTCCCCCGTTTCACACTCAGCAGGCTGGCAACACGTGTGATGAAGCTCAGGCTGTGGGTCCTGCTCCAGGTCACAAGTTTGCCCAGCCTGCAGGGAGGAGCTGCCTCTTCTAATGCTCAGTCTGTGTTTGCTTTAGCTAAAATGAGAACTGTCTCCTGTTTGCTTCCATGTTAAATCTTGCTGGCTTGATCTTGGTTCCCCTGCTCTCAGTCACTGACAGGAAATTAACAGACAGCAGGTTGCAGGTGCCTTGTAGACTGGAAGCTGTCAACACAGACACGGGTTTGCACAAGGAAACTGATGTGTGAGGAGTCTCCTACTGCAGATCCAGAGGACTCCCTTGGACCCACAGCTCGGCACCTTGCCTGGCACTGTTTAGCAAGGTGCATGCTCTGTACTCCTGGCTGCTGGGCTGTGCCTCACTCTGGATTTGTAGGTGGCAAGGCTTATGAAAGCACCTGCAGCAGGCCCTGGTCCATGCCTGTGATGGACACGAGAAACTGTGGGTAAGGAAAGATCTCAGTGGGCAACTGGTGCTCATGATCTATAAGATGGATTTCAGCAAGGCTCAAAATTTAAAAAAAAAGGACTTGGGTCATTATTACCCTAACCCAGTATCTCCATGTGCAGGAGGTAGAAGGGCAGAGCAAGCTCAGGCTCTGTCTGAGATCTAGTTGAAATGACGGAATCTCTCGTGGGAAGAATACATGTGTGTGCTGTGCAGCCACACAATCTGGATGTGATTTTCTCCCTGGCTCCTAAGCACTGGCCCAAGAGCCTGGTCCCTGGAACTGCTCTGGCTCCAGCACCCATCACTGCATATCCTGAGGTTAAGGCTGGTGGCTGTATCCTGCTCAGAAAGCAGTGGCTACCAGGTAGAAGATCTCAGCTTTTGCACAGTCCTTTTGAGGAACTGCTACAAGCATGGGGTAGGATAAGAACATGAAAGATGAGGTTCCTGCCTTTCCCGAGCAGCTGTTCTAGGACAGAAAATTACTTTTGCACCCCTAGCTGATGACCTGGTCATCAGATGTGAAAAAGTAGTTCAGAGTCATATAGGGCAGCTGGGGCGTGGTCACTTCCAAGCCCGCACAATGTCAGGAGCCTTCATGCCTGGGGTAGTCCCTGCCTGAGGACTCCTGGGCTGTTCATGTCCTCCCTGGGTCTCAGTGGGAGAGGTACCAGGGTTGACTCTGAAGACATTTTGAAATGAAGCCTTCTGGACAGTGATCAAGACTTAGACTCAAGGCCACCAAGCCTACACTGCAGGTTGCCACCTCCTGCAGCACTATAAAGGCTACAGAATTTAGAAGACACACAAGAGAGAAGAGCACTCCTTTGTGTAGTACCAATATTGCCGCGGACACATTCCAGGATCACAGGGTTCTCAGCAGCTGATGGCACTCATCCTGGACAGCACTTTCTGAGCTCTCTTTGCCCCGTTTCCAGGCAGGTTCCTGACTCTCACTCTTCACTGGGAGGATGCTCTTGACCGTCAGGCATCACTATCTCGTGAGGAGCGATCCCTATGTATCCCCACCACCTCCACTCCTGTGCTTACCTGCAGCATCCCATGACTGTGTAAGCCCGTCCTTCCAGGACAGGCAGTGAAGAGGACAGCAAGGGACGGCCCAGGGTACTACCAGGCTGGGCCAAATTCCAGGCAAAGGGACCACCATGCACCAAGGACAGTGCTGGCACAAGGCGGGGCCTGGGGTGGCTAGGGCTTAGGTAGTCTTGGGGAGGCCCCTGCTATGACTTCTGAGCTGCAGAAGGCAGACAACGGGCTGCCTTGACAGCTGTCCTTGTAGACAGTACACTGGGGAAAGGGTGGGTCCAGAGGCCAGGCCAGTGAACAGATCATGACCTCAGTCCTGCTGAATCCAAGCAGGACTACGGTGTCCCTTGCTCCCCTAGGGGGCAGGCTTGTCAGGGAGAGGACAAGGCCCTGCGAGAAGCATGGCAGTCACAATTAGTCCTCCAGCCTCCATGGAGTCTTCACTGTCCAGTAAAGATCTTCTGCCCTCAATAGGCCTCACTACTTCAGCCAAAGGGCTGGGATACCCTGGGAGGAACTCATCCTGTGCTCCAGCTTCTTTGGTCTGAGTCACCCACATCACCACCCCCGCCTGGTCCTGAACAGACAACTGAGGTTTAGAAGGCCGGCCTGCTGGGTATGGGTGTCAGAGGACAGTGTCTAAACCCCAAACCTGGTGCTCTTCTCTGTCACTGTGCCATGCTCAGTCTGGGCTCTGTGCGGCCCACTGTAAGCACAGGTAACAGCAGACAGGCACTGAGTCCTTCTATGCTGAGGCTTAACATGGGTCATGCTAAAGAAGGGTAGAAGGAAAGCCCATTACAGGCTTTCTGTCCATTTCTTCTACAAGCGCCTTTTCTAACTTACAGCTGCACACAGTCTCACTTTACAACTGAGGAAGCAAAGACTAGACAAGTTCATCTATGCTGAGGCTCAGCCAGGGCCAGAGGCCACATGTGACCCTGTGCTGTGGCCTCTTGGCTGCTGCAGCCTCACCCATGGGGAGATGAGGCTCAAAGAGAAGTGTCTTGATCCCTGAGGTACTGAATGCGGAGTCACAAGGTGCAGTGGTCTCCTTCCCACCCAGGAACCACAGATTGCTTTGGCCAGCATTTCCACTGTGCCCTTTCAAATTGGTGTTCTGGAGTCCTAGGACACAAAAGCCAGAGCCTATGGCTCCTGGGGAATGGTGAGCAGGTCACAAGTTTTCCAGTGCTTACCTGTTTGTTGCCTGAGAGGCCCATGGCCCTGTGGGGAAGGGATTTGTCTGAGGTCACTGGGGCTGGGCTGAATTGTCCCAGAGGCTATAAATGTCCTGGGTCAGGATGCTGTTGAGCTTCTCCTGGGGTCATCACAGTCTAGGAAAATGTGTGTTGGGCTAGAGCCCTAGACGAGCCTCAGCAGAGAACCTCACTACTAATGAAATTAGAGAAAGTGCAGGAGCTAAAGAGGCATTCACCACAAGGTGCAATGAAGACTAGATTAGGGTAAGTTTCAGCCCAGGCTCCTGGCCATGCTGGACTTGTCCCCTGTCCAGGTCAGAGCCACACATAGGAAGGAAAGAGGACCTTTTACTCCACCCAAGCAACACAGGCATCCTCTTCAGATGCTCAGGGCTTCTCCCTTGGCTGTCTTTTAAGTTCCTCCAAAAATTAGATGGAAAGAGCCCCTGGGCCCGGAGAACCCCAGAGATGGATGAGGAGGGCCCTGTACCCTATTAGTACAGAAGGTGAGACCTAAGTGCCTTGTCCTCATCCCTATTCACTCTCCTGTGCAAGGCTAGTCAGTGAATCCCCTGGGTGGCAGATCTCCAACATCTACCCTGGTGATCAGGGGCTCCCCACATCAGTGAGGCCTTCAGGTCTCCCAGCCTCCACACTGGAGTCTGCTCCTGATAAGTGAAAAACTTGTTTTTCAGTTTTTGGATTATACAAATCCCTTAAAACAATAATCTGCATCTTAAAACCCAGAGCTGTTCTGATGTGTGGGTAATGAGCAGAGCTAATGCGCTCAGGAAATTAATTACCCGCTGGCCCAGGCAGACTAAGCGGATGGGGACTGGGAAGCAATTCTACCTTGAAGTTCTTGGCACAAGAGCTTCGTGGAAAGGGGCACCTTTGTGAGCATCCAGTGCTATCATCTGGTAGGTGAAAAGTACACAGACTAGGGAGTGATGCCTGAGTCAGCCCCAGCTCCACAGTCACAGTGTGGGCAGTGCCACGGACTGGACATAGTACCTAGGTTCTTTGTCCTGCGTGGTCCTTCCTTGATTCCCCTCCCCCACTGCGGGGTATCTGGTGCCCTAGCTCTCTCTGCAAGGTGCTGTGCTATACTCGCCATGGTCCCAAACAGTCCCCTTGGTCCTGCCCTAACAGCATCCCGCAGCCCTTGGATTGTATTCTGTAAGATCCAGATCCGATCACCTTTGTCCAATCCACTCAGGCCCTCCTCCCAGTGTGGGCCCTCATCTGTTCCGCAGGCTAGCCTCTGGTGCAGAGGAGGTCCTTGGGTCCTCCGAGGGCTGCTCCATGCTGTCCCCAGCTGATCTTAGGAGAAGCAGGACGGAACTCTGTCCCTGGGTTATGAACTTGTCAGGACCAGGACCTGCACATATTAGGTGTGACCACTTCCTGAATGAATACCATGGGCTTATTTTCTCTCAGATAGAGAGGGCCCCCAGTTTGAGTAGATGCCATCATGTCAGCTGATGACAAAGGGGAGGCAGGATTCCAAGGCTGCTTCTCTGTGCAGCAGTATTTTCTGAAATCTGGCCAGGGGAAGCAGGAGTGAGGGTCAGATAAGTGTGGAGCCACCCTAGAAAACGACTCCTCTCTAAGGGGTTGAATGAGAAGAGCTGTAACACACGCGGTAGGTGGGCCAGACTTGGGAATCCCCGAGGAACCACAGAGGAGAGACAGACACTGTCTTGCTCGTCAAAAAGATGCAAACAGTGGATTCAGTGATCCGCTGATAACTGAGCCTGACCCAGGGTTGAAGACGCACTGCCTGTGGCATGCTGGTAAATGTTTAACAACTGGCTTGGGGTAGGGGGAGTGGGACCGATTTGTAGTGGTTGCCAATTTCTGTGGTGTAATTACTGCCACTTGGATGATTTTATGCTATTAATATGATGTCAGACTGCTCACAATCTTCTTAAAGATTGAAAAATTGGCTCTTAAGAGCTGGTGTGAGCCAGCTCCAGCTGCCCTCCCCCAGTGGGCTGGCATAGAGAGGGACTGCTGACCCCTAATCTGGGTCCTGGCATCCTCCTCTGCAGGAGGCAAACACTGAGAGCAGCACTTGCTCTCTCTCCTTGCAGTTTACCAGCACTAGGGCAAGAGGCTGCGCCCAATCAAGCTATAAGGCGGTGCTCTGAGGCCCACCTGGAAGAATTCTTGTCTTAGTAGGGTTACCAGGCTGAGATCCAGGGGTGATCCCAGACCATCACTATGCAGACTTTGCCAAGTAATATGGCAGATTCAGCTCGGTAAAAGATGAAGCGGTGGGGCCTAGTGTCCTACTGCCACCTGCTGTGTTTAGTGACAGCTTGTGTATGGAGGGTGACAGTAGGTGACTGACCACTATGGAAGGACAGGTGATGCACTGAGTAACAGAGCCAGGTTCATAAGGATAGGAGGGTCACAGATGAAACAGCCATATCAGGAACCCAACGATGCACCATGCAGGTGAAGCTGGTGAAGGAGGCAGGGAGGCATAGTGCGCAGCAGATATCTAAGCCCAGGCCCAGGCTTTATCCCACCAAGAGCAACGAGCCACTGCGCAAAGGCGACCGAGGAATGACCCTGCCCTCGGAAGCTCCCAGTGTGACAGGGAAGGAAGAATGGAAGAAGCTGCTAGTGAGAGTGGCCTCTGAGGCTGTGTGTCCCCTGGCAGCAGAAGGAAGGAGTTTCTACTCAAGGGATCTGGAACACCACTTGGTAAGCACCCTGGACCTTGGGCATGCTCCCTTCACGCATACCGCTACTCTGCTTTTCACAAGTTGTAGTCAGTGTCCCATGGAAACTGACATGAAGTCCCGGACCCACTAGTCACTGATCAGGGACACAGACTCAGAGCAGCCCAAGGCCCACTCGGGTGTGAGCCAGACGGCTGCAGCGCCAGTTAAGACTAGGATGAAGGCCAGGTAGCACAGGCAGAGACCCTGGTTCAGGAGCCTGCTCTGAGGTGGCGGTAGAGGCTGCTCACAAGAGCTGGCAGCACCTCCGGGCCAGGAGTGGTCCAGCTGTGCACGTACAGCCAGTGAAGAGGATGCTGCCTGGTGTGGCCAGCTAAGCCCTGCTTCCCTACTTTGTACCTGCTGCAGTCAGGTCCTCTCTGTCTCTCATCTCTGTGGATCTCCCCAAGTTGTGCGGCTCCTGTCCAGTCCTTAGAAACACAAACCTCTGTCAGCCTGGCCCCATCTCTGGCTCTGGCCAAGGAGGTCTCTGCTGTTCCAGGGTCACAGTGATTTGTGGATGTCACAGACAAATTGCACATGGTCTGGGCACATCAAAAGATGAGGAGGAGCTGCTAGATCAGTGCCCAAAGCTAGAGAGGAGCGAGCTCCCGCAGGTTGGCGGTTCACCGCTCTGGCACAATTCTCAGCGCTAGACGCTATTACTGAAGCTATGTCCTGGGCGGGGCTGAGAGCAGGAGGCAAAGCGGGCACATGCTGCACCAGAGCACCCCACTGTCCTACATGGATTGGGTGGGGGTGGGATCAGGGCTGCCGGCCACCGCAGCCCTCAGCATGGAACCAACCTATACCCCAAACCCCTCTGTACTCCACAGGGTATGGGGCTGGTAGTGAAGGGGAAATCTCTGGAATCCCCAGGGGCAACACTGACTCAGCCTGGGGACATGTGATGCAAACTCAGCCTCATCTACAAAGCTGGACGTTGGAGATCACTAAGGGATCCTTAAGTCCAAGTCCAAGTCTATGTATGCTGGGAGAAGAGCACTGTCCATACCTGGATATTTCCCATTTATAATCCCTTTTTTTTGGCCAGATGTAACCGGCTCCATTAGCGACAGGTGAGAGCCTGTTTTACTACAAACACCTTGCATCTCCCTTAGCACCTCATTTCATGACAAAGCTGCTTAAGCACCACTCTTAAAGCACAAAAATAAGTTCCCTTTTCAGGCTAAAAGTGCTGAGGTGAAGGGTACATACTATTTACAGGGCCACCTCCACCTCCCCCTTCTCAATAGCATGCACCCCAGTTAAGGATCAGCATTTGTGGAGTCCCCCCGCTAGAAGGGCTGAAGCCACGGCCTCAGGACTCCTGCTTTTCCCAATCCTGCCTGTTGCCTGCCCACTCTACAGCACCCACTGAGTGCAGGCTGTGCAACGGGGCTCCGCCCACAGAACAGGCTGTGTGCTCTCAGGGTGTGCTAGGGCCACTGACCTGTTCAGGGGTGGGGAGCGGCTGCTAAGGAGGCAGAGAGGAGGACGAGGGCCACTGTCTAGAGCTTGGCAGAAGCCACCCGCCCAGTGTTTGGCTGCTGTAGTACTCACCACCTACAGAACTTGGCCCCTCAAAGGCAATGTCTCCGTGCCCATCCCCTTTCTGACACAGGCTGACCAGTTGCCGCTTAGATAAATGGCAGCGGGGATACCTGACCTTCCAGAGTGAACCTTGTTCTGGCCCAGACCACCTGTGAAGTCCAAGTGGCCACCACTTGTCCCAGATGAAAGCAAAATGGATCTCTCCTGAGAATTGTGTCTGCTGACTCTAGAAGGAGGGAGCAGGTGTTCCTGGCATGAGAGTTTGTGACTGCCCCCCACTCCCCAAGTTCCTTGGGCAAATATTAAAACTTGGCTCAGGCAATCACGCCCAGCCCCCAGCCAGGGCCTTGTGCCAGCCCAGCAGGCACACAGCAGGCACACAATGAGCTTGTCACAGGGCTGGGACTGCTGACAGCTCTGCCAGGAAATGGGCAGCAAGCTCCCTGTGGGTTTCCACATGAGAATATTTGACACTTTACAACCAAGCCTTTTAATCTGTCCCTTTTGAAGGATCCCTCCATTAAGTGTTCAGCAGAGTCCATTAGCTGATCCGCAGAGACAGAAGTTGGGTGGTAGGCACCTGCTTTCCTACACTTCCTAGGCCTCCCAGCAAGTATGTTTTGGGTCCCCCTGATGCCTCTGATAAGGGAGTGAGGAGACAATCCTGCCGGTCACAGCTGTGCTCATATTCCACAAGAGCTGCTGAGTGCCAGTATCTCAACTTCGTCCAGTCCTCCTGAGGCCACAAAGGGACCTGTTTCTGTCAACTGACCCTTCTGTAGATTTACTACAGAGGAGGGACACAGCTTCTGCCTTGGGTTGGACTAAGTGAGAAGCCCATGAGGTCCTCACGCCTTTCAGGGGCTGTCCTCGTGTGGGGGTGGGGTGGGAAATTATCCAGTGCCACCCTGCACCTGGCCTCGGTGCCCCTGTTGGCCACAGAAATAACAGGTGCTTCTGCCCCACGGGATCAGTCAGGATGGTGCCCAGGACAAATCCCCATGCGTCGCTGGGCAGTGTTTTAGCCTCTGATGCCACCTGGGGGAGTACCAAGTTGGGCACTGGAGGTTCACCTGGCTCTGGAATCACCAGTGCCTAACAGGACTGCAAGGGGAACAGACACTAGCACCTATCAAATCCTCTTTGGGGTGAGAGGAAGTGTGGCCAAGGGTGGGCGTGGCTCCTCATGTGTGTTTGCTGCCATAGTCCACGGATGCCTTGGAATCCACCTCCCCTCGCCTCCAAGGTGCTGCCCTGCACTTGCTGCAGTCCTCACGCCCAGGAGCCAGAGATGCTGACGCTCTCCTTGGCAACGTGCTGACGCAAAAGCCAGCGGGCGGGCTTGGGGGGGGCTGTGGCTCCTCTGCCAAGCATGGGGGCAGGGGGCACTGCCAGCCTCCATTAGAGAGAAGATGAGGCCTTGTAGTTGAGCAGGGAAGGAGAACTCTGGAGAAGCCGTGTCTAGAGCCTTGGCACCTGGCCCTGAGGTTCATTTAGCTTTTGCAAAAATTAGTATGGTCTGTTCTTGGCTGATTTGCTTTTGCCAGGGCTATAAGGACAGTTCAGGGCATTCCAAGAGCACAGGGCAGACGGTGGCAGGCTTGTCTTAGCCTCTGTGCAGCACTGGCCCTGGCCTGACTCGGGGGAGAGGCAGGCGGTGCTCACTGCCAGCACCACCCCAGGAGGAATCACGGGCGGGTATTGTCTTTCCTCAGCAGCCTGTTTGTTTTCCATCCCCAGATATTACTGGTGGAGCATGAAAGGTCAGAACCATTTGGAATCCAGTGAATTTCCAGCCTCACTTAAGTTTCTCATCAAGAATTTCCTTTTCTGGTGAATAATCACTTCTTCAGGGTTGCAGAACTGGGTGGTTGGGGGGGTGCATGCCCAGCTGCCTGCCACTTTAGAAAATGTCTTGAAAGCCTTAGAGCCTGGTTCCTCTAGGAGGCAAGTGCAGGCCTCACAGTGATTCCTGTGGGGACAGGGCTGGGAAAAAAATGAGAGATGGAAGCCCCACAGGGCCCCACCTAGTCTGTTCTCAGAGCTTACTCATGCGTGAGCAGTGACCCACCCAGTGAAGAGCACTCCATGGAAGAGTGCAGGTAACCGGGCTGGGGTCAGGGCCTCTCGAAGCAGCATTACAGGGATGAGTGCTGAAGGACAGGAGGATGTGGGTAGAAAACAGGAAGGTCATGAGCTCAACACTGAACAGAGCAAAACAAGCAGCTGATGGCCAGAGCAGAGAGGACAGAGAGGGAGCAAAGTAGGTGCCTTGGGCCCATGTTTGAGGATTGTTAGGCTGTCTTCTCACTGAACAGTTCAGAGAGCAGAGATGATAACTAAAGCCTTCCATGAAACTCAGAGCCCAGGCTTTCCGCCTTTGGGGCCAGGCGAACCTTTGGAGATAGTCAGAAAAGAATGGATCTAGGAGGCAAGCCTGGCATGGAGGGAGCTCACCCTGCCTGCCCTGGAGATGACAGATGAAGCACTCCCTGGATAGAGGCCTAGAAGGCTCCTGAGCTGTTTCTTGTCCGCTCCAGGGACAGAAGTGGACATGAGCACAGAGAGCCAACTGCCTGAGCCAGTATGACTGGTGACTGTGGTCTGGCCAGCAGACCTGCCATGATGCTGACCTCTGGGCCCGGCCCAGCTACTTCACTTTGTCTCATCGCCTGGTCAACCCAACCGTCTCTGCTCTGAGTAATACCTCATCGAGGGAGCTTGACCTCACTCGTCTGCTGGGATGTCACCTCTATCCAGAACCACACAAGTGCGGAAGCAGGGGGCAGCCACAGGGGTAAGAGGGGCTAGAACCTTGAAGACAACTCATTCACAGAGAGACAGCCTGAGAGTAGGGTGGACCACACCATTTCTGGATTATCACCCCACCCACTGGAGCCATCGTAATACCTGGGCACAGTTCTGGGGAAGAACCCAGATGCATGAAGGGAAGAAGCCCTGCTTCCTGCTTCCATAGCCGCCTGATGAAGAGGCCGCAGACCCTCTCTGCTCAGAGAACATTCAAGCACTCAGCACTGTGGTCATAATCTGGAGTCTTCTACAGACTCTCTTGGGGCCACAGGCCCCAAGTTAGAAACATCAGACTAGCTCAAAGGATAAAGCTGCCACCTGCCTTAACAAGACTGGGTGAAAGAAGGAGCTCCATCCTTGCAACCGACCCCAGAGTCCAGTTCTTCAAGGCTGGGTCCTTGTCTGGCAGCGGTTCCATTTCTACAAGATCCCCCCACCAGCATCTTCGTCCTCCTCTGAGCTCAGGGCACACACAGCCCACTCACAGCTCCTTGGGGGACTTCCTGTTTGTCACTACTACGCCACCGCATCAGGTTCTGGGTCTTTCCTCAGGGCTCCTGCCTAGCACAAAACCTCTGCTGAGCGGGACAGTCTCAGGGTATCCCTCACTTGTCTGCCACTGTTAGGTACCTGGAGAGGCTACAGGTGCCTTGTACATCAGGTGTACTGCCTTGTTTGGGCTAGAATATGCTGCTGCTCACCAGGGGCCTGGCTCTGCTGTTCCTTTTCCAGAACTCCCCTCTCCAGCCCTAACCAGCTTAGCACTAGGTCTAGGTCTCTCTTTGGCCTTCCCCCACACCACTTCACGATTCTATTCCCTTTTTCCACACAGTGGTTCACAGCCCAAGCCAAAAGCTGCAGTGAATCCTGATGTCTTCCCTGTTAATCAACTTACTGAGTTGCCACCCTGAGAACCCCAAGCCTAGGTCCTGGCACCATGGGATTATGCTTTCTTGACTAGACTCTGGGGATTCTGAGGGTGGCTGTTGTTCCTTGGACCTAAACTGTCCAGCACTGTCAGCCTCACAGATTTGCGGAACTGCCAAGCTGACCAACACTACCTGGCTGGGCCTTGTCCTCGTTTGTCCTGTAGCCTCCATAGCCTGAAAGCGTCAGGCAGGGACATGACTGATTGATTCCCTGCACTGGGGTGGGGGAGGTCTGGGGCCAGTAAGCGCCACAGTGGCATTTCTGTCTGCAGCTGAGGGGAGAGTGGCTGCACTCGAGGGTGAGCCAGGCTGCCTTCCACGGAGCCCAGGAGTATGGTGTCACTTGGGGGTGCCTTCAGACCCTGTCAAAGCACAGTGGTCTAGATCGAAATCAGGCTCCTTAAACAATGACAGCCACAAAGAGCTGGTCTTACAGGGGACCCATGGGGCCCAACACTCTGGGATTGATGTCCTAGTGTACCCACAACAACGGCCAAGTCCCACACTGTTTCCTGAGCACAGCACGAGGGGTATGAGGCCCCATCTCACTGGAGTCAACTGAATGTAGGTACCGTGTAGCTGTACCAGGCTCGGTATAGCAGGAATAAGCAGTGGAAACCTGGGCCTCACTCACCGTCTGGTTATCCTCATAGAGCTTCAGGTCGTAGCCACTAAGCTCCACACAGAAGATGATGGCCGTGACACCCTCGAAGCAGTGGATCCACTTTTTGCGCTCTGACCTCTGCCCGCCCACATCCACCATCTTGAAGGTGAGCTCCTTGAAGGTGAACTTATTCTCCACTATACCTGTGGTCATGTCCCGGGAGCGCAGAATGTCCTCGACAGTGGGGATGTAGTCAGGTGCCGCGATACGCTCAAGGTCATTCAAATAATAGGCAGCATTATCCTCTAGGTGGTACTCACTGGAGCGGCCGAAGCAGGCCTGTGCCCCAGGATCGGCCCATAGCCGCCGCATGACACCCAGCAGCTCGGGTGTGATCTCACCCTTGCTCTCAGCAGGCCCCGTCAACGCGAAGAGCTGCACGGCATCATAGGCGCGGTCGGGGTTGTGGAAGTCGATCTTGAGGGCAGCCAGGGCCCGGATGATACGAGTCAGCGAGTCGATGGCGTTGTAGATGATGAGGGGCTTATACTCCTTGCAGGCCTCCAGGTTGAAGCCGCCACTGTGGATGATCTTCATCTGCTTGACAATGGTGCTCTTGCCTGAGTTGCTGGTGCCCAGCAGGAGCAGCTTGATCTCACGGCGCTGCCGCTGGCTCTCTGAGCGCAGGTGGCGGTCGATTCTCCGGGACCTCCGAGCCGCCTCTTTCTCCTCTGAGCTTTGCCGACATCCCATGGTCCGGCAGCGGCAGGCCCAGATGTACAGCACAGGTGGGGGCCTCTCCCTCTCACCACTGAGCAGGGATGGCCTCAGTGAGGGATGCCGAAACGTGGGCCGGTGCGCCCAGCAGACGAGAGTCAGCTGCCCTGGGAGCGCTTAGTGCTGGCTGCGGGGCGAGGCCACGCCACCCTGCAGCCCCTGCCCCAGTGCCTCTTCTCTAGCTGGCATGGCACTTCGTGCAGTGGGGCGGTGGCCGCACCCTCCCCTCTAGTGACACTCCACCTCCCTTGTCAGCTGCGTGGCCTGATTTGCCGTAGTCATCCCCTGTCCTCAGTCTCGGTGGGAAGCCGTTCGCTGGCGTCTGCCTAGGCTGCTGCCGTCTGGTTGCTGGTTGCTGTGGCGATGCTGCTAAGCACGGCTGGAGGGCCCTGTGCTCCCTGTGGCCCCCCTGCCTCGGGCTCCCAGCCGTGCATCCGGCCCTTCACCTGCCAAACAGAGAACAGTGTGAGCCGCCCGCTGCTCTGGCCCCACCTCAGAATGGATGGGGAAAGGGAGCAGCTGACTGGGCCTCAGAAAACGCGGGAATAATCAATTCATCAACTCCCTGCTCCTCTGGAGTGCTGCACAGTTAGGACAGCAAAACAAACAGGCTGGCTGATGCCCACTTACTGCCCTGCTGGTCAGGAAGTTTGGCCGAAGCCAGGCACACAAGTCTGAGGGAAGGGAAGTATGCAAGGCCTCCACCTGCCTGCCCTCATGCTAAACACATCTACCAGTCCTCCCTGCCTACTGCATCTGGCTGACCTTACTCTTCCTGAGCCTCTGCATCTGGCTGGGATTTAATTATGTGACCCCACTAGGACACATCCTGTGCCTTATTCCTTGAGCCCTGAGGGAGTTTAGCCCCCACACTGTTTTACAGTGGGGCCTTGGCTATGGCCAAGCTCCAGGACCCCAACCCTAGGCCTGGGATAACTGGGTTCCTCCAAGACTCTCACGGCCTCCTGCAGGAGTTAGGTCACCTTTGCTGTCACTGGGCAGAATGTACACCAGGAGGGAGGCCAGCCTCTGCCTTCCCTTGAAGGCGTTCTGTGGGGCACCTGAGTAAGCAGACAGACAGGAACCCCAGTAAGGTGCAAGTCCTAGACTGGGGGACACCGAGGAGTGCCCGAGTGGTCAGCAGCTTGGGGCTGGGTCTTGAGGAATGGGCAGAGGTAGCTGCGGCAGGGGACGGGGCAGCAGGAAGACAGGGCCTGCACAACAGGTGCTATGGTGAAGTTTATCCAGGAAGGCAGGAGAGACAGGACAATTCCCAGGGCAACAGGAATCACTGTTCAGGTTAGGGTGGACAATACAGAGGCCGCCCTAGACTCAGGCCCAATCTTTCGTGGACCTTAACTGGGCCTGGGCAGTAGGATCCAGGCTCCTCTTTGCCATTTGCTAATTGGCAGTAGGAGAGATACAACACCAAGACAACTCCTAAAACCTGCCAAGCCCCTTCTAGCAGGGAGCTTGGGCTTCTGCCCCAAATGAGAGCCCAAGATGGGGTACACCTCTTGCCTTCCATCCCTGGCCTCTGTCTCTGCCCAGTCACCCCTCTTCTAACACCCTCTTCCTACTATGGCACCTCTGGGATGGGGAGGCCCAGAAACAGACCCTGTCAGCCAAGGGCCTCTCCCTCTCTCCACTCCTAGGCATGACCAGCACCTGAAATTCAACCTCCCTCAGCCCTTCCACTTGCTCTGCTCCAGGACCTTCACTCTCACGTTCCATTCGTCATCCACACCCCACCTCACTGTGCCCATACCTCTTACGTACTCTTCTACCTCTAGTCTCAGCAATCCTGCTCTGAACCAGGACCTGGGTTGCCACATCTTTCCCTGGCCCAGGTTCTATCCGCTTTCTGGCTGTGGCCTCCCATCCTCTTCTGCTCCCTTTCTCCCTGGACCAAGCTTTGATGTTGCCCCAGCGCTCTGAGTGCGTGAGTCTCACTCCCACATGCCCCAGGCTAGGACCTCTCACCAGCTATGTGGCCTTGGGGGTATCGCTCTATGTCTCTGAGCTTGTCCCTCATGGTCGCAGGCATCTGTGAAGAGTAATACATCCAGCACAGAGCCTGTACTCTATATAGGTGTCCACCAGTAGCTGTTACTACCCCGCTGACTCTATCACCCTCTACTCACTTTTTTGCCTCAGCTGGGCCTCATCTCTTATCCTTCCTTTCCTCACTGCCGCCTCTACAGTAACCTTCGGCTAATGTGTGACCTGCATGGCCATCTCCTCCCTGAACCAGGAGTGCTGGGTAAGTAGTGTTTTTCTGGCCTCACCCCTACAGAGCTGACATGGCCAGCCTTTAGCGGGAACTTTCCCACTTCTCTGCAGTTGTACCCACCAGGCAGCTGTCTACAAAGGAGTGCGCCAGCATCTCTGCTGACAAAGCAGTGATTAAAAGGTCATTTAGTCTGATCCCGATGAGGCCAAAACTACATCTGAGAATGGAAGCCTCGACATGTATCATCCTCAAACACAGCAGATGCAGCAGGACCACCTGCTTAGAGATGATGTGTAAGCAGTACGTGTAGTATGTGTGTGCACTTATGTGCACATGCGTGCATACGTTGTGTAAACAAAGATCCAGGAGCTGCTTCCCAAACAGCAATGAGTTCTGCATTAGGAATCCCAGGGAAGTGCTTTGTTGTCTGTATTTTATCCTATCTCTTATAGTTCCTTCAGTGACTTTTTGTTAGGAGAAAAGGCTTGTTAATAAACAGCATAGCATTGACAAGGCTTTGTCTCTCATCATACCTGGGGCTTGCCCTTCTCTGACACAGACTGTTAGCATGTAGAGGTCAGGGGACCCTTGGCTGCTCTTTCCTCCCCGCCGATGACCAACAACCCTGATGCACAACCTTCAGCCTGCTTGGTGGGATGTCTTCTCAGGGAGCCTTCCCAGCAGCTACCAGGAGCACCTGGGCTCTCCCTGCCGTGCCATCGTTTCAGCGTGTTTGCGGATACCCTTCCCCCGAGAGGCTCAGCTTGGGATGTCTCTTGCCATCACCATTTTAAAATCTGAAGTACGGTCAGGCTTTAAATGACCAACTCTCCTTCAGCTGGTCAGCGTCAAAGGCAGAGATCACCTAGAAAACAGGTTCCTTCCAGAGGAACCTTCCGAGTTATTCTCTACCACCTGAAAAGCAGGCTTCTGGCTGCCCTGAGACACTCTGCAGCCACCTCATTGTTAGGACATGGTGTATTCCAGGCAGGTGACACAGGAACCCCAGAGCTGGAACTTCTGGATGTTGAGAGGCGCAGACCACTTCCTGGACTGCCAGGAACTCGAGGGCACCCTACCGCAGGTTCCCACCCGAAACCTCTGGCTCCCCTCCCCGCAGCAATGTAGCCCGGGGAGCTCACTAGGTTTGGCACAGGCTGTTCTCTGCAGGACTCACTCCATCACCTGCCTCTCCACAGGCAGCTCCTGTCTGTGATGCCTTCTGCCTGGCTTCTGTACCGGAACTCTGCCTGCTTTTCACAGGTCAGCTCACACACAGGACCTCCCCTGCCAGCACAGTGCCCCCTCCCTTCTGCTGACAGCACCGCTCTGCCCTGTGCCCTCCCTTTCTGCAGTCTTTCCTGCTAGCCAGGATTTCCTTAAAAGCGTGGAGGCCATGTGGTGTGGGAGAGAGGCAGACCCTTGCTGATCCTGCTCCCAGGATGTTGCTGATGACCGGTGACGCTGCAGGGGCCTGTAGTTCTATGGACTGGGCAGGTCTACGCGGTGGCATAAGCCTCTTCTGCGGGTTCCGTAGCCCCTCCAACCCCTAGCTCTGTTGCCCAAATAGTCTGTCCTGCTTTGCCGTGGCAGCACGCAGCACCAGGTCTTGAAGAAGAGTAGATTGCACCGACCCAGCCTTTAGCCCTACATGGCAGAAAGAAAGGCTTCTCTGTCTGAGTACATGTAATTTGTGGTTCAGGAATTATGTGCTCCACCACCCCAACACTGAGGGATTGGGCTGCTAGGAATCAGGAGAGCAGGTTGGGGACAGTGGGCTGGCAGACTGCGGCCTGAAGTGCTGCTGTGTGGAAGCCCAAGCCAAGGGCTGGGCATGTGGACCCTGATCAGTGTGTACGGGCAGCTAGAGGGCGATGGGAGAATAGAGGAAAATTGTGGCCAGGAAGCAACCGTGTGTAACAGGACCTGAACAGAGTAGCAACCAACCGTCACGATAAGGGTAGGTTCCCTGCTTGAGGCAGCCTCTTCTCTCAGATCACCAGAGCCAAATAAGCTGCAGTCCCTACCCAGAATCCCTCCCGCAGCTCTGTGGGGCTTGGCCATATTTGGGGGATGTGAGCATGGAGCAGTGTGACTGGTGGGGGAGGGGACTGTACATGGGTGCAGAAAAGGCTGTAAGCAGGAGACTGGCTCTGAGGCTTGGCTTCTTAGATTTCACACAAGGGCCCTGCCAGTCCTCTCTCTGAGTCTAACCTGGAGCTTTACTGGACTTTAAGGGACTCTTCAAATCCCAGAACAGAATCTGATGAGAACCAGTCCAGAGGCACAGGCTAAGAGTTGGGTGGCCCGGAAACTGCTTATGGGGTCACATCACGACCTCCCACCACAGTGCCACCAGGCACAGCTGGAAATAACAGAGGAACAGACAAGGAAAGGAGCGCAATGGACAGAGGAGGAATTGTGCAAGGTCCCCGCAGTGTGTGTGTGTGGCCGAGTGTAATAAGGACAGCAGTGATGGACTGCAGTGGATACAGAATTGAAGGGAGGTCAGACTGGCTGGGCACAAAGAGAGGAAAGGTGTACACGGTGAGAGGAAAAGGCAGGGCAGAAGAGAAGCCCAGCTGGAAGGAGCTACTGACGGGGTCTAAACCACTTGTGCTGATCCATGCCCATGCCCACCCGGCGTGGACCGCTCAGATGTGTCTACGTGCGGCTGCATGCGCACGGGTGCAGGGCTGGTCTGCCTGCAGTTCGTGCCGTACACTGAGAGCAGAGGTGGCCATGGAGACCAGCGGTGGTGTGGTGAGGGGTGTGGGCCGAGGGGAAGACGGGTCATAGGCTCTGTAATCTCATATTTACTTACTGAGCTGTGGCTTTGAGCTTGGCACTCGAGAGAGGTGGGGCATGGCTCTACCGAATGAGGCAAACAGACCCAGTCTCTAAGTCTGTTCAGGTGGCGTCAGCAGGAGTCAGACCACAGCTGGTACACAGAATGACAGAGGTGCTGAGATTTATGACACACACGGAGCTCCAGACAAGCAGGATAATGAGTGAAAAGGGCAGAGTTCTAGTCTGCAAAGGTGGGTGAAGCCAGCTTCCTAAAAGGACAGAGATGACTGTGAACAGTCAGTAAAACAGGCAGACAAGCAAGCATCTGAGGGTAGACTGCTGGTAGAAGGTGGAAATGTGTCCAGCTAGTCTAAGGGACAGGAGGAAGAGCTAGGGTTGAGGTCACCTGGCAAGTCACCCAGGGGACAGTCAGGACTGAGCAAGGAATGCCACGACCTGCATCCCTCTAGCTGCTGGACCGAGGCTCTGGACAGTGGGAGGGACTCCTGCACTGATGTCGAGGCGAGAGGTGGCAACGTGGGCAAGGGCTGGGGAAGCAGATGCACCAGGTGGCCCCATGAGACACAGGCCGTATGATGGTCAGTACTTACCGATGAGTGGCAGCTGGGTGGAGCAGGGAGGCACTGAGAGCACCGCTGAGACTGGCCAGCAGGCTAAGATCGCTGGCTGCTTTTGGAGAAAAGATGTGGGAGGAAGCAGCAGGTGTAGAGGGAGCTGTCATCTGTCCTAGTAGTGTGGGACCCTATTCTTCTATGGCTGGAGCTTGGTACTGTATCAATCAGTGAGCACCAGCTAGCCCTACCCCCACATCTCCAACCCACATGAAAAGCTTGAGGCACATAAAGCATGGTAAGTTCACTAGGCCTGAGCCTGCAGCTGCCCTGCCTCCTCCCTGGCAGTCTTGGGGAAACTAGCATGCCTTGGTCTCTGGCTCCTGACAAGCAGGCTTCCCTGACTCACCCACCCAGAGGTTGCCAGGGTGTACTCCCCCAACCCTGAGTCCACTCAAGAACCCCTTTGGGGAAAGCCCCTCACTCCCTGAAGTCTCTAGGCCAGACCCTTCAGCACACCTGTGGACTACTCCTTTTAAGACCCTTGCTGCCTGCCCTTGGGCCTTTGACCCTGGTCCCGTCAGGCCATGCCCACCCCTCCCCCAGATGTGGCCTTCTCCAGGCTGCTCCTGGAACAGACATCAGGCAGGCACACAGTTGTGGAGAAGTGGTGTTGCCACTTCTGCCTGCCACACCAGCTGCCACTGATTTCCTCTGGTCTGTTCACACAGCCTGGAGGCTCAACTCTTATTGGGCATAGAACTTGGGCAACACAACACCCATGTCCACAACTATAGACCAAGACAACCTCATCGTATCCACAGCCTCTTCCCAGAATCTCTTTTAGGGCTTCCCTGTAGCTGTCACTCGGGTAAGCTCCTCAAGGTGGTGGAAGTCAGCCTAGAGCCAAGGTCACTAAGGTGTCACTGCCCAAGCCAGGCTAAGCCAGGGAACTCTGGCGTGGGAAGACTTATCAGCTTACAGGCCTCTTTAGGGATAAAGATCCAGGCCTTTTACTATCCAGAGCCCTGGCTGCTGGCTGCCTTCCCTTCTGGTCTCTCAAGATTAAGTATGCACAGAGAGGCAGTTCAGGCTTGCTGAGGAGATGGACAAACACTTGGGACTGTGAATAGATACAGACGCAGTGGTCTGGTATGACACTCAGGCAGAGGCTCCTCAGATGGCCAACCCTGCCAGGGACAGTGGGTAGGATCCCAAGGGGTAGTAGGCAGCCAGGCCACGGTGCTAGCAAAGCAGAGGGAGGGTGCACTCCTGGTAAACCAATGGGCCTCCCCAGTTCTACACAGATAGCCACACACCCTGAATCCTTGAAAACTCCCACTGTCCTGTGGTCCCAGCCTGGAGTGGGTTCAGCTCCTATCTGTTGTTCTATGCCTGAGGGTGGGAGCAAAGTCACGGTCCTCACCACCCACCAACGAGTCCTGTCCACCGCTGGAGCACTGCCTTGGGACCACCTGTGTCCACCTGCCCCTAGGCCTGTGCTCAGTGGAGTGAGGTAATGACTCAGCACCGCCTGTCCCCCACCTGTTTGCTCAGATGCCTTCTGCCCTGGCAACAGCAGCCCTTCCACCTGCCAGCTCCACCCTAGCACCCAATGGCCACTCTGTGGTGATCTGGAAAGGGTGAGGGAGGTCGGTCCAGTGACTGCTAACTGAACTCACTGGTGTCCATGACCATAGGCCCCTTCTTACACAAGGATATCAGGCAGTTTGGGGAAGGCCCCAGCCCCACAGCCAGCCCGTGCCTCACAATTGGCAGGGATTGGCAGGAGAAGTGCACCCGAGGTTCCAGAAACCTATATTCAAGGCACATGGGCGGTTCACACACTGCTGGCCTCAGGCTGCCCAACTCAGTGGTTGGGAGGTGCTTCCTCGGTCTCTCAGGACAGCGTGGCGTGAGCCTACATAACTGAGCTCAAGAGTGGGTCCTCTCCCTTACTCTCTGGAATTAGCCACACCCGAGTGAGCTCCCATGGTGGCTCTATTTGAGAACCGAAGGTCCAGAAAAGCCCATGCCTGTGGCTACCACTGATAATCACTTTCCTTCCCTCATAAGCAGGAAACATTTTCCACTGCCTTTTTACTCTTGGTTTACTGGCCCCACGGTCTCTGTTTTCAGCTGCCATGTCCCTCTCCTGCCCCAGAACTGCAGCCAGCGCCTGGTCTGGATCTGCGAGGGCCTTTACCCCGGACGTTCTGTGGTAGTCTCAATTGTTGCCCAGTTCTTCTGCCGGTTCAACTTCCCTTCCCTGTCACCTCGGCCTCTACGCCAGGGTGAAGCTAGGGACCCTTGACTGTGGGTTTTGCCTTTCTAGCCTGAGCTTTATGGCAGTCTTGACCCACGAGCATCCCTGCAATGGTCTGGTCACAGTCCAGGGTTCTGGCAGACTCTTCATGAAGTGATTTCCACGTGTGCTCTGGAACAGGGACAGCTGTGGGGTGGGCTCTGGGGAATGTCTGTCCAAAGGAAGCTAGGCATGGCGGGGTTGGGGAGAAAACCTTGGATCCCTGCTGTGGCCCAGCAATGCTTTCCAGGTCTACAGCACGCCCGGGCGCTCCAGACACAGAGGTTTGCTCGGGGAACAGCTGCACTTGGTCCCCCATCTGCTTGCTCCTGCTGCTAGGGCACCTGCCTGTGCTCATGCAGGTGTCATCTTATGTACGAACAGGCCTGGGAAGTGGCCACAACTTTACAGATATGAAAACCGGAGTTTACAGAGAGGAGGCGATTTCCTCAGTCACTTAACTGAGAAATCTACAGGGCTTAGCTACCACCCAGCCCTGTGCCACTCCACCCCACTCCACAGGGGGGTTTTAACACCACAGCCTAACATGGCATATCTGGGTATTACCTGCTGTTATTTACTCAGTGCTTTTCTTTAAATGGACTCATTTTACTTAAATAACTGTTCTTCAAAAAAAAGCTTCACATCCTGACTCTAAATGGAAAGCCAGAGTCACTCACTACAGACAGAAGTAATCTGAAATATACAACAGTGTAAAGCAACTGCTTTTGCTGCTAGCCAGGGATTGGTGCCTGAGCCAGGGCCAGGCGAGGCCACTTGCTGTTTCTTAAACAACGGGGATTATTGCCTGCTGGAGGGTGTGAGGGCCATACGGGCCTCAAACTGGGATTTTCTCCTTGAAGGAAAAGGATTGCAAGAGAAATAAAAAGGATTACATTCCTCACAGGGAGGGTTAGCACTGCTCAAAGCTGTGGCCTCAGGCCACCTCGTATGGTCTGGTGGCTGCCCAGTTTCCTGCTCTGAGTTGGGCTCCGTTCCTCCTGTAGACACAGACGGGTTACATAGGAACCACGGGCACAAAGACCCTATCTGCTAGGATGCCCTGGCAACGGCAATGGGTCTATTCTGCTATGGTGCGAACACTGCACCCCTCGTCCTCAGGCCCCAAGGCCTTGTCTCAGAGAAGTGGGTCATCCCTTCCCTGGCTCAGTTCCACTTGCATGTTCGGTGTGCCCTCAAACGCTTCACCCAATACTCTTAAATAATCTAGCAGGTAAGCCCAGTCCCGGGGCTCTCCGCCCTCAGATCTGTGAGGGCAAGTGATCAATTAGCACATCATGACCCATACTGGGCCCTCTCAGAATTGTGCCCCAAAGTATATGGCCCTACTCAGGGACGAGGACACCGTGAGGGAGCAAGGCAAGTCTGTACATCGAGGAGCTCATATTCTGGTTGGAAGACCATTCCTCATAAAGACCAGTGCTGTGGCAATGAGGACACAGTGACAGATGCAGAAGGTACAGTGAGGAACAGCTGAGGACACAGAGGGCCCAGGTAACTGTCAGAGGTGACCCCACAGACCGAGCAGAGGGGAGCTCTGTAAGATTTCTACAGCTCGTAGCAGCCTGGGGGGAAGCCCCTGGAAACAACATCTGTCCCTCTAAGGAGGGGGCTACAAGCCCGAGAGCTGCCCTGAAAACTCAGGGGCTCTCAAGGAGGCCATGTGCAGCAGGTGGCTCACCTGGATGGGTTGAATACCTTTGGACAAGGAACCCAGGCTACAACAGGAATCCCCTAGTCTAAAGCACTTCCAGGTTACAGCTCCTCAGTGTTGCCATGTGTGATACCGTGTGTGATGCCGTCTGCATGTACATCGGGAGGGCTGAACACAGAGCCACAGCGTGTGCTGGAGAGAGTGTCAGGCTGGCACCCGCGCCTATGCTTGTCTGGGATGTGGGGATGTGCGTTCCCTGTCTTTCCAGCTCAGATATTTGAAATGACCTCGCTGAATGGCTTGGCCACTGGGTCTCAGGATGAAGGACAGGGCTGCCTGGCAGGTCCCAGCATGTAGCAGTGCCAGCAAGGAGCAGGTGCTCAGTGAGGATTGAGGACGCAGACACGCACTCACACACAGGCAGACACACACTCTCACTGGATTCTGGCACCCTCTGCACCTCTTCACTTGTCCAGTGTGACTGTCTTCAGGAAGGGTCTGATGGCTTTAGGGTTTTGATACAACACATATTTTGGGACTAAAAACCACATCTTCCTGAGGAGATAAAACCCTTGCTTGCCTTGATGCTAGTGACACTGGATAAGAGGCAGGGACAGTCTACCCTCCCCAGGAACTCCCTTCTGGAGAGAGACGGACTGCACAAGACCACCCCTTCTTCCTATTAACCATACAAGAACCTGGGTTCCCACCTTCCTGGCTGCACCCCTTCCCCAGTGCCCTGCCCTATCTCAGCTGGGTGAAAGCATTACTCTTTGAAAAGGTGGGAAGGGAGCCTCCTCTCTCAAGCCCTGAGCCCAGTGGACTTGCCACTCAGTCCTCTATGACTTTGAGCCAAGTGCAGTGTGTGGCCGGCTGGGCAGCAGGGCTATGCTACACTCAAGGAAGAAGGCCAGAATGATCACTGACTGGTCCTCTCCCTCTTGAGGCTGCAGGCTCCTGATGAGGTGCTCTCTTTGACAGCAATATGTGTGTTGTTCTTCTGGAGTCCCCACCATGGCTGGTCTGGGATCTTATTTTGCCCTCCCTCCCCTGGCTGCCAGTTCTACTTCCCTCAAAGCAGGTGTTGTGAAAGATTTGCAGAACAGATGGATGGGTAGATGAAACGAACACCAAAAAATGTTTTCACAGAGCTCAGAAGCATCTCCAGCACTCCCTTTTGAGAGTGTCACCTAACTTGACCTCTCTCAGGAGCTTGTTGCCGAGGGGTCACACTGAGACCACCTCACTGGGCCTTATGTTCTGGGCCTCTGCTGGCCCATGGAGCCCTCACATGCCTGGGATGCTGAGACCTGGCTCTGTTTAAATCCAGAGCCCCCCCTGCATCTGACCTCTCCATATCCTAACCCTCCCCTGGCCCTCTTGCTCCTGCTCTCTACAAATACTTGTCAAGTAGGCATCCCACCTGCCCCTCCCAGAGTTGTAGTCCAATCTCTTCAGGACCCCAACCTCTGTACTTTCCAGTTTCTTTTCCCACGTGGGGCATGATTCCCTTTCCTGAAGGTTCTGCTTGTCCCTCCTCTTCAAGCACCCAGTCCTCCCTGCAGGAGCTTCTTGCCTGACTGCTCCCACCCAGCTCCAGTCCCCGGGAAACACTATCTTGACCACTTCACTGAAATAAATGTGAGTCTTGGGGAGCATGGGGTAGGGAAGTGACAGTGCACATCATACAGTACCCCTAGGCTGAGAGTTCTCTAGGGAAACCAGTGTTCCATGGTCCTTTGGTCCTAAAAAGCTGCCCCCTAGACCCTCCCTCTCAGGAGGTCTGGGGGCTGTAAGTTCTTTGTCTCCACACTCCTGGGGAAAAGGGGCTTTCCAGTTGGCCTGTCCTGGGAGCTCTGCTATGTCACTGAGCAGGCCCCTCTCATCCTCAGCTTTCGAGGCCTTGTCTCAGCTTATAGACCCTGGTTTACAACCTTTTCATGTAGAATGATCCCGCTCTAGGTAAAACACAACCCAAAACAAGAAAAGCCAACCCACAGATCCCAGCATCATTAGAGATTTATTTCTAACATTCATCAGTGCCCAAAGGCGGGGTCACTGGCTAGTCTACTGAAGTGAGCTGTAGCAAGGGCTCCTAAGAAATGATACACAAGTACTTTAAATATTTTATTTTCACTTAAGATACATGTACATTCACACGCCAAGGTCTGGAGAGAGCCAAGACCTTTCCTGCAACATGGTTCACATTCTGGAGTAGCTGCACGGTCCTTAAACCACTGCTCGCCTTGTGCAACATTCAGGCTACTTTCTTCAACAGCAGGGAGGTGCAAAGTAACTGGAATCCAATCCCTAGGCTGTTAATGACTCTCTGTCCCCAAACATAACTGTCTTGCCCACACCAAATGGAAGCACAGGTTTCCAAAACATCTACCTTGATTTCCACAGAAGCCCCCTTTATAGTCATCTTCCACTAGTCTATGTAATTGTCAGTGACATAATTACATAATAAGAACAACTGGCATAAAGAGGTTTGGGACAAACACAGCTGACTCAAAGGGGTGTGAAAAGAAGCCCGTGGGGGCCGGAGGGCTGCCCACTGTCCTGGGTGCTCAGCCTGCTATGGACACAGGCCGGCATGCTTTGCATTGAGAATGGAGAGCACCCACTTACCCTGCAAATGTTGGTGACAGAGAGAAAAGGATTTCTGCTCACCAAGCGTTTTGAAACTTGCAAATGACTTGTATTTCATTTATCACAAAAGTCCCTGCAAATGTGAAAAACGATAGGATGTGTATATTCAAGGTATTACCGATTTGGGCTTTGGGACATATGACTGTGGGTGGATTCCTTGTAGTCAGTATATAGTCACTAGGGCCTGGGCCACTGAATTAGCTTCTCCATGCCGCACCGCCCCCTCCAGCCACCTGACAGGCCTCATACTCACAGACCGGCAGTGGGTCTCCTCACCTTTCTCAGCCTCCTCCAAGCTCCCTGCTTTGTTTTCTGATGCTGGCGGCTGAACCCAGGGCCTACACTCCCAGGCCCCACTCCCCTTTTGAGACAGGTGCTCGCTAAATTACCCAGGCTAGGCAGAAATTCCTGTCTCAGTTTCCTAGAAGTCCTGGATTACAGGTGATTACTACCTGACTGCTCCCTGCTTATTCTGAAACCAAAGTCCACGTGAATGGTAGGAAAGACCAGGGTTAGTGCACCCGCCGCAATCCTGTTCGCAGACAGAACCCAACACAACTAATGGCTCTGCCCTAGCTAGGCAGGTCATAGCCTATCAGTGTCTCTCTGCTAAAGGAAGGCAACGACCAGAGAGGCTGTGCTGTCCTGGCTCTGGATGTTCTCAGCCACATGCTGTTTTCTGGCCCATGGCCATCAACACTGACCAGACAAGAGGTGATAGCATCACCCCAGGAGCACTGACTCAGTAGGAAATTGGGCCAGATCCTTCTCTAGTGAGGAGTAAATAAATATAAACAAAAATGGAAAGGACCCACCTACAGAGGGAAAGGGAGAAATGACAACCAAGGGGCAAGGCCTTCAATGAGAGCCAAATCAAAGGGGGCTGTTGCCTGGAGAAGCTGTGCTCCAGACTCCTGGCTCACGGGTTTCCCCAGGGAAGGCTAATTGTGTTTAATCAGGTCTCTCAGTTGGGTGGTCTCGGAATAATCCCATCTCCCCACCCTGGCTGAACCCTCTCTAGTGAGGACTCCGTGGGGCCAGATGAGTGACTGGCTCCTTCCCAGGAGCCCCCCATCTCCCTGTAACCCCTTTCCTCTCTTTATCCTCCGATCTGTCTGTCCCCACTTCCCCCTCACTCTGCTTACTTCCTATGCCTCCTAAACTCATACCCACATGCTCAGGACCAGCTCACACAGGCCAATGGCCTGGAAATCAGAGGCTCTCAGAGAACTGCAGATTCCTGCTCATCCCCCTCCCCGTCTGAGGAAGGGCCCAGGAGTGTGGGTTTTGTCACTGTGGGTCCTGCAGAGGCCAGGGGTACTTCAGGTGACTCAGAAGCTAGCACCAATCCTTCTGCTTGTAACAGGCCACCTCCAGAAGTGTCCAAGCCTGCAGCTGCTCCCAATCCCACCTTGATCACGTCCTTGAGGAGCGGAGGCTGAGTAGGGTATTCTTGTGTCCGTGACCAGTGTCCTGGAGAAACCCATAGGGAAGTGAGAGATGCAGGCAGGGACAGGGCTGGGGCATGAGCTGGGCACAGTGAGGCTCCAGCTGTGGCAAAGTCTCGGCCTGATCCCATGAGGAACTCAGGAGGGACGATGACCTCATAGCTGTCCCATCTTGAGGGGCAGGGGCACCACCTCCCAAGAATTTCCAGAAAAGGGAGCTCCAACAGTCAGGGCAGATGTCCAGCAAGGGGTGTAGCCATGAACTGCTGGACTGCAGCTGACAACAGTGCACACATAGGAAGAGGTCCCAAGCAACATGCTTGGTACTTTTCCTCTGCCCCCTTCCTAACAGGGTACCGGGTCTCAGGTCAGGGCTGGGCCCAGCTGACCTTCTGACTCTGAACATTGCCTGGCCATCGAGTTGCTCTGCTTAGCCCCTCTTCTGGACTACGGCAGTGAGCTCCCTGGTCTCCTTACTGTTCCCAGCTCCCCGTACTTGATGCTCCATCCGCAGCCAGCAGACTCCTTATAAAATCAAGGCGGAGCACATTTCCCTTGTGCTTGAAGCCTTCTGTCTCTCACCACCTCAGTTCAGATACAGGATCACAGTCCTTCCAGAGCCCCAGAGCTCTGCAACCAGCCAAGCCTCTCCAACTGCCTCTCCCACTTCTACTCCTGCTACACTGGCCCCCTGCTGACCTCCTCGCTCACTCTCCAGCACACACGGCTCCTTCTCAACTCAGGGCCGCTGCACCGGCTATTCCTTTTGTCCACAGCCAAAGTACCTTCATCCAATGGCTGAAATGTCCCCTCCTTGGAAGGCCTCCCTGCCCGTTGTACTTGTAGGTGCAAACTACCACTCTGATCCAAACACCTACAGCACACCGGCAATATCCACATAGCACTGTCCCTTTCTAACACACCGCTGTGTAACTCACAGTGTGGGTGCCATTCCCCTCATCGTACTCACAGCAGTGGGAGTGCCACAGGCAGGGGCTGCCCTTCTGTTTGCTCCCTGACACATCACATGCCTGCAAGGACCTCGCACCAAGCAAGTGCTGAGAAACCCACACAGTCCCCTGCAGTGACGGAATGAGGGATGGATTGTGTCAGCATAGGGACAGGACATCTGGGCAATCTTCTGAAAAGGCTCTTAGTGGCTTTGCTTTGGATAGACACAGTGGACATGGGCTAGTGGACTCTGATGCGCCCACAATGTAGAACTCTCAGACCCAGTGGTCAGGATGTTTCCTCTTTCTGTAAATTCTCTGGGGCTGGGTTTCTGTTGCTGCAGAGTGCACTCTCCACCGCACATACACTGTGCAGGTCCCCCAGCCCGTTTACAGGCCCTAACCCTTTTGACCCAGCCCTGGCCTCCTTCTTACGCCAGCCATAACCCCCCAACCCTGGCCTGTCCCCAGGTCGGAGGTACGGCCCCTCCATCAGTCCTGTAACACACCCAAAAGGTCGGGGGAGCCCAGCCACGGCCTCCCAGGAGCTAGGGCGGGGATGTGGGTGTTGGTGTGGCCCAGAGAGATGGGAGCAGCCCCAACAGTGCTTCTGCTCATCCCAGCCACAGGGCAGGGCGGGGCGGGGCAGGGATGGAACCGTGCGTGGGAGAGTGGTGCTATCAAAAAGGAAATCGATGCTTGGCACCAGCCCAGTGTTTGAGGGAAATGAATAGATTTTGGCCGAGGACAAAGAGAGTTTGATTAATCAGAAATTGGATAATGGAGGCAACACTCTAATTATTTTTCTTCCCAGAATTTTATCAAGAAATATGTTTGCACAGCATATCAGAAGTAATGGAGTGGGTGAGGGGGCAGCCACACTGGAGGAAAGTTCAGCTCAGGAAATGGCCACCATACCCATTTACCAGCAAGGGATGAATGGAGGGTCAGCCAGACAGGGTCCTGCTAGCCAGTCTACGGGGTCAGGAAACAGTAAGAAGGGTGGGTGGGGCGGGGGTGAGGCTAAAACAGTGAGGACAGCTAAGGCCAGAGAAGACATGCCATGCGGTGTGGAGAAGCGGGAAGAGAGAGGCACCGGGCAGAGTGCCTCACGTGGAGACTGCCCTGCTCACCAAACTTCAGTAGAGGTGGCAGGAGAAGAGGGGACACCACCAATTCAGGTCAAGTTGCCTCTTCCCTAGGGTCTGGGACCTGCTGGGGCCAGAACAAGGGCCGTGGGTGTCTAGTTTTTTAACCTTTCATCAAGGTCCTCTCTCAGGAGCTTAGAGGGTGTTCCCATCTTTACTCCTGGTGATACCTGGTGGACCACTTCAAGATCAAAGTCAGACAGGAGCACTGGGACCCCCACAGGATACAGAGCCCACAACTCACACACATGGGCCCTTCTTCCTTACTCTGCCCCCTCCCCCCACACTACTGCAACATCTAGAGCCCCAAACTACAGTTAGGTGCCTTCCTTCCAGGTCATCCAGTTCGGGTATACAGGCAGGCTTCTCGGAGTTACATGCTGGAACAGAGTTCAGCATGAGATTTATATCCAGAAGGCTCCTGGCCTTGCTATGCAGATGAGTCTCTGTCTCACACATTTACTTGCTTATTTATTCATTCAGTGTACAGAGAAAGGCTGTCAGGGGCCAGGCAGGGGGATGGACCTGAAGGCCACTGCAGGGACCAAGGCAACAGCTGAGAGAGGAAGACACTTTCAATAAATGGTGACCTGAGCTGCTTAGGGACTCCTGGTGCCAGCCTGGGAGATACTGCAAAGGGAGGCGAGTCCTTACCTCATAGAAGCCAGGATCTGTGTTTCCATGGAAGAAGAAATGAGGATGAATTGGAGCTGCTAGCCAAGAGGGAGAGCACAACAGTGGGACTGGCTAGTCGCTGCCAAGCATGTCCCATCCTGCCTCTCAGACCTGTTGCAGACATCACCAATCAACTAGAGGGGATTGCTCCTCCTCTAAGCCACAACACAGCTTTAGAATCCTCTTCAGCATAGTGTGCTTTGGGTAGATGCCCCAAATTTGGAATAAGAAATGAAAACTACCTGCATGTACCCTGGCTTCAGCCTAGAGCCTCAAGTTTGAAGGTGTGGAGGGATGGGCATGTTGCTTAGTGGTAAAGCATTTGCCTACCATGCATGAGGCCCTGGGTTCGATCCTCAGCATTGCTAAATACATTTTAAAAATAAATAAAAGTGAGGAAACCAAGGCTTAGGGAGAAGGATTCAACAGGGTCACCTCTACAGTTAAGTACAGAACTTCAACACAGGCCCCGAGTCCTCCCCTGTACTGAGCTGCCCTACTGACCAACTGACAGGTTACTTCCTAATCCTGGGGCACAGGGGCTATCCGGAAAGGCCACTCAGATGCCACTGTTTCATTTTTTTTTTTTTTTCACTTCCATCAGGATCCTGTCTCTCTCTCTTAAAGACAGTTCCCATAAATGTATCTCTGCAAGTGAATCCCCACTGCATCTGACCAAGGCCGCACTGAGGCATGCCACCTTCCTAAGACCGTGTGTTCGCTCGAGGCATCTGCTTCAGTGTGAGAAGACCGAGTTGGGCCTGATGGGGTCCAGTGTTGGGCTGGAGCAGGGTTTCGGATGTGAGGGCGTATGCCAGCCCTCTGTGAGAAAAGGGCTCAATGGGATGACCTGAGGTGCTCACTAATACTCCACAATGACTTCCTGGGTGCCTACTAGGCAGGATGGCCCTGGGTGCTGGGTTCTCAGAGATGAACACAGAAAGCCTTTGCCTCACAGAGCTTCCACTCAAGCCAAGGAGAGGGAGAGACAACAAAGATGATAAATAAAACAGAAAGTTGAACTGTGGCGAGTGCCAAGGGGAACGAGAGCGGCAGGCAGGGGCACAGGAGCTGTGTGGGTGGGGACACACGCTGTTCTAGAGAGGGCCCACCAGGCCTTGTATGAGGATCTGGAGACCCTGCTTGTGTGTGGCCCTAAGAAGTGAGTGAAAAGGAAGAGCAGCTGTGAAGACCAGCCTTCAACTCTGACACACGGAGGCAAACAACTAGGCAGCAGGAGCGCAATTTTAGGCAGAAACCAAGAGTGCAGAAATGGCCTTTAAAGAGCCAACCTCCCATCTTACCCACTGTGGGCCCCTCCTGGCAGGGAGTCCTCAGTCCCCAGCAGTTGTTAGCAAAGATGGGGCCCTGCAGCCCCATGTGCTTTTAGAGAAAAGCAAACTGAGGTCCAAAGAGGAAAAAGCATCAGTTCCAGGGCACACAGCCTCAGGGCTGAGCCCAGATCCCAAGCTGCCTCTACCAGGGGTGTTGGAGCAAGAAAGGAAAGGGCTGGATGGGAAAGGCCCAGGGCTTGCTGCAGTCCACCAGTCTGTCCAGAGTAGGGGCCAGGGTTTGAGAACTGGCAGTAGCCACACTGCCAGCTGCAGCTCAACAGGTCTAGCCAGGCCTTTACCATCATCTTTCCTGCAACCACATGAGAGATGGAGCCAAGCTGCACGGGGGGAAGCAGGGCTATTCCAGGCTGCTGATAACCCTCAAGCTCCTAGATTTCTTCCCTGAGGCCTGGCAAGTCAGATGTGGCGGCTGTCTGTACCCACCGAGGCACTGGGGAAAGTCAACCCACCTCTCTAGTTCTCAGTCTCAAGTGCAAAACCCATGTAAAAACAGGCCCCTCCTCTACAGCATCACTTGGTACTTGGGTCCCTGGAATGCACCTGGCTGTAAAATCCAGGGCAGGTCTTGTGTGTCCTTACAAAAGCCTACATCGGGTCTCTGCGGGAAATATGCATATCAGTCTATACTCCTCCACTCCGACATCTGCATCTGGGCATCTATGGCTCACAGGGGCAGACCCTGCTGAGGGGGTCAGGGTTCAGATCAGGACCCATCCAGGAACCTGGTCCTGGCAGATCTCCATCTCAGGGGCAGGGGAGGGCCGCTCTATGGCACAGGGGTCTCTTTCTGAGAGGTGTGGTCTAACCATAGCCCATCAGCACAGGTACAGCTATGAGAGGCTTGACTGAGCCCTCAGGGACAGAGTGTGTTTCTGGTTCCAGCCTGCTCCCAGGAACACCGGGCTTGACACTGTTTGTAAGGCCCCTCCCTGCACTGTGGCTTTTAACAGTCTTGCTTCTTAGCACTTTTTTGATAGATTCTCCAGGGACATCTCTAAAAGAGAGTTATACCTTAATTTAGAAGCAAATAACTCAAAACTCTGTGATGTAGCAAGCTTCTGTGGGAAACAGGAACTCAAGGAAGCCATTGTATAAGGCTACCAAGCATGCCTGCCCAGGGCCGGCTTATGCCTAGACTTTGAGATGTGCCCCCTGCTACCTACTACCTGAGGGGTTGCTGGCTGTTGGAGGTTCACAGACAGGGAAGAAATGGCGACTCACAGCCGGTAATTCTTCAGTTAATGTGTGACTCTGGGTTTCTAGGGCCAGGAGGCCAGAGGTTCACAGGCTGAGTGTGATCAGCCCTAGCAGCCTTGAGGGTCAATACGGCCCACCTGCCCACTCAGAGAAAGGAAAAAAAAAAGAAGGGAGCAAAGGCAGCAGGCAGGCTATGGGCCCAGCCTCGACACACCGTCTCTCCCCAGCATTGTGGCAGCACTGTCCTAGAAGTCCCCACAAACAGGGCTACTTTGTGGGTACGGCTCTACTGTGAGGTCAACAGGGCTCTAGGCCAAGCTCAATGCTTGCTCTGCTGTCACCATCTTGAAATGCTTGATAATTCCTCTCTCTGTTTTTGGTGGCACTGGAGATTGAACTGAGGGCTTTTGTACAGAGCTACATCCGCAGCCCTTTATTATTTTGAGCTAAGAGTCTTGCTAAGATGACCAGGCTAGGCTCAAACTCGTGATACTCCTGCCTCAGCCTCCCAGAGTGATGGCATTCCAGGCATGTACCATCATACCTAGCTGCTTAATACTGTAATTTCTTAACAGAGAGCCCATAAATTGTACAGCCTGAACCCCTGCCTGCCACAGTGCTTGGCACAGGGGTCCTGTGCTCCTGGGACAGTCTTCTCCAGCCTCCTTGGGGGCCATCACAATAGTGTTTGCCAAACGCAGTCTTCAGCTTGGCCCCTTCAGGCCCCATCCGGTGACTGCAGCTGGTCCTGGCCTTCCTTGCATCTTGATGCCGAGGACCCCAGGTTGCTGCCTCTAGTCTCACTCTTCCCTCTGCCTACTGTGAGCAAAAACACGGTTTCAGACCAAATTTTGGATTCCCTGCCTCTCATGAAGGAGTCTGGCCACATTTTCCTCAGCCTGTATCTGTTCTGTCCCACAAGTGGCTCAGATAAAAAATGTGCAGCTGTGCTTGTGTTTTCTCCATCAGCAGGCCAAACCTGCTCCTGAAAAGAAGCCTCCCATCTGACTGCCTCTCATCACCTCTACTGTTCCCACCTCACAGGGTCAGCAACTGCCTCACCTGGGGTGTGGGCCCCACCTACCCCTACCTGTCCCCGCCCCAGTCCAGTCTATCTCTCACAGCAGCAGAAATCCTTTAAGAGCCCAAATTACCTCAAGTTACCCTTCTGTTCTAAACCTGCCCAGGTTTTTCCCATCTCAGTGGGTAGCTTGGAGCCCGCCTGGCCCCTGCACTCGGCTCCAGCCACCTGGCCCTCTAGTAGGGCCTTCAGCCGCATTCACTCAGTACCTTTGCTCTTGCTATCCCTCTGCTGGGTATCTTCCCCTGGTTGTCACACAACTTGCCTGCATTACTCCACAGCACTGCACCAAGTCTCATCCCAGAGAGGAGCCCCCTCCCGCTTCTCCTTCAGTGTTCTACACAGCACATGCTCATCCGCCTGTACTCAGTCGCCTACATGTTACTGGCAGCACAGGGCCCTGCCTGTGGCAGGTGCTGGTCAATATTAAATCGAAGAATGAAGGCGCTGTGTTCCACATGGAGGGCTAGTGTCTCCTCTCATGTGCTCCAGGATCATCACGTCCCTGTTTGCTCAATCCCGTGAAGCACCTTCCCTGCCAGTGCAGACACCCACAAGGAGCCGAATGTGCGGGAAGGCTGGTATAGGACAAGGCGGTGCTCTCTTGGCTCTGTTTCCAGATAAGGACAAGAAAGATGAGGGCAGAGGGCTGGACCAATGGGTGAGACTAGGGTCTGACCTCAAGTCTTCTACAGCCTACATTGGAGTTCTTGCCTCACCACCAGGGTGGGAGTACGGAAAGGGTCAGTGCCCCAGGGCCCCTCCTAGTCTGTACAAGGTGTGCAATGATCTCTGCTAGGGGCTCCTGCCTGCGGCTGACCCTTGGTGTCTGTCCTGATGCCTCTCTCCATTTCCCTTCACGGACCTTTTGGTTGAGCACAGGGTTTATAGGACACCCCAGCAGCTAGGTTACCTCAGGTTTCCTTCCCGGGCCCTCAGAAGAGCAGCAGGCTCATCTGTTTCTCCACAGTTCCCGTGATGAGCCAGCCATGGCTGGAGGCAGGAGCATGCCTCTTCAGTCACGCAGTATCTTGGGTTTTCTGATCCTAGTGTCTGGTAGCACTGGGATGCTTTGTCCTTAACTCCAGGGGAGGAAGCAGCACACACTGTTATCCAAATTCACCCATCAGACAACTAAGGGGCTAGGATAAGGCCATATTCTAAGTCCAAGCCAGCCTACCCCGGCATTTGGCACTCCTCCTGCAGGTAGGCCCTCCATCCCAAAGGTCTCTAGGCAGCCAAGTTCATCCAACTATCGAGATGTTCCTCCAATCATCCTAGAAGTTGCCAGTGGCCAGACCAAAGTACTTTTCTTCCTGAGACACAGAAGGTCTGAGAAGCTGGGGACAGGAGGACTCTATTCCCTGTGTCCCAATCCCAGAGTCTCATGGCAGGCATCTGGAATGGGTCAGGTGGGAAGTTCAGAATGAAACGCTTCACCCTGTTCAGCACTGACCACATACCCCATGAGGGTAGGCAGGTCCTGTTCTCACTGCACTGTGGGCCTCGGTCGAGGCTGAGTGTGCGTGTGTGTGTGTGTGTGTGTGTGTGTGTGTGTGTGTGTGTGTCTAGGGGGTGGGCATACTACCGAGATGAGTAACAAACAGCTCCTTCAGAGGAAGAGCAAAAACATCCTGAGGAGTGAGGGAGCACATCTAGGGCAGAAGGTGACATCGGCCTTTTGAGGGGGAGGAACTATGTCTTATTCACCTCCTGTCTCAGAAAATCAGCATCTGTTAGAGGAACACACAGGAAGAGTTTTAAACCAAATGCCAGCATCTCATCAACCCTAGACAAGAAAGCTCGCTACTTCATCCAAGCATGGCCCACCCCACTTCCACTGGCCCCTAGATGGACACACCTCTCACATGTCCACAGCCCAACGGCACAGAGTCACCAGCTTAAACACTCTCCCCAAAGCATTAAGCTCCACCCTGGCTAAGGAGGGTGGGTGGGTTAGTAAGCCGTGCCCTGGCCCTGCCCAAGGGACAAGGTGACTAGAAGGACATCCCTAGGCTGAAAGGAGCCCTCTCGGGTCTCCCCCAAGCCCACTGCAGCTCAAAGGGTCATGGAAGTGCTCCCCTTTCATAGACCAGCAGGCCACTGTCACTACCAAGACAGCTACAACTAACAAGCCATGGGGTCATGCCACTCCTTACTCCCTTAGTCCCATGAACCTGTCACCTGCCTTTCCCACCACACCTCTGATTCCTTCCTAAGCATGCTCAGTGCTCCCACCAGACCAGTGGTCCAAGTGCACCTCTGTGCGGCCACCCCTTCTCTCTCCAGCCCATAATAACCCACCCCAACTGTTCCCATGTCCTTCAAGCTCCAGTTCAAATGTCACACTGCCCACAGGCTGGTCTGATCCTAGCTTGTGGCAGCCCTGAGTCTCCTCCCAGGACCCCTGCCACCAGCGCCAGGGGTTATCTGAGCATGGATGAGTTTCCCCTATGGGGAGGTGAATCAGTCAGTCCTGGGAGGGCAGGCCCTGTCCACTCCCCGCCATCCACTCAGCAACAGGCCCTGGGGGAACAAGCACTCAGTAAATATTTGCTTAATTGAATTTGGCCAAGGATCTTCCTTCAGACAGGGATGAGAGCAGCAGGATTAGATCCCCAAGGCAGGAAAATCACTTGGGAAGAAAGGAGCCGGCAGGGGCTCAGCCACCTCCCCAAGCCAGGCACACCGTGGCCCTCCACCCTGGAACTCAGACTCAAGGGAACCCCGGTTTTGCTTAGCACCGCCTTCCCATCCCCTTCTCTCTGTAATAGGAGCCCCATTCTCGGCCTAGGCGGATTCCTGCCGTCGTCACCCAGACAGGCTCAGCACCGCGCTAAAAAAGCTGAGCTCCTCTAGGATCAACCGCAAGATACCGAGCCCCAGTCCTCAGGCCCTGATACCCCTCCTCCAAACACCCCCACCGCCTTTTAAGGGAGAAAAATATTGAGACGGGAGCATATTACAATCGCAGCAGGTCGATACTCATCTCTTGCTCCACTCGCCGCAAGAGCAAGGACCGAAAATTGCGAGCAGACCGTCCCCGGGCCCAGGCCTCGGGGGCCCTCTCTTCCGTTTCGGCCGAGGCCACACGCCGCCGCTCTAGCCACCCGGGGTGGCCTCCTCCC
>NW_022900924.1:6222986-6238874 GCF_012274545.1 Fukomys damarensis | reverse complement strand
GCGCCGGCTCATAGCCTATTGGGCAGGGGCTTCAGACGGACGCCCCGGAAATCCAATGGGGGCAGACAAGGCGGGTCCGGGGCTCGGCGCGCGCCGCAGTCTTGCACACACTGCCCACCAGTATCCAGAGGGCTGTGCTGTTGGGAGGCACAGACACCCATCCAGCGAGGCCCCTTCTTGCAGCCGCGGCGATAAGCCCCAGTAGCAGCGGTAGCCCCTACCCCTTCACCACTGTTGGTCCCTATTCGTCTTCTCCCAACCCGGTTCGAACTCAACCGGGCTCTGCAACCGTGGGCAGCCTACTATTCTGCTTGGGGTTAGTGCCACCTGCTTTTTTGGGTTGTTGCGACAGTCCTCGGACGTGTGAAAGGCTGTGCAGTTCTTAAAGATTCACATCCGTGAAGTTTGTGCAGAATGGCAGGGGTCATTATTCATCTCTGCTGCGTTCATTCTCAGCGTGTCTTCAGGGTCCTTGGCAATCCTGACCCACTGAAAGGTTGTCTTGAAAGGAAGAAGGGCCTAGAAGCTGGTCCCCAGCCCACAGATAAAGAGTGAAGGCAGCTAGTGAAGGCCAGCCCCTCACTGGCATCTTTGGACGCTCAGCAAAATGCACTGAGAATAAGCTGCCAAATATCAGTTTGCTTTATCTGTGGGCCTCAAGACCAGGAGTACCTCAGTCCGGTGCTTAAAAAGCTCACGCTAGAGCGTCAGGACATTAATACTGTTGTCTTTTTCATCTTTGTAAACTGAAGCTGTGCATCTTAGAGCATCGCTGGTGAAATTCAGGCGCAGTCCCAGCTAACACCTTACTTGTTACTGTACATCTTTATAGTCACATTACTTGGATCGCCCCATTCATTGAACAGAAGCACGGGAACTGGCCTTTTGCAGATGTTGATGGGTTTTCAGCCCCAGCTGGGATCTGTGGTTGGAGAGCGGTGGCTTTTGGGCTCTACCAGTTGGGTGCTGTGGCCCCAAGAAATATTTCCTCTGGTATGAAACGGAGACTATTGCACTACATACACTAGAGTCACAGCTCACTTAGGAAGGTTCTGCCTGAAGTTTTAGGACAGGGAAAATACTTGTTATGGGCATTACCGAGGCCAACCTAGATGTGCCACCCTGCTCCATGGAGGTGGCCAATGAGGACCAAAATAATTTGGCCCTCAGTCAAAGGGCTCCTTTATGTTCTTAGTGAATGCCATCCCTCCCACCAGTGGCTTCCCTCACTAAGACTCCCTCCCTTATCCCTAGCTTCTTCCATCTTCACAGCCGAGAGGCTATGTCAGTCTAGGTCAGCAGCAATGTGGCTGGGTTGACCCTCATTCTCCTTAGCTTTTAAAAGATCTGCCTCAGAGGGTAATTTTGAAGGTCAATATATATATAGGAAATGTGCATTAGCTTATGGCCAGGGGTTGGCAGAAGCAGTTTCTACTGCAGGATTTGAGTTAGTGGACAGCTTCCGCGGAACAAACCTAGATGCAAGAGTAAGATAACACTCCATGGCATTCCAGCCATAGGACCATTGGTTAGCCCCCTGAGTGGTCCTCTGGGGTTGACCTCCTTGACCTGACCCTGGTGATCACCTCCCAGTGAGAGGGATGTCTGACCTGGTGTCAAACTAATTATACTTGTTCATACAGCAGTAATTTACTGATGGCCTCTTGTAGGCATAGTTTCAGGATTCAAACTTGGCGCTTTTCTGTTAGACCCTTGGGACTGAAAGCAGAACAATAATCAGATATTATAGTCATTTGAGCCTGTTGGAAGTGACCCCATGGCAGTCTGAGGGCATAGGGTAGGGGGAGCATTGAGCCCTGGGCCAAATTCCTGAATGAAGAGATGCTTAGGCTGAGGCTACAGCAAAAGAGGAAGTGGCCAGTGATGGGGTTTTGGAGAGATGTGAGATTTAAGGTGAGGATGACACTAAACATGAAGGAGGTGGAGGCCTGGGAAAACCTAGACAAGACCAGCATGGCCGAGCCAGCAAGGATGCTGAATATAGTCACATGTGGCTGGTGGTCTTCAAGTAAGATTGAGGATGTTGGCCTAAGACCCACTGGTGAATTGTAACATTAGCTGTCTAAATGAGAAGGTGGACAACAAGTTATGGTTTCATATTTATTTATAGTAAGCATGGTCCCACAGATGGTGTGAGTTGTGCTACAGAGCATAATCAAATACAAAAAAAAAAATCAACTGGTTAGTCCAGAAAAAAAAAAAAGTAGTCCATGAGGCCTAGTTAAGCATAGGGCCTGCTCCAGCTGTGGGGATCATGGGGACATGGCGTATGCTAGGTGACAATGTTGAGTCAGTTAGCAGGGTGCTCTGTGCTGGTCCAGGGGCAGGGAGAAGATGGAAGAAAGTAAAGACAAAGGAGGGCATCTTAGTGAGTGAGGGAAGCCACAGGTGGAAGGCATGGCATTCGCCAAGAAGATGGAGGAGCAGGTGGAGAGGTGGGGATGAGGCAGTGGATGGTCCTAAAGCTGCCAGAAGGGTGTCCGAAGGGAGAAGAAGCAGTTAGCTATGTTGAGTGTTACTGGGAAGCCAAGAGAGCTGAGGACACAGGAGCATACCCACAAGCAAAAATGGTATTGTCATGGGTGGTATCTGTGTGCCTAGAGTCCAGGGGATGGTGCCAGACAAGGCTAAAGCTGAATGGGTGCGTCACTGTGAGGTGGGTCCAGGTTGCCATTCCTACTCCAGAGCAGGAATGGATAGATCTGGGACCAGAACCTGGGGGCCAGCGCTGTGTCTTGAGTCCTTACTGGCCAGAAGAGTGTGACTGGAGACAACAGTTGGCGGCCTGATGGCTAAAGCCACCAGGTACCTCCACAACTCAGCAGGGACAGGGTGAGATGGTGTCAACCTCTCCCCCAGGAAAGGTCCAAGCCTCAACTGCAGGTGGCTCCATGTCCAAGGCACCTATTAACTTAGTGGAACTTTCTGACTCAACCACTAAACCCATCCTGGCCTAAACAGCCATGAGGCCAGTTGGAGGCCCTCCCCCAAACACATCATGGTCCCTTGACCTCTCTGCCATCTAAGACTTTTCTCAACCTCCATGAGGCCTAGTTTCTATGAGTCTGCCTTCCTGCACTTCCAGAGCCCCAGGACCCTGCAATTCCTCTTTACACGTGTGACAACGTGTTTCATAATGACCTGTCCTCAGCTGACTCTCCTACTAGTCCTCCTACTTCCCCGGTGTGGGGTGGGGTGTCTCATTCATTTCTGGACTGTTGGCTGCCAAAGGCTGGGCCTGTGTGGGTGTCACCCTGTCCTGACTGGCTTCTCTCTGTGCTCTACCTGTATCGCCATCCCTGCACTGATCCTCAGGCTGTGGCCCGGCTGGGTAGGGTTCTCTGGTTTGTTTCCCTAGGGTCTGTGTGCCCTACCCCCGTTTGAACAAACCATGTGGATCTGGGTTAGTTATAAATAGCCAGGCCCGCCACTTTCCTTTTAGCTGAAAAGCAAAGTGAACGAGCAGAAAGGCACACCCGGCATGCGTTTTATTTTTAATCTTCTCCCTCGGTCTCAAAATGAACCCAGGGCCCAGTGATGAGTATTTCTACAAGCAGGAGCCCAAGACAGATGCCTGAGAGACAAAACCCAAGGAACTGATGGCCCTGGGTTTGCCTGCATCTGCTGTGTGACCTTAGGGATTCAAACCTCCTCTCTGGGCTTGTTTCCTTAGCAAGGTAGAGGGGAGCAATGGAGGTGACCCCATCTAACATTCCGACTTTCTGAACTGCAACTTCCTCTGTCCTTCCCTCTCTCGCCCTTTGTTCCTCCCAGCTCCGACAGCAGCTCCTGGCAGTTCCAGTAGCAGCATGTGTGTCCCTGGCGTTTCCTGGGAAGCTTAGATTCAGGTGGAAGTAAGGCCATAATCAAGCCTCAGTTAGTTGATTGTCAACTTTCCCTGGTATTATACAACAGTCTGCCAGGTAGGCTCATTTTAGCACCGAAGAAACCAGGATCAGAGAGCACAAGGTCTGAAGTTCGATCCCCAGTACCAAAAAAAAAGAAAAGTCTGTGGATACTAAAATTTTGAAAAGCAAAGCCCAACACACATGAAGCAACAGGAAACTGTTTTCCCTGTGTCCTGAGTGTTCCAAAAAGCAATGGGGCAGTGCTAGCTCTGAAAACCGTGCCACCTCATCACCCCTCACCCCAGGCACCTGCCGTTTGATGTCCTCAGGGAGTGAGGAAGGAAGGCTAGGGTGAAATCTTCAAAGAGGAAATCCCCAGTATTAATTGGTACTCCGAGACCTTTAGGCTAATTAACCTGTTTGTTTATCTCTCTAGAGTAAATTAGAGGATTTAGCTGGGGAGGGTGGGAGAGAGGTGTTTGCTGGTGGCCACCTCCCCAGGGGCTGTAGATGGTCTCTGGGTAGGCAGTGATGGCTGCTGGGGAGGGGAAGGAGGGGCTGGCTGAAGTAGTGACAGGCGGCCTACACGTTGTGGGGCAGAGGTGCTCTTTGCTCCATCCTCATCTGTATGACTCAGGAGGGCTTCTCTGAGATCTTGGGTTCCTGGAGACCTGTGCTAAGGTTCTGGGTTCCCCCCTAGGAGTCACAGGCATGTGGAACTCTCCTTCTTGTGAGGTCCCAGGTTCCTTTAAGACCTGTGGATTCCTGACACCTTTGACTGGGACACAGCCCTTTTTGGGACAGAAGACACCAGAGATGTCTTCTACCTCTACCCCAAGTCTCTACCTATCCTTCCATTTCAAGCTCTTCTCAGGGTCCAGCCAAACCAGTTTTGGGGCCCCATTGGCTTTGGACATGGTTTGGGTGGGATGGGGCTTTTGGATGGCTCCTCACCACTCTGGACCAAGGCAGGGGAAAAGGAAGTTCCCTTAATGTACTTGGACCTATAGGAGTGAGCTGCCAGGCTCTCCTAGGGGTGACTGCTGTCTCTCAGCTGGCTGTGCACCTGTTTATGGCTGATGCCCCTCAAGCACAGGGACCAAAGGCTGGCATGTTTTGGGGACCTCTGAGGTCTCACTTCTCAGCTCTACCCCAGCTTCTGACACGAGTACACCCACAGTCTCCTGATGGCTGTTCAGGCCCCTTGCCAAGTTCTCCCGTCAACCGCCACCCCAGCCATGTAGGCCAATCAGCATGGAGGCGGGTGGCTGCTCCCTTCTACCCCCAGTACCGTTTCCTGTCCCGCAGGGGCCCAGGGCATCATCAGCAGTGGCCTGATCCCTTCGCTGGTGTGGAAGCTGCAGAGAGAAGAGGAGGACATCCAGGAACTCATCTTGGATACACTAGCTCCCTGCCTGCAGGAAGATGCCACTGAAGCACTGAGCAGCTGTGCTGTGCCCTTCCTCAAGCAGAAGCTCCTTAGCACCAACAAAAACATCCGCAGCAAAGCTGCTCGGGCACTCATTGCCATCAGGTGAGGCCCAGTCTATACTGGACTGAGTGACTGCCCCCTCGGGCTGCTGCAAAGGCCCAGATAAGGCAATGGGGCTACTCCTGGCACAGCAGCAGGTCAGCAGTGGGGCTTCCCTCAGCCAGGCCTGCCCCATAGTCCAAAGGCATCTACTCTGGGCTCCCTTCCCCTATCCTGATGGGCCTTGGGGAAGAAGGGTGCCGGAATGGAAACGGATCTTCTCTATTAGAATGGCCATTTCCCATTGACTTGAGAGCATCCTGTATCCCAGGAAATCCTTCCTTACCATCCTCCCACCTGGGCAAAATACCAGCTGACTGGTCACCTCCCTCCAAGGGGAAGGCAAGCAGGAGTGGTAACAATTATAGCCAGTGGTCACAAAGTGCTTACAATGTCCAGACGTTGTCTGTGAACTGCACACAGAGACAACTTTCTGAAGGAGGAGGTGTCTCCCTTTGCAAGCAAGGAGATTGAATCACAAAAATCTAATCACTCAAGGTCACACAGGATATGGTCGAAATCCTGGCTTGGGAACTAAGGAAGCACAAAGTCTCCTGATTCTGGTACCCCAGGACAGGTGGCTCATCCCTCCCCCATAGCCTCTGCTTTGGCTGTGGCCATATCCTCTTAGTTAGGGGCTCTTTGTCTCCCTAACTCCTGGATTTTCTTCCATTTGGGGTTCTCCCTAGAGGCCTAGGCCTATATTTCTATAAGTGTGGTCTGACTCAGGCCCCTTAAGGCTTTTCTGGCCAATCATTTGTCAGGTCTTTAGGGCCAGGGAAGATGTGTCTCATTTCATTTTGAGTGATGGTTTAGGAAAAGTCTCCGTTGTTCCCCAGACCCCTGGTCTCACTTTCACTGGCAGCAGGACGCACTCATACCAGCACTCCTCTGTATCTTGGAGCCTGTCCCAGCCTTGGTCAGTCTTGGGCTGCCAAGGATAGTCCCAGTATAAATAAATCCTTTCCTTTTGTGTCCCCCTCGGGCAGTCCTGGGCCTTACTTTGTCCTTCCCCTTCAAGTGGAGGCCCTGATTGTCCCCTTTCTGTCCCAGCATCCCTTTGGAGGGCAAGAACCAAGTGAGGCAGTATGATGTCATCCCCATCCTGGTTGATCTTCTGAAAGACGAGGAGCAGGAGGTTCAGGCCAATGCTGCAGGAGCCTTGATGTATGCCACAGTGACCACTGAAGGTAAGTTGGGGGTGGCCACCCCAGGATAGCTGAAGCCGGGTGGGTCCAAGCAGGAGGGGAAAGTGAGCTTCCTAGCATACCAGCAGTTGTAGTGAGCTTTCCAAAACTTGTCCTTCTGCTCAGGGGCCTAGTATTTTTCCCCTCACCCCCTACCCTCCACGCTTCATCAAAATCCTCTTCTTGGCCTGTCATGGAAGTCCTTTTTGAGATTTGCGTCAAAGCTCAGCCCTCTCTCTTCTTCCTGGGAGCAGGCTGCCTGTGGTCTCTCTCCAGCCACTTGCGTTAAAGCCTTTATCACTTCACACTGGGCCTGGAATCCCTGGAATCCCATCTCTGATCCAGAACTTCATGGTTCTGGGATTGATTAGTTTGTAATCCATGACTCTGTTATCCCGAGGCCTAGGCGAACCTTGCTCTTGACTCTGTTTCTTGATCATAATTATTTTTCTCGAGTTGGGGAGGGGAAAAATAAGAATACAGGATTCTCTTTCCCCAGGTCTCCAGCTTAGGACTCCCAGTGAGTTAGGCTTTTATGTCACCAACTTGGGCTGAGGGAATAGACCTTGGCTGGTCTCCACACCTGACTGTCTGGGGTATAGTGGTGCCCCTTCCAACCTTTAGACCTGCTGAAAACTGTCTGACCTTCCCCAGTGGTTTATACTCATCTTCATCAGCCCTGTGGTGTGAACTTCCATTTGGTTCCATGGAAGACTCTGCACGTTGGATTCATAATCAACATGCCTCAAAGCCTTTCAAAGACAAAGTCTCCCAGAAACTCCATTCTGGAGCAGAATGGTAGAACTTTAGATAGTCACAGGAGCAGAGGTTGAGGCCTTCTAAGGGTCCACAGCCCACCTTTCCATCGTGTAGTCAGGATGCTATCAATATGGTGCGGGCAGCGATGGCCCCTGTGCCTTCATCTTGGTACCTCAGCTCAGGCTTCCTGTGGGGACACTTGCAGGGCCAGGGAGACCATAGGGGTTCAGGCAGTAGCGAGAGACACAGAGTCCAGAACCAAAGGATGGGAAGCCACTTGCTCCCCAGCAGGTACACCAGCTGAGGGTCTCTAAGCCCCTAGCACAGGCCAAGCTCTCAGCTGCGCGATGGGAGAAGTGCAGCATCTGGTGGGGCACTTGATGGGGCCAAGCCTCCTCTGGGAAGGACTGGGGGCCTGACTCAAAGGACAGGGTAATTAGGAGGCCAGAGTCGAGAGACCTCCGCAGAAGAGGAGAGAGTACACTAACGGCAGTAACTGGGAGCGAAGTGTCAAGGAGAGCATCTCACACCCAGTACTGTCTGTTAGTGCACAAGGGCAAGAACCATATGGCTGCTTTGTTTGTTTGTTTGTTTGTTTTTTGTGTTGAGGATTGAATGAACCTAAGGCCTCACGTATGCCAGGCAAACATTCTGAGTACAGAGCTAGGCCTTTCGCCCCACTATGTGTGTTTTTGTGCTGGGTGCAGAATAGTTGTTCCAGAAATATTTGCCACATAAACGATTGGCTTTCCAACTAAAGAAGGCAAACTTGTGTGGGGCGTAATTGCAGGTCAAGAACAAGGTGCATGTATGGAAGCCAGTTAGGAGCTGGAAGGGCAGGGGATGAGAGCCAGGCCTAGCCCCCCAGGCTGGACTTAGCAGAAGAGTGCAAGAGAGATGGGGTGAAAGAAGGGTGGGCAGGAAGGGAGCAGGAAGAAGGTGGTTGATTAGGAAACCTGCTGTTGGTGACCTGCAGGGAAATATGCTGCCCTGGATGCAGATGCCTTGGACCCTCTCCTGCAGCTGCTGTCTTCACCCTTGACCAGGGTACGCCTGAATGCCACCAAGGCCCTCACCATGCTGGCGGAGGCCCCTGAGGGCCGCAAGCACCTGCAGCCCCAGGTGCCTGCCTTCCGTATTCTAGAGTTGGATGACAACCAGACTGTACAGCGGGCAGCCCAGGTCGCCATCAAAGTGATTGAGTGGAAACCCTGAGCTCTGCCACATTCTCATCCATACCTGAATAAATAGATGGACTCTCTTTATCTTGGGTCCCAGTGGTATTTTATATTCCTGGAGCATGGTTACATCTTTCTTTCCGGTCAAAGGGGAGATTCCATGCCTAGAGGGACAAGGTCCTGGGCAGCACAGGCCCAGTGTTCCCTCAGAAGGTGGAGTGCAGGGCTGAGGCCTCCAGGAGCAAGAGTTGGGGCAGGGAGACTGTTGGAAGTTGGGAGGAACTTAGCTGGACCAGTCATTAGCCACGCTTGGGATGCCTGAGTCACCAGGCCTGTGGAGTGCAGCTGGGAGTGGCCCTGCTGAGCACTCTCATCTGTGCTTCCTGTTCAGCCACCTTCTCTGCCTTCCCCCGCTGGGGGGCAGGAAGGAAGGTGAAAGCCCTGATGTGGACTTTCCCTAGGGGAGGGTGAGTCGGTCATGAGAAGATCCTTTAGGACTGACCACTTAGGACGGTAATAGGCTCAATTTCCGTGTTAAGATTGTCCCCTCAAACAGCTGCATTCCTCTCCAAACAAGGGAGGTCACTGGAGTGTATCCCACTTGGCCATTCTAAAGCCCGCTGTGCCATCTCCTCTCCCCTGGGCCTGTCAGCTTCAGGGTAGCCTTCCACGAGCCTGCCTCCCATCCATGTCTCTACCTGTGATATTACCTCCGTGGGGAGACTGAGGCATGGGAATGAGGTTGGGGGAGTGGTTCGAGAGCCCCTTTATCTCCAAGCCAGCCCTGCCTAGTGTAACCAAGTGAGGGCTCCTGTAGTTTTGGGGGAGAAGCAGTGGTTCTGACCTCTTCTAGAGGAACAAGGGAGGCAGAGCTCAGCTTTCAGGCTGGGCCCTCTCTTTGGAGGCTGAGCTGGAGCTTGTATCTTTCCCCAAGGAACTTTTTGAGGTCTCCAAATAATCAGGAATCAATTTTGAGAAGAGTTCTTAGAATAAATATTATTAGCAAAATCAGAGTCCCAAGTGAGTTTCTTCCTGTAGTTCTTTCAGTGAGCTCCAGAGAACCTCAGGTTTCTCAGAAGAAACACAGAAAAGTTTATGTTCTGGGAATTCAAGGATTCGTCCAAGTAGTGCCCCATGGTCTGCAAGGGACTGGGTGCTGGGCCCATGTGGAGTTTTCTCCTTCAGGAAAGCAATATATCCCAGTCCTGTCTCAACCCATAGCATGCTGGCTCTACTCCTGCCACAGGCTTCAACCAAGGTCAGATGTCTCTACCACCAAAACCCTGTGTTCTTGGTCTTGGATGTAAAACCCTCTCTTGCTGCATGACCAGTGGTGCTGATGCTTCTCTGTTTTAGGCCTTTGCTTCTCTTATTTTTCATTTTCATCTGCCTGGCTGTGGGCCTTGCCTACCACCCTTCTGAGTCACCTTTCTACCTGTGCCTGCTCTCTGCTCTCTCTCCCCAAATCTGGGACTCTAGTCCCAGTCTCTCTTCTGAGTTCTTCCCCTTTGTATCCAACTGAACATCTACCCTTACAAGTCTCCAGGCAAGAATTCCAGTCCTTCACAAGGCTGATACTACTCTGATACTCAAACCAAAGAAATCAAGAACACTACAGACTAGTTTTCCTTATGACACAAAAACTCAACAAAAGATGAGCAAACCAAATCCAGTGTTATACAAAAAGCTTTATAAACCAGAACCAACTGGTATTTAGATGTCTGAGGAATATAAGATTGGCTTATGTGAAAATTAATGTATATAGATAGAAGAAGGGATAAAAATCAGAACAAGAGCGCTACAAATCCATGGCCCTGCAGCTGGTGGCATTTGATACATCCCACTGAGGGAGCATTTTCATTGGTGTAAATGTTGGCCTCATATTCTTGGGTCTCCCGGGAGGAAACACTTCATCTCTTTCTTGATGAAGGTCCGGCAAAGGCAGCATCCTTGGTGCCCTCCAACACCTGAGGCCCGAGCTGCTTCAGGCAAAGTAGACGTGGACAAAGACAAGGAGTGTGATCAAGATGGTCGCACTGGCATAGATCGCCCTTCCCCAGCAGGGTTTTTCTGACACATCACCCCTCTCTGTATTTTTCTTCTTCTCCTTGGTTGCCTTCATATTCCTGGATATCTCTCCTTCAGCCAGGATGCCTATGCTTTCTGATGTGCCACCTTGCTCCATCTCTTCCTTCCTTATTTCTATCTTTCTGGATGCCTCTCCAGGGACCAGGACCTCAGTAACTTTCAAACAATCACATTCCCTTTTCTTAGTTGCCTCCATCTCCTCAGTTGCATTTATCTCCTCGGAGGCCTTTCCAGGGGCCACCTCAGGGTTCAGCTTTGGCTCCAGGCCAAAAAACAGTTGGAAGGCCTCCCAGAAGCAGCTTTGGGAATCCCGGAACATAGCTAGAAGAGAGGGAACAGGCAAAGGTAAGAGGGCGTGTAGGCCATGATACAGGAGGAGGTCCTTGTAGAGACTCATTTCTTAGAATTGAGTTCAGTGTGAAGTCCAACAGACCCACTCATAACACGAAAAAACACTCTTTGGCCTGGACGTAGAATGCCCACAGCCGTATTCAGAGACATGACTTGAAACAGGAGGGGGGAAGAGAGACTTGGGATGTGTTGTCGGGGTGGAGTGTGACTGCAGGGCTCTCAGCTGTGCCCAGATCCCTTTATCCGGCAGCTGAGTGTCATGGGAGCCCTGCCTCTTCACGCACCCCACACTACACTGCAGCAACGTCCTTTCCTGTCTCTGTAGGTCTAGGGAAGTAGTGGCTGCTCCTCTGAGTGCTCTCCCTCTAAGTGCTACTCTCTGAAGGTAGGAGGGGACCCCAAAGTCCTGGAAATTGATACTGCTCTCTTTCACCAAGCAGCTGTCTGTCTCTGTGCTGCCCCATAGACACTCGGAGGCTCTTCCTACTGCTGTGTGGGGTCGGGGAGGCAGTTTAGGAATTACAGGAAAGCTGCCATACATTTTTCTAGGCCAAACTACTGGAAAAACTCTTGCGTGGAACTTGAGTATTACTCCAGTGTCTGTGAGACGGAGGCTGGCCTGCCCCTTGGGGCCTGCGCAGGCTCAGCTCAGCACCACGGTCAGCTCCAGCACACCAGCTGGGGCCCAGCCACCGCCTGCAATGTGACCTCTAAGCCACTTCTGGGAATGGATAGCTCCTGCATGGCAAGACAACCCTGTTTCATTCTGAGTGGACTTCCAGCACTGTGATGTTTCCTGTCTCATCTTGTTGGACAACCTCCAAGCCAGTGTCTCCTGGGCTCCTGTCCTTATAGCTGAGGCTCGTAGGACCCATGAGCCCAAAGGCATAACTGTCACCCAAATCAGCCAGGGCTGTATGATGGGCAGTTGGCTGGCTCAGGGCTGAGCGCCCAGACTTTGGAATGAGACTCCCAGTGTTCAGATCCCAGCTCTACCACTAACTGGTTATCTGTGGCACAGAGACAAGTTACCTGATTGCTAAATGCCTTAGTTTCCCCAGCTCTAAAATGGGGGTAGTAACTATACCTATCATACGTAATTTTGGTAGCACTGGCACATTGTAGGCACTCAGGGAGTAAATTTACATCTCTGTAGAGAAGAAGAGCCATCAGAGGGAGACTTGAGTCCCGTATCCTCCAGAAGCATAGGGTCTTCTGCCCAGGAGAGGCCATTTATCATGCCATAGAACTCCCCAAGGCCCTCCCCAAGCAGATGCCCATCTCCTGCAGGTGTCAGGAGAGATCCCAGGCTCTTTCTGGGCTCTGAAATCCCCTGGCAGAAGTGAAAAGGGAAAAATTCTGTCTTCTCTACAGCCAGGCCCCTGCTTTTCCTTTTCCTCCCTCCCCCAAACTCATAGTCTCTTCACCATTCTGTGCCTCAGACTCAGGACTAATCTCATTATGCCCTTTATCCCAGATTGCGTCAGGGGCTGCGAGAAGCTCAGATCACCCCACCTGCTATGGCCTGGGATGCTCCTTTTCTGACCCTATTTGCCGAAACCCTTTCTCTGACACTCTGGAGTCCCAGGGTCTCAGCTTGTCTCATGGACACGCTCTCCTTCCTTTCTTGGACTGAAGCCGAATTCTCCCCCAGATCTGCTCCCAGGGTGCCCTCCTTCCCTGCCCCTATATTCCCACTGGAGTGGGTCATCTCTTACCCCCGTTCCCAGGAGCCTCTGGTTTTGAATCCCCACACTCCAGCTCACTCCTCTCACAGAGCCCCCAGATTGTCGTGCTGGAGGCACAACATGGTCTACGTGTGGGTAAACCCAGGGGGCCAGTTCTTAGGCTGAGCCTTTCTTCATCCATCAGTGTTTGCCTCAGTGGACCTCTGTGCCCTTTGAAATGCTGCTAGGACACCAACCTTTGGATTTTCTGTTCCTTTACTGGCTCCTCATCACCTAGGTACCCCCCAATTCAAGCCTGACTTCGTCTCTCCTCTCTTCTCTGTGCCCAGATCCCTTTATCGGGCAGCTGAGTGTCATGGGAGCCCTGCCTCTTCATGCACCCCACACTACACTGCAGCAATGTCCTTTCCTGTCTCTGTAGGTCTAGGGCAGTAGTGGCTGCTCCTCTGAGTGCTCTCCCTCTAAGTGCTACTCTCTGAAGGTAGGAAACCCTCCAGGGATGACCCACCCAGTGCATCTGCTGCCCTCTCCCACGTCCATCCTGGAATCCAGCCTGCTCACCATGGCTTCACAACTTCGTCATGCCCTAAACACTCCCAGGAGGCATCTTAGGGAAAATGAAAGCCCAGGCTTTTGCCTTGAAGCATTTCTGAGGGTGAGAATAGTGAGGCAGAGGGGTGTGGGGCATCAGCACACACCTCCAATCTCTTGAGAGCATGCCACACAGGGACGGTCCCCAGGGCTGCATCCTCCTTCTCACCTGGTGTGGCTGGGAATCTGGGGAGTCTCTTCCACGTTCTGTCCCTGTCCAGATCGATCCTCTCCTCCAGGCTCTTCCGTAAGCTCCAGCAGAGCCTGTAGAGCTGTGATGGAGAAAGCAGAGAGAGAGGAGGGGCATGTAACCATCAGGCCTATTATGCAGCCATACAGTAACATGGCCCACTGCCCAGACCAGGGTCTTGATGGACTGAAAGAGATGGATGCTAGATTAACAAAAGACAGAAGGAAGACAGGATAGGAAGTCATAGGAACCAGGACTCTTGAGTTTTAGCTCTGGTTCAGGGGCTATGTGGTCATGTGATCCTGGCAAGTGTGTCGCAATCTGTATGGGCCTCAGTGTAAAGAAAGGGTTTGGAGACGATGAACTCAAGGCTCCTTTCTTTTAGGAAGGCCCATGAACCCAGTATATACCCATTCCCTTCAGGGGGGCAGAAATTGTCCATAACTCTGGATCTACTTCTGGCAGCATATGTGTGTGTGTGTGTGTGTGTGTGTGTGTGTGTGTGTGTGTGTCCCCATCATCTGGATAAGGAGGACATAGGAGACCTGTGCTATCATTCCAGAAGCCCTACCAAAGAGGGACTGTACCTGGCCCTGGGGCCAAGCTCAATTCCCTAAATTCAACAGGGCATTTGCATATGCCAAAGCAGGGTCATTTCCTTTCCTTTCTAGTCTGTTTTTTATTCCTAAAAAAGCATGTGTGAAACCTTGGGAAGCAACCAAACTCAGCCAACTGTTGCCTTTTCAGAGGGAGAGTTAGGGTAGTAATGCACAATGCAGTCACTATTTCCCACCAATTCCCTGCATCCTTTCCTGCTAACACACAGCAGGATGATTATGAGCCGTATAGACAGAGTAGCCTTCCCAGCTGCCCAGTTTAAGGTCCAGCCCCACCTGGGGACAGCCCCAGATCCAAATTTTGGGACTACAATTCTGACTTGGCTTAAACTTTAACTGCTTCCTGATGATGCCATATGTGCACATTTTGGCTTCCCAGGGACACTGTCAGCCCCTATCGATGAGGCTGCTGGGTGTGCTGGAAGGGCCCGGGTTCCGGTGCTGTAGGACATCTGTGGGCTTCTGAGCATGGATGAGTTGGGGGCAGAGTTCCATTCTCCTGGGTGTGGTGAGCAGAGGCACCACGTTTGCAGGGCCCAGGTCCATAGCTGACACGTCACTCAGCACAAATGCTACATCTTCTTTCAGCTCTATCCCCTGTGGGAAGCTATTTTGTCTTCTTCAGGGCAACAATATGCAACCAGGCAGCTGGGAGTTACTCAGAACATACGTGGCTGGTGGGGGAGGAGACACAAGTACATAGTCGAGGTTAAGAGAACAGCAGAAAAGATACTAACAATCTGAATGACGAATACCCTTAGCAACAGGAAATTTAAAAGACAGCCATCTCCAGCATCTTAAGGAGGGGCAGGAGCCTCTCTTGTGCTGTGTCACTGATGCAAGGAGAATTCGTGGTGGGGAGGGAGCATCATTGATCCCATTTGTTCTACTCATCACCCAACTGGGCGGTGCGTGCAAGAGAAGAATGAGTCAAATGGAAACAGTGAGCAGAAAGAGTAGTTGAAGTGGATCCTGAACCTTGCAGCCTTCCAAGTTTACCTGTCCTTGCGATGCAACTTTTGACAAAGGAACACTAGTTTCTGTCTAGACTCCAGGCAAAAGTATAAGAAAGGCGCTAGGTCTTATGGACCCGTTCTCTTCTGAGCAACTTCCCAAACTCCAGACCTCAGGATTGCGGGAGGGATACCCAGGACCCTCTCTCCTGTTGTCTTCTGGAGGGGCCAAGTTCCTGGCCTGCCAAGGTGCAAAATAGGTGAGATGGGGGAGCCAATGTAAGCTTTATGGCCATATCGGGGTCCCACGCCTGCTACTTACTAGTTTTATTTTCTTGGACAAGTTACTCAACTTCCATGAGCTCAGATGTTTTAATGAATATCTAGAAAAGGTGATTGGCCCTGCTCCCCTGGGATGCAAGAAATGGTTGGTGAGGAGAAGTCTGTGAGGCATCACCTGGCTCCTGCTGTGGGGCCATCAGTGACCCTGTTCCCTCCCACTTCCCAGGGGCTTCATTCACTACGGGCAGCTGGGACTGCTCTGATTGCACTGATTCATGCTGAGGTTACTGAACTTACTCCTTTCATGAAAAATTTGCACTCTACAAGCCAAATTCTTAATCTAAATGAAACCTAATTTGCAGATTACTGACGAACTTCTAGTTTTGTTTTTTTAATTTTTGCACTGTTAGGATCAAACCCAAGACCTCCCACATGCTAGGCAGTGATCTACCACTGAGCCATAACCCCATTCTTAAGTGTTTTGGTTTTTTCCCCCAGTACCGGGGATCGAACTCAGGAACTTGCACTTTTGAGGCAGGTGTGGTGCCACTGAGCTAAATCCCAGCCCCTCTAGTATTATCTTTTTTTTTTTTTTTTTTTTTTT
>NW_022900924.1:6201733-6222894 GCF_012274545.1 Fukomys damarensis | reverse complement strand
AAATCCCAGCCCCTTTATGTTTTTTTTTTTTTTTTTTTTTTTTTTTTTAAAGGCAAGGTTCTTTTGTGTTATTTGCTTATTTTTGACCCTCTCCAGCCCCGAGTCCTCCCATTTCCAAAGAGAATGCAGGAATTCAGCCCTCTTCCTATATTTGCTTCTTCCTGGACCTTGGGGTTCACACCAGAGGATGCTATGGCAGTACTTACGTGTCTTTCTGGGATAGGGCATGTGAAGAAGGAGATCCCCAGCATGCTGAGAAGACTGACCAGGAGGAGGGACGCACTAAAGTAGAGGTAGTGTATGCTGCAGATGGACATATGGCACTTGCTGTCCGCACAGGTTCTGTGTCCGTAGATAAACTCAGGCAGCAGTCGAAGGAAGCCGATCATAACCCCCAAAGTCATTCCCCAGAAGGCACCCTGCCGAAGAAGGAGCCCAGAAGTCATCTGAGAGGAGGATGGGTAAGGACCCCAACCAGCTTCATCATCCCTTTCCTTACTAGCTGGGTTCTAGAGTTAAACTGGTTGGAAGAGGGCATCAATGTCTTGCAGAAGAAAAGGTGAACAAGAGAGGATGTACCAGGCCCACTGGCACTCTCTCTTAGGTCAGTCAGAGAATTTAAACAAAATTTAAAAACTTTAATGTGCAACTATGAATAGTGTCCAACAAGAGTCCTGAAGTCCTCTCTAGTTGCCAGGTCAAACCCCAGGAGCCATCTCCTCTTTTCTTTCCCTCATGCTCCACCACCCATTCCCAGTAAGCACTGTTGGCTCTACCTCCAAAGTACACCCAGAGTCTAACTCCTTGCCATCCTCTCCATGGCTATGGCGTGAACCCTGCCCCACCATGCTTTCTCACACAGGTGGGCTCCTCACTTTGCCTTCTGATTGCACACTGGCCTCACAAAAGCCAGAACGGTCTCTCAAAACTTACACTAGAAAATGTCATAATGCTGCCTAGACTCTCCACTGGCTTCTTCAGCTGCCAAGAGAATCAGATCACAATGCCACACCACAGTTGACCTCATCTGGTTCTGCTTCCATCAGAACCTTCTTCCTGTCTTCTTCAGCCCTGCTTGGTTTGCTCTTCTTAGGTTTTAGTATTTCTGGCTTATTCTTCTGGTTCCACCGCCTTACCTAATGTTCTCGTTTGTCTTCCCCCCCAACTCTTAGCCTTCCAGCCAGCTCCATCATCTTTCAAAATCTTTTGAGTAGCACTTTGCCACTATCTGAAATCATTACTTGCTCATTGGGCATTGCCTGTCCCCTTCAAAAAGACTGTCCACTCCATGAAAGTAAGGACTGTTTCAGCAGCCTGACTCAGGAGTGGATGGGGAGAGAGAGAGAGAGAGAGAGACAGAGAGAGAGACAGAGATAGAGGACACAGAGGACAGTTCAGTAGTCAGCACCATATGTTGTCTGGAGTGGGTGGGATAGACTCAGGGGCTGTACATGGAGTGTAAGGCCCAAGCAGTAGGCATGGATCCTCAGGTACCGTGCTTAGGAATTTGTGTAAGGCCCATTTCTTCAGTGCTAGGAAATAAGAAGGTTTAAGGTATGACTAAAAAATGTGAAAAATTACAAAAAAAGATTCAGGCAAGCTATACTTTCAAAGTGTTATTGATGAAATGGCCAGACCATTAGTGGGAATCTTTATTTGGTCTTAAGTATGGCCCAAAGAAATCGTTCAAATAATTATGTCTTCAGTAGACAGAATGTGGGAGAATCCCACTGCTGTGTATCCCCCGGTGAGTGTGGGATCTCCGAGGATGACACATTCACGCACAGAGGCAATGGGAGAATATTTTCCTACAGCTAAATATGTGGGAGGGAGAATCATTCACAGTTTCTCATCACAACCTCCAGAAGTTTAAAGTGATCAGGCTTGCATGGCTAAAAGTGAATTTTATTATAAAAGGAGAAAAACAAGTGAGAGCCCCCTGCCCCAAGAGGATCAGATATACCCAGGAAGACATGCTATCTCAGAAATCAAATGATGCCATAACGTGAACTCTTCAGGACAAGGGGAACTCCCGCAGGGCAACTCTTACAAAGGTCTCTGCGGTATGATCACACCTTTCCACGCCAGCACCCACCTCCTCACTGACTCTCTTGGAAAACACAGCGAGTGTGAAGAGGGCAGTAATGGGTGGCGTCAGGCAACTCTTTATCAGTAGCATATATTCGAATAGGTTTTCACTGAGACGAGTTTCCATAATAGGGATCCAAACAATGGTGGTAGCAAGTAAGGTTATACTAAAAAACCTGTGAATTGAACAAATCATCAGGGAAAATTTGATGAGCTTTCGCCCTAAATAAATAAACAGCTAAAGACTACAAACTGTTCATTATAGAGAAATGATATCAATCACATACAAACTATTTTAGAAATCAGAAAAATCAGTTCCTAAGTCATTTTATGGGGCAGAATAAGCACCAAGCCAAATTATATACAAGACGTAAGAAAAATCAGACCAATATTCTTCATAAGCATAGATGGAAAAATCCTTGACGAAATATTAGCAAAGCCAGGCCAGTGATATATACAAAAAAATGCAATATGACCGAACATGCTGTATTCTAGGTTTGCAAGTTTCATTCAACACTAAAAAAACAATAATTATATCTGTTTTTTCCTTTTCTCATGTTTATTCCTTTCCCCTACCCCTTGCACTTCCCCTTTGGAGCTTTTCTTCCTATTTCACATTATCTATTATACATTTTGATCCTCATTTACACTTTCGGTTTCTGATGCCAGAGAAAGTATTTGGTATTTACACATGTGTGTTCTATTTATTTCACTTAAGAGCATGCCCTCAATGTGCACCCATTTAGTTATAAAAGTCTCTAGTTTCTCATTCTTTATGGCTGAGTAGTACTCCTTTTAAACTTAATGAAGAAAAAACCCCAATTATTGTAATTCTCTGCATTAACAGGATAAAAAAGAAAAACCTCATGATAACTTTGATAGCAGCAGAAAAGCATTAGACATAATTCAACTAGAAAATGCGACTCCACTCTTCTGAAATTTTTGACTTAGCCCATTGCCTTCTCACAATGTACAACAGTGGAATTATATGGCTGTTTTGTGGGAAAAACTTGTGCATGTTTGAGAACCCTCAGTTTGGCATTTCAATTCCACATGGCCGATGCAGGTGGCATAGGTCTCCTAATAATGGCCTCTGGAATTTTAATCTAGTTCTTGTTGCTCCAAAGTGCCCTGGGAACAGAGGGGAATTCCCCAACATGATGAAAAGCATCTATAAACATCCTACAACATACTTGAGGGTGAAAGATTGAACATGTTTCTCCTGAGATTGGAAATGGTGCTAGGGTCCACTTTCACCACTTCTATTGAACACTATACTAAGGATTATATACAGAGCAATAAAGTAAGAAAACAAAAAATACAAATCAGAAAGGAGAAGCCTATCTTTACTCACGGGGATGTGGTCGTGTACCTAGAAAATCCCAGAGAATCAACAAAATGTGCACTGGAAGCAGTTCAGTGACTTTAGTAAGGTTCAAAAGATATAAGGTCAATTTAAAAAAATTGTGCTAGTGGCAAACAATTGGGAATTGACAGTAAAAACAATTCTGTTAAAAGTAGCATCAAGACCACGAGCTATTCTGGAGTAGGCCTAATGAAAGAAGTACAAGGTCTCCGCGCAGAAAACTAGAAAGCTGAGAGAAATTAAAGATTACCACCACATGGTGGAAGGGCAAGGTAGTCTGATTCTGCTTTAATCCCACGCGTGGGGGAAAGAGCCCTCTGTATCTAATCACCCCTTAAAGGGCTCGCTATGTTGCCCAGGCCAACTGCAAACATGATTATCCCGTCTCAGCTCCTGGTGTTTAATTCATTTACATTTCTTGAAATCACTGATATATTTGGGTATGCGCCATCCTATCACGGCCATCGCCTTCTACTTAACTCACTTGTTTTCTATTCTTTGTATCCCTTTTAGATTTCTCTTGGGCTGCTCATATATTTTGTTAGTTATTTTCTATCTCCTCCTCTTAACTTGCTACTTCAACATTCTCGAACCCTTCTCTTATTGGTCGGATGAGAGATGAAATGCATTTTTCATGTATTATACTCGGGCACAAGTTTTACTCTTGTCACGTCTCCAATAACTCTAGAATCTTAGAATATTTAAGTTGGGTTTAGCTTCTCATTTTCTCTGCTTTTATCGTCATATATTTTACTTCCATATGCTATAACCCCACAGACTTTTTTCTCATTGTTTCAAGCAGTCAGTGTTCGTTTACATTTCCACATGTGTACTCTTTCTGGAGTTCTTCATTTCTCTCTAAAGTTCAGTTCTCCCTGGCTTATTTCCCTTAAGCCTGAAGAATTTCCTTTAGGATTTCTTATAGGCGAGTCTAATGTGCTACATTCTTTCAACCTTTGTACTTATCTAAGAACATATTTATTTCACCTTCGTCTTGGAGAATATTTTTGATGCATATGGAATTCTAGTATGGTAGCTTTTTTCCTCTGCTGTTTGCAGATAACTTACTGGCTTCCGTAGTTTCTGTTGAAAATTCATCCAGTCTCTATGTTGCTTTGTCAAAGGTAATATGATTTATTGTCATCTGGCTGTTTTAAATATTTTCTATCACCTTCCATTTTCAGCAGTTTCACTAAAATGTAGTCTAAGTATGGTTTCATTTGTGTTTGTCCTGCTTTGATTTGTGGGGTTTCTTCAGACTCTAGACAATTGTCCATCAATTGTGGAAAGATTCTGGTCATTATTTTTAAAAACTTGTCTCTATCTAACTTGTTCCCCACTCCCTCTGTGATTTCATTTACACGCATTATCACTCTGGTTGTGCTTTATGTGTACCTAACTTGCTTTGTGTATTTCAGCCTGATATTATTGATTAATTTCCAATTCAGTAATTGTGTCTTCTGCTATATCCAACTCAATGTTAACTCATCCCCTGAGGTTTGAATTTCACATATTTATTTTTCAAGTCTAGAAAAACTTGTTCAATCTTTTTTATATAAATTCTAATCCCCAGGTAAAATTCTCAGTCTTTTTATCTATTTTATATATCTCTCCCTCTATTTTGCTGTCTATATTAACCATGGATATATATATATATATATATTTATTTATTTATTTATTTATTTTAGTACCAGGGATCGAACTTGGGACCTTCCACTTTCAAGGCAGGTGGCAGAACCACTGAGCTAAATCTCTGGCCCTTTAACCATGGATATTTTAGAGTCCTTGTCTGCTAACATCACCTGTGGGTCTACTCCATCCATCCATCCATCTGTCTGTCTGTCTGTCTGTCTGTCTATGTATCTATCTATCTGCCATGATGAGGAAGGACATTCTTACCTTGTTCCTCTCTAACTTCTTCAGTAAGTATGCTGTAGGCTTTTTAGCATGATATAGATGTGCTTTATCATGTTGAAAAGCACTTCTTTTGCCAAATATCTTTTCATTACCTGTAAGTAGGTATATATAATTTTCCTTTTTTGATCTGTCAATATGTTGAGTTATATTTACTACATTTTCTAATCCTTCTATTTTTTGGGGAAAAAAGCCCAGTTCATAATGATGTATCACTCTTTTAATGTATTGTTGGATTTATGCCTAACATTTTATTAATGTTTTTTGTGTTGTAATTTAGAAGTCAGATTAGCCTTTAGTTTTATTATTTTTCTGTGCTATATTTGTTATGTTTTGGTATCATTGGCTTGCACTCCCTAAAAAGAATGTTCGCTTTTTTTCCTTTGTTCTTGAATAACTTAATAAAACAAATCAATTTCTTAAAATTTCCAAGAAAAGGCATTCTTAACCATGTATGGTATTATAAATATAAAGGCAAGCTCAAACACCTGCAGGGATGAGACGGTTTAACAAGTGTTATAACATGCACCTTGATGTGAAATAAAGGCAGTGTTTTAACTGAGCAGGGTGGTGCTCACCTGTAATCCCAGCACCTCCCAAGGTGGGCAGGAGGATCACAAATTGAAGCCTAGACTGGGAACATAGTAACTTAATGAGATACTATGTTTAAAAAAAGCTGGGGATTGGGGGTATGTGTTGGGGATGTAGCTCAGGGTTCAACTTCCAGTACTGAAAAAAAGAAAAAGGTGATTTTTAGCCACAACATAGGGTCCCTTAAAGATGTGAGACCTGGATGTGGCTCAGTGAGGGACCAGGGTGAAACCCTAGGGAACAAGCCCTTTACAACGGGGACCTACCAGATACTGCATGGCGTCACAGTTAATTTCATGGCCCCAGACAGATGAGTCTGAGTTTCCTCTCTGAGCTACTATTTTTCCATGTGCAAATGAGAATACGAACCGTAAAACTTAATTTAATAGTTGTCATGAGGACTAAATGAGATGAGATAGTTTATGTAAATTTTCCCGAAAGAACTATTTTTGTGGGGGGTACAATAAACTACGCTCATTTATATCATTGTGATTATTATTACTTTCTCTTTTTTAAAAAAAAGAGGAAACCATTTTCTTTGTCATTATCAAAGCAATACACCCATCTTCATTGCAAAATTACAGCAATAAAAACCCAAACCCCCCCAAAAATCTCCCCAAACCAACCAGACTCCATAAACAAGATGACTCTAAATACAGTGTGACAGCCTCACAAATAACGTATCGGGGTGACGGTACTAACTAACCAATTTCATTGATGTATCGAATAACGCAATGGACGGGGTACTTCACCTTGCCGTTATCATGAGTTCGTTTTCAGAGGCCTTGGGCCGCATCCAGGCGTAGATGTTCATGGTAAACAGGGAATTCACACTGTTGAAAGCAGAAGTCAGGGAGGAGAGGATGGTGGCGCACAGCGTGGACAACATCATGCCCCGGAGGCCTGGAGGAGAAACAGTACTTAGTGAACCCCCTGCTCTTCTTCTCTTTTTTTTAAAAAACAGTACTGCGGGATCAAACGTAGGACCTTGCACTCACCAAGCAGGCACAGTGCCACTGAGCTACATCCGTGGCCCTTAAAGTTTTTGGGAATTGATTGACTTTATGACATGAGACTTTTTTGCGGGGGATACCGGGGCTCGAACTCAGGACCTTGCACTTGCCAGGCAGGTGCGGCACCATTGAGCTACATCCCCAGCCCTCTCCCAGCTCGTTCATTGTGCCTGATGACAAAGGCCTCCTGAGGAACTTTTCCCGATACCAAATTTCCTCCTATAAAACATCCAAATTTTACTCAGAATAGATTTCCACTGAAGACAGATTATGGCATTACATCTTTTCTTGCTTTTTAACAAGGCTTAATTGTTTCCTGCTCTGTTTTCATATAATAATAGGAGCTAATATCTCCTGGGTGGTTAGTTTGTACCAGAACATCTCTTCAGACATCAGCCTGTGCCATCTTAAGTACAGTCCTGTGAGATGGTTGCCAATGCTTTCCTGTTTCACATGTGAAGAGTAAGCGCCTCAGAGACGGTTCAGACGTGACGTGTGATGTGCATCTGGGCACCTCAGTGTTCTCATCTGGAGAGTGGGTGTATAGTATCTGCCACCTACAGCTGCTGTTAATATTAAGGTAAATTTGAGAAGATGAGCTCACACAATGCCCGATATAGAGCAAGCCCTCAACAAATGCTAGTGATGAACAGTGATCTGGTATTAGAAGGCCACGTAGAAGGGGCCTTAACGGCTCTGTGAGAAGATGCTTTTTCTGTGTGATGTCGGGAGAGCCTGAGGGGAGATAACCAGGATCTACACTGGACGCCTACTGTGGCAGTGCCCCAAATATAGCCTTAGTGCACCAGTAGGAGCAGGCAGACATAGACTAGGTCCTTGGATTTGCCTTCCTTCAACTGCCAACGCTTACTTGCAGCCTTGGATGTTTGAAGTGGTGGCGTTTCTGGAGGCTTAGGCAGGGAGTCCAGATAACTCATTTTGTAAACGTGGGATGGCTAGTTTTCACTCAATCAGATTCTACCTATAGTGTATTGTATGGAAATGTCTCAACTCTTCCAACCTATTGTTCATATATATATATTTTCACTCGGTCATTTCAGTGGGGTTTGGGGAGAAAGGTGTGAACTCATTATGTCTCAAAAAGTCACTCGACAACTGGATAATTGCTCATCTCCTTGCCCATGTTACTGGATGGTGAGCTCTTTGAGTGCAGGACTAGTTCCACTCATCTTTGTGTTTTCATGGCTTAGAACAATGCCTCACACAGTGCAGACCCCATTTTTTAAATTTTAAATTGAATTTATTGGTACATTCTAGGTAGACAGTACAGCTACATTCATTATTGGGATCTTGTACCTTTACATGCCAGGTCTTGGTTCTCATTCTTTCCCCTTGTCCCTGCCCTCCCTTCACCCCCTCCTCCGCTCCCCACCTTCAAACACTTTAATTCCATTTTTACATTTTCTCATATTTTTTTCCTCTTTCCTTATTCCCCTTTCCCTATCCTTCTCACTGCCCGAACACCTTTGGTCCTTTTCTTCCTATTTCACATTGCTACTTGTCCCGTTAGGATCTTGAGTACTATTTTAGCTTTTCACACCAGAGAAACTATTCGGTATTTGCATATGTGTGACTTATTTATTTCACTTAGGAGTATATCCTCAAAATGTACCCTTTTTCCTATGAATGAATCTACTTTCTCATTCTTTATGGCTGAGTAGTATTCCATTTTATAGAAAAATCACATCTGTATCCAGTTAGACCCCATTTTTTTGAATGAATGAGCAAGGGAACCAGCTCATTGTGTGACATAAATAATGTGAATGACGTGTGCAGATTGTGCCTCCAAGAAGATATGCACCACCAGTGTGCAAGGAATAGAGAGGGAGGAGGCCCTGATCCTTTTGTCAGGGTAAGCAAAGCTTCCTTGCATGTTGCTAATGTCCCTCCCACCTGGCAGTCTGTGTTTCCTTCCAGAATGATGGGCTAGCTGGTAAAGAAGTCACCTCCAGAAACCTCACTCCTAACTGGCCAATTACAGCCCTAGCGCCTAGGTGCCAGTGGGGATTCTATGGCTCTCAGCAGCAGGGCCTGTGTCTTACTGGTAGGCAGCAATGATATCACCATCCTTGGATAAGCGACAGGGCTACAACTGCTTTGGGCGCCGCAGTACTTTTTACATTCTGAAGGTACAACACATGCCACTTCGCCTGCAAAGAGAAATCACAGTCACACCAACACACAGCCCTTAAAGCTCTAAAATATGAGCCTAGGATTATGGAAGCAAATTAGGAATTATATATTCACATGGAAATATCAGACTCTTACAGTCTACTGGTGACAGGTCCCATTCATAATCCTCACACTCTTGGGACCGGACGCTGGAGAAAAGGGTTAGGACTCAGGCTCCTAGGAGTCAAATGAATTGGTACCTCCACCGGTTCATTGGGTAACCCAAGGCAAGTCACAAGCTCGCAATGAGCCTCCCAATGATTCTAGCGAGGTGTTGGGAGAGCCGGTCGATTATTTGCTGCATGCTAACATGTGAGCAACTCATAACCTTACCTCCTTGGACCTGACAGAGTCATTGATTCAGAGCAATAAGTTGGGACTCCAGTTTGTAGCAGAGGGGCCTATTTCCCACCTTTTAGGGAATTACCAACAATGTACTGCTTAACAGCTGAAAAGCAAATTGGGGAATGTTGAAACTAGTCTCAGTTAAGCCTGGAAATTAGGAAAGAAATGGAGGTGTGCCTCAGGAGCAAACTGCAGGAGAGATCAATTAGAGATATCTACTGCACATATTTCTTAGTTCTGAAAAGCAGCCTACATTTTCCGTGCCTTTGTCAAAAGCACTATAACAAGAGACTCTCCCAGGAGTCATCTGCTCTGACCCTGTGGCTGCACCAATCAGAGTAAAGTGCTCCATCACATTTAATGAACAAACAGACTCGTTACCCTGAGAGACAGAACAGTCTAGTAAGGATGAGCTAGTAAAACCAGCTACTTGAAATGGGGATGAGATACAGCCATGAAATTATGATAACTCATTAGGGGAAACACAAATGCTTTAATAGTATTTAATGTGGGCCTTGCTCTGAATCAGGCTCACTTTGGTGGCTGTGTGGAGCTCTTGACAATGTACTTGGGGCTTTGAGAAGCAATGGCAACATCAGTTAGATCCGTTAGATCCCCGCGCTAGGTGTGCCTAGTATAACACTAGTGATGTGATGGGAGAAACTTAATCTTCCTGCAGACTGCGTCCCAAAGTCATGAGCAAGCTCCTGAGAGACAGAAGGAGGCTCTGACACACGAGAAAGGCACCAATCTACTCTTCCTTGTCTGAACTTATCACCCTGGTACAGCGTTTGTGACTTGCTGTGTATATCAATAGTTTCTGCTAGACTTCCGTTAAGGAGCATTCTGGGGCACCCCAATGACCAGTATACTACGGGAGACCTCATAACCCCAAATGGTCTCTATTTCTCTAAAAGAGGAGTAGCTAATTGGTGTGAACACATTAGAATCAAGAATTTACTTGGGTAAAAGATGCGGCTGATCATTCCTGGCATCACCATGAGGAACATGGGCAACAACTTCAGGTAGCCATACAGAAGGATACCAACTTTCATGTGAGACATGCTCTTCCCTGCCAGGCCCCGCTGGACAGAAACCTGCCGAGGAAACACAGGTGAGTGAAGTGAATGACGGCTCTAGCAAGGTGCTGAAAGCCTGGGCTACCTCAGCACAGTCAGGACAAGTGTGACCTGCTAAAGCAGCAGGATGTGCCCTCTAGTGCGTGTTTGCTAATCTGCTCACCACTTGTCCAAACAGCTCTGGGCCTTTCAGGGCCAGGGAGACACATATCACCCACGAACATGTTTTGTGCGATACATAGCGGCCAGAGGGGACAGGGTGCCTGTGAGTATGGCTTCACTGCAGCAATCAGGGCGAGGCCAGGCTTACCAGCTGTCTTCTGGAAAGGAGAATACACCCTCTCAAAGGCCTCTCAGAGAATGTTTCTGACAGAAAGAATAAAGAAGCCTTTGTGACATCAAAGTAAAGATGGGCCCCTGGCAATCAAAGAGTGTTCAGGCAGGGACCAACTTCATTTATCGAGATTAAATAAACTACGATAGCCCTTTAAAATGCAAGCTCTCCCAGGAGATGTTTTGGGACCCATTTCATGGTGCCAGTGCTATTAGAGGTGGTCTACTGTCAGGCTGAAGGGAATGGCACAGCAAGCAAGTGGAGAAGCACTTAGGAGAAAAAAGTAAAAACATAGTTGAGAACATCACAATAATACACTAAAAGTTCTGCACTTAAAGAACGTTCAAATAAAAAATATCCAAAGTGACTGAAAGGCATAGGTTATGAATGGTACATGCATTGTGATTTTATGTTTACATCAAAGCCCATAGGAATAAACATAGTGGTTTATTGTGGTTAATCCGGGGGTAAGAGAATTAGCAGGTAGGATTTCCCTTTTCTTCTTTACTTTTTCCAAGTGTGTTCTTTTAATACAGGAGAAAGAACCCAAATGGATACTTTCCCACACAAAGGTATTGATTCTTAGGAAATCTACTGGCCAGCCCGCTGCTGGTCTCCTAGTGGAGAGGGGCCTCTCCTGAGTAGAGGGTATACGTTTCTGTTCCAGGCCTTAACTTAAACCTGGGCGTAGAAAAGGGGGTCTCTTATGGAGGGGATGAAGTAGCAGGGCTAGGGCAGATTTGAGGAAAGTGTGATATAAGGGCATTAAATTATACTGTGTAGAAAGTCTTAAACACTTTGGCATATTGTCATCGATTATAAAGTGGGGGAAGGGAAGGATTGTTGTTTACAAGTGGTGTTGGCCAAAATAAATTCTCATCAGTTTATTAGCTTTTTTTTTTTTGTAATTAAAAATGTTTCTTAGAGCCAGGGATACAGCTCTTGTCTACAAGTGGAGGGGCCCTTGTTTAGCATATTGAAGGCCCTGTTTTTATCCTCAGCACTGCTCAACCAATGTTATGGCCTTATCCAGATGTTCTATGACAGCCTCGTGTGCTTATAGGTGGGGCTTTTCAGAGCTGGCTGGATCTAGGGCATGTGATGCTGGAAGTGAGGGTGTGTGGTACTACATTAGTCGCCTGGTAGATAATGGGAAGGCCTATCCTGGGTGTGGGTGGCACCACCTAAGTCTTGTAGTGTGGATGGGATAAAAGGAAAAAAGAGAGGTGCTTCACTGCTGCTTGCTTCTTGCTGCCTTCTGCCTTTCTGCCTGCCCTGCTGGGGACTGTTTCTCCTCAGTGACGCCCCTCTGCTGTGCTGCCCTTCCTCGGGGCCAACCAACTATGGACCAACACCTCTACAAACTGTGAGATAAAATAAACCTTTCCTCCTTCAACATGTGGGCGTGGAGTATTTTGTCTCAGTGATGAGAAAAGTGACTAAGACAGCAAACAATTCCCCCCCCAAAATTAAACAAAAAACACATTTTTCTTAAATCATTTCATTTACAAGTTGGGAAGTTACATATTCTACTTCCATGCTTTTTAATGGCTACTTTAAAAATTTTTAATGTAGATACAACTTGAAGTCCAAGGTAAATCGGTATCCCTTCCCTTATTCTGAACAATTTGAAACCCACAGACAGATATAACTCTACTTTGTGGCCTCACACTTGTGTGGTTCTTACTTCCCATTTTAGTGATTAGTGTTTTTATCCAGTGCTTTAAATTTACTTATATGCCTATCAATGTCTTTTCTAACTATCCCTTCGTGTCCTTCAGTACTTTCACTTTCTGTACACACATTCCTCGGTCTTTGGTAGGGGAAAGTGATGTCCTTATTTTGCTCTTTGTTCTATGTGTGTGTTTGTGTGTGGTACTGGGGATCCAACCCAGTGGTGCTTTACCACTGAACTACATATCTATCCCTATTTATTTATTTGTGTATTTACAGATAGGATCTTTCTAAGTTGCTCAGGCCAGCATTGAAGTTGTGAGACTCCCGCTGCAGCTTTGTGAGTAGCTGAGACTTCAGGTACATATTACCACACCCGGCTTGCCATCCACCCCTTTCAAATAATACTTCACCTGGCCATGTAATTTGGAACTGACAATTCTTCCCATATTTTGAAAAAAAATACTCTTCTATCTTCTTTAATTCAGCTTAACTTACAGCTGCTGAGGTCTGTTGTCAGTATAACTCTTGTATTTTAAGTAATCTTTTCTTTTAGATGGCTTCTTAAAACCTCCTTTCTTTGATATCTTGAAAGTATGCATTTGATATATGGGTCAGTCATTTTCTCTTTGAATGCTGCTTTTCTCTTCTGAAAACTCCAGTGAGATATATTTTAACCCTGACTTTGTCTTCTATGTCATTTTCTTTTACATTTTGACTTTTTTGTACTCTTGGGGCAATTTCTTCAGTTCTCTGAGGTAACAATTTTTTCCCTTCAGCTCTGTTTAAACTGTTATATTAACAGTTACTGACTTTTACCTTTCAATAAATTTACTTTTCTTTGTTAGAAGTTAGAATTTTCAAATCTGGCTGACGTTTTGGACAGAATTTTAAAAATGTTTTTTCATTTCCACTTTTATTTCTTCAACTTTTAAAATTTATCAAATACTTCAATTTTCTGAAATTTGGGAGTACTAATTCTGTGGTTTGCTCACTGTAGTTTGACTCGTGTTTTCCAATTTGGGGTTAGCAGCTCAAGCTGATCGGGACTTTATGGGAAACTTGAAAGACTTTAGTCTAAGTTTGTCTTAATTTGTTCCTGTCATATCTTAGTTGCCTTTTCATTGCTGAGACAAAATACTTGGCACTGGAAAGCTAAAAGAGGAAAGGTTTATTTCAACTCACAGTTTGTAGAGGTCTCCATCCATATTTAGGTGGCTCCAAGGCAAGGTGGTATGTCAGAGGTCAATCACAGAGGAGAAATACTCCATGGGGTTGCAGGCAGAAGGCAGCAAGCAGTGAGCAGTAGCCTTCCTTCCATCTTTCTCTTTTATTCCATTCAGGATAACTTTTGGATGGTGCCATCCATGTCCAAGGTGGGGCTTTCATTATCCACACCTTGAATCCTAATATCACACTTATAGGGGTTGGGGATTTAGGTCAGTGGTACTACACCCACCTTACAAGTGCAAGGTCCTGAGTTAAGTCTCTGGTACCAGAAAGAAAGAAAAAAATATCACACCCCTAATCCACATTCACACATCCTATATCCAGCCACCTCTAAAAAGCCTCATCTATGAGCATATGAGGCTTTGGGGAGACCTCTAGATACAAGTCATAACATGTTCCCATAACAAAATGCCTTTGATTGAGAAATTTATAAACAATGAAAATTTGTTTTTCACAGTTCTGAAGCCTGGAAGGTGTAAGATTAAAATGGCAACAGATTCCATGCCTGACAAAGGTTTTGTCTCTGCTTCTAAGATAAAGCCTTGAACACTGTCCTTGCATGAGTGAAGGGATGGAGCACGAGTCTCATTTATGACAGCACAACCTTCATTGTCTAAGCACCTCTTACAAGCCTCACCTCTTAATAATGTTGTTTGGGGATTAAGTTTCAATATGGATTTTGGAGGGGGCATAAACATTCAAGCTATTCCTGGGGTACATTCCACAGAAAGAATCTGTTACCACTGCTGATTGGTCAATCATAAATGTTGGATGAGTTTATGTTCATTTTTCACATAGGATTTGCCACAGTTTCATTAATCAAACTGTGGAATAGAATTCTTCTCACTTCCTGTAATTCACCTCCAGGCACTTTTTTTGCTGTTGTTCTTTCTCTCTGGTGGTGGGCAGATTTTTTTCCTAGTGTATCATTTCAATGAGGCTATTGAAATTCAAGACCGCAAGTTCTACATGGCCTTTCTCCTGTTTACACAAGGCTGCTCAAATCTAAACCTTTAAAAACCAAGCTCGAGCAGGCATGGCGGTATATGCCTATAATCCCAGCATTCTGGGAGGCTGAGGCAGGAGAATCACAAGTTTGAACTTAGCCTAGACAATTTAGTGAGAAATTGTCTCAAAATAAAAAGTATAAAAGGCTAGGAAAACAGTTCAGTGTAAATGCTCTGGGTTCAATCCCCAGTAAAGCAAAATCTGGCATCCTAGGAATTTGTATTGGAAGGTAATTCAGGAAATACAGCTTACCTATTGCCAGAAGCAGAATCTCAGGGGAAACTTTTCAAGTTATGATTATAGAGAAGTTGAAAAGAAAAATATAGAAAGATTAAAAAAATTGCTAAAATGGCACAATTAAAATACAAAGGGGTTTAGACTATAGCTCAGTTGCAGAGGGTATGATTGGCACGGTCCTGGATTTAATCTCTAGCCAAGAAAACACTCCACCCAAACAAAACAAAATAAATAAAACCCCCATAATAAATAGATGGGACTGGATACAAACAAAAAAATGGATACATTACAGAGACTAGCCATATATTGTGCTCTAGATGTCATCTTGATTCCTGTTTTTCTTACCCAGTAGATTTTTACCGATCTATCAATATGTTGTATATATATCTAGTCTACTGTTTCTAGCTGCTACATGGCACTATAGTATTATCCCTCTCATTTCATCTACAAACTGTACAGTAACTGACACAATAAATATGGTGATGGATATCTCGTACACAGTCCTTTACGAACTTGTGTGAGGACATTTTAGGTAGACTATGGAGGTCGTCACTGCTAGGTAACAGAGCACAGTACACTTACATATTTTTATTGATTGATCAAGACAGGGTCTCGCTATGTAGTTCAGGCTGGCCTTGAACTCATTATGTAGCCCAGGCTGGCTTCAAACTCATGGAGATCCTCCTACCTTGAGCTCTCAAGGGCTGGGTTTACATGTGTATGCCATCACACCTGGCTTAAATTTTATTAAATCCTGGCAGGTCACCCTCCAGAACAGACTGAACTAATCTATATATCCACCAAAAGAATACAAGGGTTTCCAGACATCTGTAACCTCCCTAAGAGTTGGCATCATGATTCTTTCCAAGTTTGCCAGGCTTATGATTTTAAATTGCATTTCTCTGACACGTTTATTGTCATTTACATTTAAATTTTTTCCTATAAATTGCCTGTCACTATCTTTTGACCACATTTCGGTTAGAGCTCTGTTTTCTTGTTGATTTTATTAGTTTCTTGTCCATGAGAAACATTTATAATAATCTCCCCTAATCTGTCATCTGGCAACTTTGTCTTTTATATTCTTTGCTAAAAAGTCCTTATAGTAAAGTGAGCAATACGATTTGTACTTTCTCCCCATCTAAAACATATTCTTTAATATAACGAGATATTTTTAGTTCATCTGAAGTCTACCTTTGTAAGACTGTTGGTGTGTTAGTTGGCTTTCCATTACTGTGGCAAATACCTAATATAACCAAATTAAAAAAGGAAAGGTTTATTTTGCCTCATAGTTTTGGAGGTGTTTGTCTACGGTCAATTGGCCTATTGCTCTGGGGCCTCTGGTGAGGCAGAAGGCCATGGCAGGAGCTGCTTATTTTATTGCTGCCAGGAAGCAAGAGAAAGAGGAAGAGGGTCAAGCTCCACATATCAAGGGCACATGCCCAATGAAGAGGCTTCCGTCGGGCCCCACCTTTTGTGAGTTCCACACTTTCTGTTAGTGTCACAGGCTGAAGACCAACTTCAGCACAAGGGGATTCAGGGAACATTCAAGATCCAAACCATGGCAGCTAGGTAGGGCTGAAGTTTTGTTACTCGAAAAGTAAGCTGGTTTTTCTAATCTCATCGAAGAGTCAGCAGCTCCTCTACTGACTTGTGGAGTCTCAGAAGTATTTGCATTTATCTCAGTACCTTTTATTTTATTCCATTAGCCTATGTGTCTATTCTTGGTAATCTAAACTATTTTTTTAAATTATTGCTACTTGATGTAAATATCTTGGAGGGCAAGTTTAGCCCTTTTGCTCTTCATTTTCACACTTGGGTTAGCTATTTGGCAAGCTTTCTTCCACATAATGTTTAAACCCAACTTAGGGTGATGTAGCACAAGAAAATATATTAAAAACACACAGTTATGTAGCACATTAGAGCGCATACAATATAACCACCATCCAAATCAGGAAATGGAAGCCTTCATCCTGCCACAGAAGTTTCCCTGTAACTTTTTTAAAAAATTAAGGTGAAATTCACATAAAATCCAATTAGCCATTTTAAAGCGAAGCATTTAATGCATTCACAGTGTTGTACAATCTGTACCTCTTTTTAGTTTCAAAACATTTCCATCACCCCAGAAGAATACCTGTATCCATTAAGTAATCATTCTCCATTATTCCTCCCTTTCCTCTGGCAAGCACTAATGTGATTTCCAGCTCTATAAATTCGCTTATTTCTGATATTTTATATAAAATGAATCATCTAATAGGTGACCATTGTTTTTGGTTTCTTTCTTTCACACAGCCTTTTCTAGATTCATCAAAGTTTTAGCATGTAGGAGTACCTTATTCTTTCTTATGGCTGAATAATATTCTAACATATGGGTACACATTTTGCTTACCCATTTACTCATTGATGGACACTTGGGTTGTTTCCACCTTTTGTTGCTGTGGACAGTGTTGCTATGCATGACTCTTTTAAACTTTAAACATTTCCCTCACTCTTGAAATGACTGCTTTGGTGACTTTTATTGCTTCCTTGCTTTTAAAGAATAATTGTGTCACATATTTTAGTATCACCCATGTGTTGAATTTTATACAAATGTGACTGTGCAGTACATAACCTTTTGTGTCTAGGTTCCTTTATTTAGCATCACACTTTAGGGGTTCAGCTATGTTGGGTGTAGTTGTGCAGTTGGTCCTCTGTCTGCAGATTCTGCTTTGGGGGATTCAGCTAACCATCAATAGAAAATGTTTGCTGTATCAAACAAATACATATTATTTCTTGTCATTATACAGTGGAACAACTATTTACCTTATAATCTTTTGGTTTTACTAACATCTCTACCTTTCTTACTTTTGACTTAACCTCTTCCATGGTCTTTATTAATTTAGTCTTGTTTGCCTGCAGATTTATCTCTCTCTCTCTCTCTCTCTCTTTTTTTGTTGGTGGTTATTTACCCAATTTCTGGGTCTGAGTGTTTAGCTCATTAGGGTTAACCTTTCGTGCATCTTGAAATGCTCATTTAACACGATGACTGGAATTTGCTCTAAAAATTGATATGTAGTGTTTACACTAGCACTGCATTTTAAAGTAAAAATTGTTTTGTTTTGTGTTTAGTACTGGGGATTAAACTCAGGTCCTTGTGCTTTCAAGGCAGGCAGTGGTGCCACTGAGCGGAATCCCCAGCCTTAGAGTATAATTTTTAGTGAATGACTTTCTAACCCACAAGCTGCTTAACAACATGCCAGTGAATTTCCAGGTATGAGATTTAAAAGTTACCATTTTATTATTTTCTTCTTTTGTATTAAATTGAACACATAGCTTTTATGATAGTGATCCTTAATCATGTAGTAAGACTTTTCTTTTACATCCTAATTATGACCCGTACTTGTAAGTTTGCTTGAAAAGAATGCTTATTTTGTTTGCAGGACACAGATCTTTGCATGACTAAGATGCGTGAATCTATGTCACTATATGATTAAGCCTGTTAGCCGCACTGCTTAGTTCTGGATTGCTCTTACTTTTGCCTACATGACTACTTTGTTTCTAGAAGGAGCACTAAAATCTCCAACCACAGCTGATTCTTTATATTTCTCTGTGTGTCGAAATTCAAGTTGGCACGATGAGAAAAGACAAGGTAAGGACAAGAGTGAAAGGAATAAATCCTTCATTTTTGTGGATAATATATACTTACAAAGTTTACATAAACTATTAGAATTAATGAAATTCATAAGGTGCTGGATATAAACCCTATACCCTAAAATAGGTTGGCAGTGTTGTATACAAATAATGAAGAATTAGGGAATGTAATTTAAGAAGTATTTACGTGAAGGTCCAAAACATAAGGTAGTTATGACTTAAAGAAATATTGCAGAGATGTCCAAAGACGATGTCATATCACATCCTTTTTCTGTGGTTCTGGGGATTGAACCCAGGGTTCCATGCATGGTGGACAAATGTTTTACTACTGGGCTACGTCCCCAGCTCGACATCAGTGTCTTTCCTAGCGAACATTGCAAGTCGCCTAATGTTGTCACTTTGAGAACTGGTTAAACACTTTAGAACATGACGTAGCAGAAATTAGCCTCCCGCCAAAAGTGAAAATGTTGACAATTATACAGTTGACCTGAAGGCTTCATGTGTTTGCAGAGTGGTTGGATTATGGGGCACTACAGGCAACTTGCTATGGACAGCTAGACAGAGGACGTGGGTAACAGGGCAGCTGGAAGGGGGAATTACCAGGACAGGTGCAGCTTTCCTCGGCCAGGCCCTTCTACGATGCCATTTCTGCCTTGGAGTTGGCCCGCTGCGGACTGCAGAGTGAGCCAAAGTAAACCTCTCCCCCATTCAGTTGTGGGGCCAAAAGTTTTGTCCCAGCAAATGAGAAAAGTGACTAAGACAGTGTACAACATGGATTTTTCGTAGAGCTGTGAGTTGAACCCAGGGTCTTGTGCATGCTGAGTGTATGTTCTACCACTCAGCTGCACCCCTAACCCCTGCAATGTACTTTTGAGTAAAAGGAAACTCATGAGGTAAAAGAGAGCAGGGACTGACTAATTTCATTTGTAGTAAGTATTTGTGCATTTCTACTTTATATGCATTGAAAGGTGTCTAGCGGCATGTTCACCAAAACACTGCAGCTGGTCCTTCTCCTCCTCCTACCTCTCCTTACTTTTGTGGTAGTGGGGATAGAAACCAGGACCTTGCAATGAGAGGCAAACACTCTACCAATGTGCTACATCTTAGCTAGTTCCTTTTTCCTTTCTTTTTATTTTTTGAGTAAACTGCCCATGCTGGCCTCAAACTTGTGGTTCCTCTGCCTCAGCCTTCCAGGTACTGTGTACCAGCACACCTAGCCAAAGCAATCACTTCTAGAGGGGACTTTGGTGATTTTATCTTTGAACTTTTCTTTATACTGTGACTTTTTAAACAGCAAAGACATGTCATTTTTTTCTAAGGTGATGGCTATATTTTATTTTTAACCAGGGTATTGGTCACATAGGTGCTCATATGATGGTGCACCCATATAATCCTACCTATTCGGGTGGCTGAGGCAGGAGGGCAAGTTTGAGCCCAGCCTGGGTAACTTAGAACCAGCCTCAAAACAATAAATGAAAAGAGGGGTGGGGATGTAGCTCAGTGGCATAGCACTCTGGATTTGATCCCCAATATAGAAAAATAATACATCTGTGAATTAGATATATACTTCATGATACAGTAATGGCATTTGAAAAGAATGTATCACTATTATGATCAAAACAAAAAAACACAGCTATTTTCCACTTTTAAAAAAACTCAGCATTTTAGATAACGATGGAAAGACAAAAAGGGTAAAGAGTCAATACCTTCTAGATGAAACTATGGGAAAAACTGCTTTTAAAGAGAGTTTCTTACAACGTCATTATTTAGGCATAAGTAAAAACTGGAAAACAGGCCTGACCATGGACAGCAGACAGGCCACAGCTCTCAGTGGCTTCAGAGACTGTGGCCAATCACGGAATGTTCCAAAGACCCCTACCCCCAAGGACAGTCACTGTAGGGACCGTATCTTTCATTACCTGATCAGCACACCCGTAGAATAAGGAGATAGTAGTGGCACCAAGGATAAGTTTGGGCCAGGAGAAGTCTCCAGACATGAGATTTCGGAAGATATGGAATGCATCCTGGCGAGGGTTGTAGCACTCCGGCTTGGCAGTCCAGTTTCCTTCACTGGTCTTTCCTGGGATGGCGTAGAAGTAATTACGCTCTAGTTGCTTGTATCCTCCCACTTTTCTAAAGGCTTAAAAGAAACACATTATTTACCATTTCCCTAAAGAGCACGGTAACACATGAGTGAAGAAGCAAGAAGGCAAAGTAAGACCCAATGTGATTGGCTGTATTCCAATCTGGCACGTGACTGAGGCTTAGCCAGCATTCCCTGTCTCCTGGGCAACCAGTGACGTATGAGGAGTGGACCTGAGCAAGCTGGGCTATTCAGATTTGCTCTTGTTCTTGTGCTGATGAAACCGAAGAAGACTGCTTCTTTGCACTAAGCCCCCTCTCCCCTTTTCCTCCTCCTTCCTCTCTTTCTCTCTCTCTCTCTCTCTCTCTCTCTCTCTCTC
>NW_022900924.1:6177071-6201038 GCF_012274545.1 Fukomys damarensis | reverse complement strand
CTCTCTCTCTCTCTCTCTCTCTCTCTCTCTCTCTCTCTCTCTCTCTCTCTCTCTCTCTCTCTCTCTTTCAGTACTGGGGATTAAACCTAGGGCTTGGCACTGAGATATCTCTCCAGCATTTTGAGATTCTGTTTTTCAAATTTTGAGGCAGGGTTTTGCTAAGTTGCCCAGGCTGGACATATTTGGGTTACTCCTACCACAGCCTTCTAGAGTGCTGGGATTATAGGCCTGGGACGACATGTCCACAGCTCCTCTGGTTCTGAGATAACAGGGCAGTCTGAAGCTCTTTTGTCTACTTGGTTCATTAAGAATTCTAGATTTAATCATGCCTGAAGGAAGTATGTTTCTGGAACTTTTAGCTACAGGAGCCAAAAAAGTACTAATTTGCCTATGCCAGTTTTGAACTAAAGTTCTATCACATGCTATGTAAAGAATCTTGACTAAAATATAGACTAATATTGTTTTTTTCTGCAATTCCAGCAAAACATTTATAAAACTTCCTAGTTGAAATTTTCTTCAGATACTATGGCAACTCCCAATATCTTAAGTAGTATAAAATCTTAGCATTAAAGAAAAATATTTAAAAAGGTACTAAAACATCTATTTCACAATGTTTTATTTTATTTTGCCATATAATGCAATATTCCTTTGAAATATATTCAGTGTGTGAAATGAATTCAGAGTCATTTGGAATCTCAAGGCTTGTCCGGGAAAGGATACTGACTACACAAGACACTTCAGTGCCTTTGTGAAAAATAATTCATATGGCTTAAAAGAAAAAAGGCAAAGCCAGGTGCAGTGGCACACAACTGTAGTTCCAGCTGCTTGGGAGGCTGAGGCAGGATGACTGCAAGTTTGAGGCCAGCCTGGGCAACTTAGTGAGACCTTTTCTTAAAGAATTTTTTAAATGACAGGATGTAGCTCAGGGGTAGAGCACTTGCTAGCATCATGATAAAATCCTTGGGTTCAATCCCTAGCACTACTACTACAAACAAAACAAAACAAAACAAAACAACAAAAAAAAAGGAAACAAAAATATAGAATACAAGCAGGTAATTCATGAAAGAGAAAACACAAATAGCCATTAAGTAAATGAAAAGATGCTCAGTCTCACTATTTGAAAAATTTCAATTTATAACAAAAATTAACAGACTTTAAAAGAATATATTCCATGAAGTAGTGCTGGTTCGGGGCAGGGTTAGGAAACACATTCTCACATACTACTGAGAATGCAAGTCAGTATAGCTGTGTTAGAGAGAAAGTTTGAGTGTCTCTTGTCAAAGCTGAGCTTACTCCCAGGACGTAAGGTTAAATTAACATTCAAAACCAAGTCAGTATAGTCACTGTGTTGATAGTTAAAAAAAAAGAAAAGAAAAAAATAATACAATCATCTCAGTCGTTGCAGAAAAAACACTTGATACAATTAAAAAGCTACTTGTGGTATACAATCCTTGAAACCTAGAGGTAGGAAGCAATTTTATTAATTTGGCAGAGGGTATCTACAATAAATCAATGGCAAATATTTTATTTAATGATGAAATATTCAAAGCTTTCCCTCTAATGCTTGCTGCCTCCACTTTTATTTAGCTGTACTAATGGTCCTGGCCAGTATCACAAGACAAGACCCCCACCCCATATAGAGTTTGTAAGGAAAGAAACACCGCCCCTCCCATTTCCTGACTTGAGGGCTCGTCACCTGCGTATGTTCACTGTGTAATATTTCATCTAGCGTTACGCTTTGGTTTGTATATTTTCAGTAGAAAATTATTACATACACAAAATTAAAAAGATGTAGCAGATCTTTACTTATTGACATCGAAATATGCTCATGCTATAGCAGCAGTGATGGGGAAACAGGCTATAAAACTGCATTTTCAAAAAAAAAATTTTGTTGACACATAGCAATTTATGGGGTTGAGAGTAATTTGGGGCATCTCTTGTCAAAGCTGGGTAGCATCGTGATACTTGTGTACAATATGTAATGATAATATCAGGGTAACTATATCACCTCCCACATTAATCATTTCTTTATGTTTGAAACATTTGAAATCCTTTCTACTAGCTATTTTGATGCAGTCAAATTGTGCTAACCATAGTTATCCTGCTATGCTATTAGAAGTTATACCTTGCATCCAACTGCACCTCTGTAAACTTTATTTTCTGAGTCTATTAAAATGTATATCTCATATATAAAATATTTGAATATGTGAAGAATATCTTTGAAGGGATATTCGTAAAATGTAGAGCATTGGTTGTCTCTGGGGAGCGGAACTGAGAAACAGTGTGATCTGTATTTCACTGTGCGCTCTTTTATTTAATTAAAATTAACAATAAAAAATGTCATTGTATGTGCATGGGTTGCAGCAGTGACTAGTCTGAAGGGCAACTTTGGATGTGCAAGGCCTTGTGTATTTTTAAAAGAAAACAATCATTTAATCACTTCGTGATGCATATTTGTAGCTTCCATTCTTGTCACTGAAATTATTCGTTGCCTCTCAATGCATTTAAAAGTGATCCAACTCTGCAGACCATGCCTGACCTATTTTTTTGTGTTCTAGCAAAGCTGTACTGAGTATACCTCACGGGGTACTGATGCTGCCTGGGAGGTGAGATGGAGGTCGCTGTGATTCTGTTTGATTCGATCTGTTCTCATTCCATGAGGTTCAACAATATACCCTCTGGAAACTCAACCCTACGTATCATTTCACTAACACCGAGAGCATTTCTGTCCAAATCTCTGCAAGACTAGTCTCTGAACCGTGCAGCGATGGTCACATCGACCCCACTGAGCTCACATTCTTACCTGTGGCAGGGAATTTTCATTGTAGGGTAAGTTTACCTGCCATTAAAGGTACTATAATACATTAGTTTAGACATTAGGCTTGGTCTTAGAGAGATACAGCTCTTGTCATGTCTCATTCTCAGGGTGTTTCATGAGCAAGAAACCCTTGAGAGTATTTCCTTGCCTGTAAAATGAGGATGACTTAAGTATTTATGTCTTATGGTAACTGTGATTAAGTGAGGCAGTAGATAAATGTCTTATATACCCGATACTTCATATCAGCTATTATTTTCATTCTCATAATTTTATAAGCACCTATTCATTAAGTAAATACTTAATGCATTAGGCTATACTTTGGGTAAGGAATCTGAAGTATTGGATCTGGATGACATGATTCATTTATGTGAAATAATGAATTGGAAAGATATGTATAAAAATGATAAATTGTGTGGTAATGATTAGAGACCAGAGAATAGAGATGTGTTGATTGAATACTGATAGAATCATACTGTTGGGAGGTGGATCTTCCACTGACCTGGACAGATGGATTTAACTGAGTGCACACAAAGAGAGGGGTTTCTAACCAGAGAACAAGGACAACGCGCAGGAGCGGAGATAAGCATGGCGTGGACCAGAGCACGGGAGTCTGTCGTCTCCACTTTATTCCTTGACATCTTTTTCTCCTGAAGGGAGCAGAGATTTCTTCCCCAACTTTCAGCACGGTCTATGATAATGCTCTAGGTTCCAAGAGCTGCATTCTCCCTGTCTGTGAGGTGAAGGCGCTCATGGCCCTGTGTGGCTTTAGAGTCAAATGGTCCACACCTGGTACCCGATTTTCTTAAGTTTTACTCACCATAGCTCATTAACACAATGGACCCCCCGAGCATAACAATAGCATGTAAAGCCTCAGTATAAATCACGGCTGCCAAACCACCTGAAGGGAAAGAGGAAGAAATATGCAGGCCACATCTGACTCTGTTGACAGTAACTTCTGAATCTGTATGCCCGTCTTCTCCCAGACCTTCCCACTCAGATTTTGACCCCTTTAAGTCAGTAGGTCTTTCAACCACTTGTGCTTAGTTTTGGTACATCCTATTTTCTCTCTTCAGGAGAGATCTCTTCATGATCATTTGTGAGATTTTTATCTTGCCCCTCTTTGTCCCAATTTCCCTATACTTTTTTTTTTTTTTCAGATGGATGAAAATCTGGGAAGTTTTTCTAAGCCAGAATGTATATCTTTCACCACAAAAGTTCAATTTGGAAGTAACAGCAGCATTTCTGGTATCTACCTATGGGATAGTACCCTGTCTCCAATTGTGACAACCAAAAATGCCTACAAACATTACCAAATGTCCCCTGGAAAGCTAAATCGAATTTATCTTCCCACATATTGTGAATCATTGATTGAATACATTCTACCCCACTCTGATTTTCTCCATGTGATTCTGGTGAACTACTACAGACACACATCAGAATCCCAGATTTGCACTGTAGCTTGGGAAAAACAAAACAAAACAAAACAAAAAAATAGAACGACAACAACTCCCACTCTTAATAACTAGGTAAAGTCTGCTTAGGACAGAACTGTCTACATAAAAGATACAAAGGATTGGCCAGTGGCTGAAGGACCATGTCTCTACTTCATTCCCTTTTTGCAGTCCCACTATGTTACTGGGTGATCTGCAATGTTAGGCCCCACTTTGCCGTAAACACAATTGTTGCTGACCTTGTTTAATGCCTCAAAGATACTCTGATAACCCAATCTGGTTTTTAATGGTAGGGTACTACTGTCTTTGATACCCCTTCCTTCTTTATTTGCCCTGTGATGCAGACAGGGAAAATGCAATAGCTAGAGACTGCTGCTTCAATGTCTATTAGGACTTTGATAAGTAGAGTGTGTTGGATCAGTATAAATCCCCGCACTGCTGAAGTAATCTCACCTGTGATGGTATAAATGCCAGCAATCACCAGCAATAGCAGTGTGATCTGGTAAACATCCACATCCCAAGCAATTTTCATAAACATGGCACCATAACAGACTTCTACCTGAAGTGAGGAGAAGGTAAAAAAGCTGCATTTTCATTTCCAGTGGAATCAAAAGTCCTAGGAGAAAGAGCGGTGGCGGGGAAGCATGGCGCCCCTATGCAACAGGTGGTCTCTGGCTAGCATCCCATCACCTGTGGACACCAGGTGAGGACTATCTGAGTCTTTTACCCCACAAATTCAGCCAAGGTCAGCGTTTTATGGCTTGAGTTAACCCAACTCATCCATTTAACGCCATTTAGCCTCTTTTACAGAATGGTCTCAGAATGTGGAATGTACTCAGTTGTTTTTACAGCTCTGCCCCTGGGAAAAAGCCATGAGGACGGCTTCTTAAGAATCAGCAACCTTTCTGACCGTAGGGCCAGATGATAAATATTATAGGTGCTGTGGGCCACCACTGTGTCTGTTTTTTTTTTAACAACCTGTTAAAGCTATAAACATCATTAGCACAAGGGCTGTACAAAGCAGATCATTAGCTGGATTGGCCTGTGACCACGTTTGTTGATCCCTGGCGTAGTTGACACTGATTCTGAAACATCTGCACATTTAACTGGCTAATCTAGTGCTTTGTTAGTCTAGTGTCCAAAGCCAAGGATACAATGGGAGGATTCGTCCATTCATTTACTCACCAAATCCTTACCAAGTGCCAGTCATGTTGTAGATATTCAACAGGCTTCAGAACACACAAGTTTATCAAAACTTAGCCTCCGTCTTTAAGGAGCTTATTTTGAGTGAAGGAAAGAGACTAACACACAGGCGTAGTCTGTGTTGTGTGAAAATGCAACTCCTTTGGTTATGCAAAAAAGAAAATCTATCAAGAGCCTTCAGTGTTAAACATGGTCTCAGCACAGGAGGTAACGCAGCGAGCAAGTCAGGCCAGGCCTCAGACTCAGGGGGTTTGCATTGAGACACAGAACAGATAACAAGAAGGCACACAAGTAAGTTACTCTCGCATGGTGACAAGCATTACAAGAAAAATAGAAAATAGAGCCACGACTAACTAGTCATACCCTTGGAAGACTTCTCCAAGGAGATGACATTTCTCCTTGAAGGAGTGATGAGGAGTCATCCACATAAAAAACTGCCTCTGCTTTTTATTTTTTGCAAAATGTTGTTAAACCTTTAATAGTAACATTAAGCACTATTAAACGAACTTACATGGTAGAGGTCCAAAAGTAATTTACGTAGTCCCAGAGTAAACTGCTAGGATAATCTAGTAGAGTCCTGAGTTCTACCGGTTGGTTTTTAGGTTTTGCTTTTTGTTTTTACTGTGTTTTTTTGGGGGGTGGGGAGGGGTGGGAGGTTCTCTTTCTTGGGTTGGCTTTTGTAAAACTCACCAAGATCCTAGTGATGACATCGATGAGTATGGACAAAATAGAGACGAAGACCTGGATCCGGACACTACCAAACCTCTTTCTCAGATATTCTGGCAGTGTCGCCACCTGTTCAAACAAGAGAGGTCAGCGTGAAATAGTGTAGAGAAGGCTGAGCCACAGGAATGAGCCCACTCACAAGTGGTGGTTGTCACAGAGACCACGCTGATGGTTGGTGTGGTGTAGAAATACAAAAGGTGGGGTCACTGCCTCTGGCAGCAGTCAAGATGGGAAATAGAAGGAAGAAAGGAAATACTGCTATCTACAAAAGGCTTAGAGTCCAGCCTCCTGTTCAATCTTAGGAATGCAGAAGGAAATCCAGCTAACTGAAAATGCTTAATGATGACGAATCATATTTACAGAATAATCATAGAGAAAAGGCAGTGCCTTGTCATATACTGCAAAAATAGCCAGTGCTCAAGGGACATGGAAACTGACCCTACAGCTTCCCAGTCTGTCTCTTTGCCAGCACTGCCAGTCTGGGTGCTGGTGTCTCAGACGATCTTATTTTGTTGCTCCGTTGCCTTGAGCTGTGCACACACCATGAGTCAGGGGCTGTGCCCTGCTCTCCATGCCCGTTTTGTTCCCAGGTCCTACACAGTGCCTGGCTCGTGGAAGGTGAATTAAAAATTCTTAAACAAATATTATCTCACTCTCTCCTCTGATGATCCTTATATGCTCTCGTCCATCTATGTGGATGACTGCTTTTAAATTTTAATTCAGATCTCACCTGCTCGATGAAGACTTACCTGGAAGCGTCACAGCGACCTTGTGTCCTTTTCTAAGCATCTATAACTTTTTAAGTTTTCATCTGTTATTTGGCTCTCAATCATATCATGCCAAATGCAGCTCACTTTTTCATTGAGTTCTAAGCTTCCCAAGATGCTTTTGTATCTATTGTTGGTATGAGTTTGCTAGGATGCCATAACAAAGTAGGGTACTTTGGGAGGCTTAAACAATGAACAGCTTATTTCCTCATAGTTCTGAAGGCTAGAAGTTCAAGATTATCAGCAGGATTGGTTTCTACTGAGGGTTGTGAGGGATGGATTCATTTTAGGCCTTGCTCCTGGGCTTGTCAGTGGGTGTCTTCTGTTTTTTTTTTTTTTCACTCTGTCCTGATTTGTGCCTAAATTTCCTCTTCTCATAAGGTCATACTGGATTAGGACCCACTCTAATGACCTCGTTCTGTTGTCACTACTTTTGTAAAAACCTTATTTCCAAATGCGATCACATTCTGAGATAATTTTCCTGGGTTTATGGCTTTGAAATAGCAAGTGGTATCCTTGGTGGCAAATTAGTCTTTCCAATTTTTAAATGTCCTCTATAAGTTTAAAAAAAAAAATTTAACAGCTCTGGGCTTACAGAATTTGCTTACAGAATTCTTTCATTCTGCAGCTATGGTTTGATGAATTTAGAAGCATATACACAGCCGTGTAATCTCCACCACATTCATGATAGCATTTTTAAGAGAGGTCCCAGGAAGCCCTTCAGGTTTCGCAGCCAAGGCCTTCACTCCATCTCTGATAGAGACAACCAGTGTCAGCTGTCGTCAGCATTAACTTTTCTAGGATTTCAAAAGAATGGAACCGTACAAGATGAGTTTTTCTTTTTCGTCTTACTTCTTTCAGTTGGCCTGATGTTGAGATCACCCGTGTAGTTGCACAATTTCTCTTTCACTGAGATGGATGCTATATTATAGGGTGTTTATTCATTAGCCCACTGCAATTTACATGATTTCTAGGTTTACATGAATAAAATTTTCAATTGAATTTACATGATTTTTAGGTTTACATGAATAAAGTTGCAACCTTTGTGTACAAATCTGTATGTGGACATGTTTTCCTTTCTCTGGGAATAGGATGGCTGGGTCTTAAGGTCTAATTTGCCAAGAAACTGAAAAGTGTTTTTCAACATGGCTGGCCATATCATTTTTCATTCTCTAGTAAAATAAAGAGTTGTATTTGGTCTATGACCTTCTTGTCTTTCAGTGGCATCAGTCCACTTAGTCTTAGTCATTCTAACAATGTAAATATTTCTGAATTTCTTATGTATCACAATATTTTGGCATTTAAAAAAGTCTTTCTGGCTGGGGAAACACTAGGGTATCTTCCCAATACTAGCCAATTCTCTTTTTTTGGTACCAGGGATCTGGGGGATCTGGTCCTTGTGCTTTCGAGGCAGGGGCTGGAACTACTGAGCTAAATACCCAGCCCTGTAGCCAATTCTTTAAGAAAACAAAAGGCCCAGCCGGGAGCATGCCTTTGATATGCAAATTAACAAATATGGAGCTGGACCTTCTGTCTGGCTTGTTCCTTCCCCTGCCTTAATCATCCTAGGACAGTGGTGGCAAACCTATGGCACACATGCTACCAGTAGGCACGGGGGAGCCCTCTCTGTAACGTGTGAGCCCTCTCTGTAATGTGTGAGCCAAGTCTCCACAAATTACACGTCGGTATGCATGTGATAGCAAAGATCACGTGACTTGTGCAAAAGCATGCCAAAAGCAAACTTTTACCTTTCAATAAAAAGCTGTTTGTATAATTGAAAGCTCTGTTATTTTGTTTTTCTTTTAAGATGAAAGATGTTTTTTCTCATCCAAAACCTCAGAATTCAGGTTTAATCAGTACTCAAATTTTGCATTGCAGTTTGGGCACTTGGCCTCTAAGGGGTTTGCCATAACTGTCCTAGGACCAGTACCAGGCAAGTGGAGATGACCTTTGCAGCTCAACCTTGTCAAGATTATTCAAATTTAGCCAATCGTAAACTATTCATTCTGTGCTGGGGTGCCTTCCTCATGCAAAACCTATGCACAGGCCTACACTTTCCCTTTACTTCACAAACGATGTTTCTTCTGTGCCTCCTGGTTTCTGAACCGAACTGATTAGTTCATAAAAGAATATATATCTTCTGGATATAAGTGTTTCATTGTAAATATGTTTTACAAATATTACCTAGCAGTTTCTGAGCTTTTGTTTTCCTAACACCATCTTTTAAAGAGCAAAAATTTAGATTTTGATGACGTTTAATATATCAATTTCTTTATGGTTCGTGTCTTCTGAGTTCTGTCTAAGAAGTTTTTTTTTTTGTACCGGGAATTGAACTCGGGTCTTTGTGCTTGCAAGGCAGGCCACCAAACCGCTGAGCTAAATCCACAGCCCATGTCTAAGAAGTCTTTACCTACTCAGTTACCTTGATGTTTAAAGAATATTTTACTGGCTATAAAGTTCTTGGTTGACAGCTTTTTGCTTTTTTATCCAGCACTGTGAAATGCTGTCACGCCAATGTTTTCTGCTATCTGTCTCTGGCTGTCCTTCTTTCTCTTCCTCTCTTACTGGGCTCCAAACCCAGTGCCTCAACATAGTAAGTTCTCTACCACTGAGCTATAGTGTAAGACCATGGCCTCCATTGTTTCTAGTAGAAGTCAACGGACAAGTGTGCTATTGTCTCTTCGCACATAATATGTTTTTACTTACTAATTTCAAGATTTTCTCTTCTGCTTTCAGCAGTTTCATTACAATGTACCTAGGGGTGGTTTTCTTTATTTGGTTTCATGTTTGTTAAGCTTCTTGGATCTGTAAACAAACATTCTCCACCATACTTGGGAAGTTCTCAGTCATTATTTCTTCAAAAAATGTTTTTGGGCCAGCCATGATGAGACACACCTATAATTCTAGAACTTCATTTGAGCCTAGCTTGGACAATTTAGCAATCTAGAGAGACCCCACCTCAAAAGAGAAAAAAGAAAGAAAGAAAGAAAGAAAGAAAGATAAAGGGCTGTGGACATAGCTCAGTGTGAAAGCCTTGGGTTCAATCCCCAAGAAAAAAAATCTATCTCCTCTTTCTGGGACCACAATTACATTCATGTTGGACCATTTGATGTTGTATTTCAAGACTCTGGAGTTTTGTTCCATTTTCTTCAGTTTTTTTCTCTGTTCTTTCTCTTGGATAATGCTATCTTAAAATTCCTCATGGTCTCTTCTGTCATCCCTAATCTGTTATGATTAAGCCCCTCTTTTGAATTTTTCATTTCACTTACTATGCTTTCCAACTATAGAATTTTCACTTGCTTTTTTCCTAGTTTCAGCTCACCTGTTGAGGAGTCCCATCTGTTCACCCATTAGTGTCACATTTTTCCATTACTGTTTTGAACATATTTGTAAGAGCAGCTTTGAAGACTTTGTCCATTAAATTAACATTTGGGCCTGCATGGAGTAACTTTCTATTTATTGCTTTTTTTTTTTCTCCCAGAGTATGGGTCACATTTATCTTCCTTCCTCTTTGTATGTCTAAATAATTGTTAGTGGAAAATTGGTCATCATAAAAAAAACACAGTGTAGCACTCTGGAATCTATTTCATTTGTCTGGGGATTGCTGGTCTTGTTTCAGTAGGCAATCAACTTTCTTAAACTCAAACTGAAAAATCTTACATGCCCCTCCCCAATCTGTCCTATGATGTGCAGCAGCTGATGTTTCTGATTGTTTAAAAAACTTTTTTTGTTGTTGTTGCACTAATGGAGGTTGACTTTAGTGCCTTTGGACCCAGCTATATCTATAGTCCTTTCAAAATTCTGAGATAGGATCTTGCTAAATCTAAATCGCTAAGTTGCCTAGGCTGGGCTTAGACTTGCAGTCCTTTTGCCTGAGCTTCTCAAAGTGCGTGGATTACAGGAATAAACTGCTGCATCCATTTTTGCTTGGACCCCCCCACCAAATTTATAGTTGCTGCTAATTCAGCCTCACACTCTGGAAGTTCCCCCTGCACCTGTTTAGTTTGGCAGTCTGCCAAAAATTTGAGCCAAATTTATATTCATATTTGGTTGTTAGGTCCCTTAGTTTTGGAGCTTCTCACCTAAATTTCCAGGTGCTTTGCCAGACCTCAGTTCTGTCCTCTGATGCCTCAAACCAGGAAGACTTCTGTCTTCCACTGCCTACACTGTAAAGGTTGGGAAATGGACTCAGTTGAAGGCACAGTAAACAGAAAAATCTTACCAGGTGCAGTTCTATCTTTCTAGGAGAAATCTTCTAGTTTTTCCCTTTTTGTCATGTATTTATGAGTACGTTAGTGATCAATCAGGGACTTGGGATTTTTTACAATTTTAATCTTTTATATCTAGCGTTTAAGTCTTTAATAAATCTAAAATTATTTTGTGTAGAGACTATATTTTATTGTGGTTTGTTTTTAGTTTTTATTTTTGCAGTGATATGAGTCAAACCTAGGGTCTCATGCATGGTAGGCAAGCAAGCACTTTAGCCCATACATTATTTTTTCTTAGGCTAATTAATTGACACTTCTTTCTTTCTATTTTTATTGATTACTACTGTTTGTAGTACCTAATGATCACATTCCTCATTAGGAGTTGGCACATGTACATAAAATGTCTCAGCCCGTTTTTCATCTCCTCCCCTCCCTTCTCCTTTCCTCCATCTTTTTACCCCCTTCTTATCTGCAAAAGATCTATCTCCCTGTTTCCCATTAATTATCTTTTATTTTGGTCTTTGATTTTATTATACTTTGGATTTTTCATATAAGAGAACCATGCAAAATTTAAGATTATGCGTGTGATTTATTTTGCCGAATGTTATAGTCTCAGGACACATTTTTCCTACAAATGACTGAAATCTATCCTTGTTTATAGTAGAGTTGCATTCCATTGTGTATAAATACCATGCTTTCTTTATCCACTCATTTATTGATAGACAAAGGCCACTTCCTAGATTTAGCTATTTTTATAAACATGGGTATGCGTGAATCATACTAATATATATTTTTAAAACTTTTAGGAAAATACCTAGAAAGGGAACAGCTGAGTCAAATGGAATATCTAGTTTGAATTTTTTGACAGAATCTCCATACTGATCTCAGTGATTGTGCTAGTTTACATTTCTACCAACAATGTACAGGGGCTCCTTTTTCCCCTAAGGTCTCACTCATTTTTGGAAAGAGATGGAATCTCAGTGTTGTTTTCATTAGCACTAATGGTCTGAGTTACTGGACATTGTCCCATATATTTATTGACCATTTGTATTTCTTCTGAAAGGTGTTTATTCATCAGTTGTTCATTTTTTTGAATGGGTTGGTCCTTTATTTTGAGTAGCTTAATTTTTTGAGTTCTTTATATATTCTAGATATTACTTCTCTGTCCAAGAAATAGTTGGCAAACATTTTCCCATTCTGTAGGTTTTCTCTTCACTTTATTGGCTTCCTTTGCTGTGCAGAAGCTTTTTAATTTGGCAGAATCTCGATTGGTGATTCCTGATGTTATATCCTATGCACTTGAGGTTCTGTTCAGAAAGTCCTTGCCTATGTCTAGGTCTTCAAGAGTTTTACCTATTTATCTTCACAGATTAAGAGTTTCTCCTTTAATATTTAGATCTTTGATCCATTCTGATTTTAGTTTAGTACAAGGTGAGAGATATGGGTCTAGATACAACCTTCTGCATGTGGATAGCTAGTTTCTCCAGCATCATATATTAAAGAAGCTCCAGCATATATTTTTTGCCCCTTTGTCAATGATCAGATAGCTGAATGTGCCTGGGGTTTTTCTGCATCCTCTAGTCTGTTCCACTGGTGCACATGTTTATTTTTTGTGCCAGTATCATGCTATTTTATCATGATAGCTTTGTAATGTAATTTGAAATCCAGAATCATGATACCTCTTGCTTTATTCTTGTTGCCCAGATTTTTTTTGCTATTCTGGGTCTCTTCTGGTACCATATGAATTTTAGGATTGTTTTCTCTAGCTGTATAAAGAATGCTGTTGGAATTTTGATTGAGATTGTATTAAATCTGTATGTCAGTTTTATAAGTGTAGCTATTTAGACAGTATTCACTCTGTCTATCCAAGAAAAGGAGATATTTTTCCATTTTCTGATGCCCTCTCTGGTTTCTTTTTTCAGAGTACTACAGTTTTTATCATTGTGTTCTGTTTGTGAATATCTTGTTGAGAATCCTTACATCTATGTGCATTAAAGAGGTTGTTCTGTAGTTTCTTTTTTAGTGGATTCCTTGAGTAGTTTTGGAATCAAGGTAAAGCTAGTTTTCCATGAGTCTGACAGTATTCTTCCTTCCCTCTCAGTTTCATCAAAGAGTTTGAGGAATATTGGTTTTAGGTCTTCCCTGAAGTTCCTGCAGGAGTCAGTGGTGAATCCATCAGGTGAGGCTTTTCTTACTTTGTAAGTCTTTTTTTTTTTTTTATTGCTTCAGTTTAATTGCCTGCTACTGGATTACTTAGAGTTTTAAGAAATATCCTTTTGGTTTAGTTTTAGTAATAATATGTAGCTAGGAATTTATCCATTTTTTCTGGATTTTCCAATTTATTGGAATATACATTTATAAGTAGTTACTAATAATCTTCTGCGTTTTGGTGGTGTCCGTTGTAATTTCACCTTTTTGTTCCTTGATGTGGGTCTTTTGTTTTTGGTAAGACTGGATAAGCATTTGCCTATTTTGTTCATTCTTTCAAAAAGCAAACTTTTTGATTCACTTGTTCTTTGCACTTTTAAGTCTCAGCTTAATTAATTTTTGCTCTGATATTATATTTTCATTCCTTTAATTAACTTTGGATTTGGATTGGTCTTGTTTTTCTAGATCCTTGAAGTGTATCACCAGTTTATTTATTCAGGCTCATTCTGTTTTTCTAAGGTGGGCATTCACAGCTATCAACTTTCTTCTTAAAACTGCTGTCACTGTGTCCCGTAAGTTCTGATATGTTATATTGGCATTATCATTTGAGTCTAGGAACTCTAATTTCTTCTTTGATTTCCTTTGTGACTAATTAATTATTCAAGGGTACACTGTTTAATCTCTATGTGTTTGAATAATTTCTGTGGTTTCTTTTGCCATTGATTTCCAGTTTCATTTTATTATGATTAGATAATATGAATGGGATAGTTTTAATTCTTTTGTATTAATTCAAGCATGCTTTATGGTCAAGTATGTGGTCTATTTTGGAGACAGTTCGATGTACTGCTAAGAAGAATGTGTGTTCTATTGTTATTGGGTGAAACACTTTATAAATATAGAGTAAGTCCATCTGTTTGAAAGTTTGGCTCAACTCTGATATTTTTGTTGATTTTTTTTTTGTTCAGCTTACCTGTCTATTGTATTATGCAGTATTGAGTTCCTCTCACTATAATTGTGTTGGTGTTTATCTGATCTGTTACAACCAGTCGTGTTTGTTTTATGAAGTTGTGTGTGCTGGTTTTGGTGTATATATATTTATAATTGTTGTCTCTTGTTGAATTTCTCTCTTTCCTAATATATATTGACCTTCTCTTGGGTTGAAGTTCACTTTGTCTGAAAATAGGATAGCTACTCATGCTTGTTTTGGGTTCCCATTTCATGGAATATTGTTTTCTATCTTTGACTTTTAGTCTGTGAATTTCCTTCTGAATTAAATATGTTTCTGGTATACAAATGCTGTTAGGTTTTGGTTTTTGATCCAATCTGCCAATCTGTGTGTTTTGACTGGAGAACTGAGATCATTCACATTGAGAGTTATTAACTGAAATTTCTGTAACTACTTATTCCTGCAATTGTATTATTTTTCTGTTGCTCATTCTTTTTTTCCCCCCATCTGCTGAACTGCTCACCCTACCTGGTACATTCATTCCAATAGATGTTTTGGCTTGTTGGCTTTATTTGTCTTTCTCTAGGATAGTCTTGAGAACTTTCTGAAGTGCTAGTTTGGTGGTCATGGATTTCTTAAAGTGGTATTTGTAAAGGAAAGACCTTATTTCTCCATCAATTTTGAAATAAGATTTGCAGGATGTATTGGTCTGGGTTGAAAGTTATTTTCCTTGAAATAGGAAGAAAAGGGCTAAAGGTGTAGGGAAAGTGGGAAGGGTAGGGGAAAGGGAATAAGGGAAAAGAAAAAAATATGACAAAATGAAAAAATGGAAATAAAGTGTTTATAAATGGGGAGGGAGGAGGGGTGAAGGGAGGGCAGGGACAAGGGGGGAAAATGAGAACCAAGACCTGTCATGTAAAGGTACAAGATCCCAGTAATGAATGTAACTGTACTGTATATATAAAATGTACCAATAAACTCAATAAAAAGAAAAAAAAGAAAGTTATTTTCTTTTAGGGACTGAAACCCTTCACTCTAAGCTCTTCTGGCCTTTAAGGTTTGTGTTGAGAAGTCAGCTGAAATTCTAGTGGAATCTACTTTGTAAGTGATTTATTGCTTTTCCCTAACAGCTTTTAAGAATCTGTTCTTGTGCTGTACTTCTGGGATTTTGACTATGATGTGTTCTCTTCTGATTATGGCCTCACTTATCTGCATGTTAAAAACTCTTTCCCCATACTTGAAATATTTTCTGGTATCATTTCTGTAAAGAGGTGCTTTTTTAAAAAAATGACATTTGTGCTGTCTTCCGATTTTTCACTGATTTTATTTATTTATTTGTACGGGGGATCAAACTCAGGACCCTGCACTTGCGAGGCTGGTGGCAGAACCACTGAGCTAAATCCCCGGCCCTTCACTGATTTTAATTAATCTTAGATTAGTCTTTGTGTCAGCCAGCAGTTGTTGGATCCATTTTCACGTTCTCTCTCCTCTCCTCCTCTTCTTCTTTTCCTTCTCTTCCTCCTCCTTCTGCACTCGTCTCTCCCCCCCCCTCTTTCTCCAGGTATCTCTGAGTATATCGCCACTTCCACCCTGTCTTCTAGTTCTTTTCTTTCATTGGTCACTTCTTTTGCACATACTTACAATATATATATATTTAATCTCCTAGATTTCTGTTTGGACTTTTCAAGGACAAGAATTCTTTGCTAAACTTGTCATTCATTTTGTATCATTTTGCTTAGCTCAGGTAGCTTTTTATTAGTGTCTCCTCTAAGCAGCGATCATTTTGTTTAAGTCCATTATCTGTTTAGTTATATCATCTAAGAGCTTGCAAAGCACCTTATTGATCTGCTTTTTTTTAGTCTCCTCTTTTATCATTTCATATAATTCAGATGTTTGGCTTCGATTCCCTCACCATTGGTGCCCTATTTGCAGGAATTTTGTTGTCTTTTTTCCCCCCTGGTGTTGAGGTTTGCAGGTCAATTGTGTGGAGATACTTTTGTTGCTAGTATGGAGATCTTTTTAGTTAATGTCTGCTTTTCAGCGGTGTATTCTAAGCATGGTTAACTCTAGGACTTTGCATCTATCTCAAGATCAGACTGCCTTTGTCAATTTGGTGAAAGGAGGGCTGCAGGGTAATTGGTCCAGCACCCAGTTCTCCAGAAATGAACCACAGTGGTCTTGATGACACAAGGACAAACCAGTTATGGTCGTATGCTAAAAACTGACTAATGGCTATTACTGTGGCACCCTGGCAATAACAACAAAATCAGCAAGAGTAATAGAATGAAAGACAAACTGGATATTGATATATACCAGAAAAGCCACAAAGAGAGATCCGTAATTTTGCACAAAGACAAACAAAATTGACTTATAGTAAATATCTACTAAATGCAGCAACTATTCTACCATTAATAAAATTCAACAATAAGAGCTTAGAGTCAACTAAATATCTAAATATTAATCAATAATAGTAACAAATATGGAGGGAAAGGGAAAAATGAAAGAAATGAAATTTGAAAAATAAGGGAAAGGAAGATGAGGAGGACAGAGAAGTGAGATAAAGGATCTTGTTAAAGAGTAAAAGAAAATTAATAGAATTAGATAAAGTAACAGGAAAGAACAAACATGAAAAAGAAAAAAAAAGAAAGCAAAATAAAGAAAAAAAAAAAAGAAGAAAAAGCCCCCCCCCCAACCATGAAGAAAAATAGAAATGAGTCTGAAGAATTCCTCCGTGGTTTTGGATGAGTGGCTTCCTTCCAGGGCCTGAAGTGCTGGAATCCATCATATATGAGGGAGGTACCATGAATCCCTACTAAGACCTAATTTGTTTCCACACTCAGTTGTGTGTGAATGCTGAATCCTTTTGTGCAGGGCAAGTTTAGTGAATGGTGTCCATCCTAGGACTGTATTCACTCTCGCTACTCCCAGTTTCCATGTCCTTTTAGGTGTCCCAACTGATGGCTTTCCCCATCCATGTGCGTTTGTGAGAGGCACCCCTGCTCCAGAGGCCACTTTGACATTTCACCCCAGGCTATGGCATCCATCCATGCTGAAGTGAAGCTTTGATCATGTTGGTATATGGGGAAGCAAACGAGCCACTGAACTCTGTGCTGGACGTAGGTAGTGGGGCAGGAGGTCAAGCTATCCTAAGGCAGCACTTTCAGACTGAGCCCCCTCTGAAAGCCATTCGCAATCAGCCTGGCTTTTCAACTTGGAGGGTGGTACTCCTGTGTCCTTCCCAGCCTGAGTTTAAACTTTTCAAGGGGATCTATGTTTAGCCTGCATTCTCTCTGTGACCCTCTCTTGTGGCTGTCTCTCGCCCAGTCGCTGTGGTAGGGTGACACCTAGAAATCCTGAAGTGCAGTTATTCTGTATTTGTTCTGTGGCTTACTCTTAAGCAATTAACCTCTTTCCAAATGGCTCCTGATTAAACACTCCCAAATCCAGTCAGTTCTGCTGCTGGAGTTCTCCAATTCTAGCTTGCCATGCAGAAGTCAACTTCAGGATAAGATCCCATCCTATTTTACAATTTATAATAACCATGGGCCTTTTGGGGGTTTAGCACTGCTGGCCTGGTTTGTTAGTTTCTCCCTGGAGCTATTGACACTCTCTGGACTTACCTTATGTTAGTGGAGACAGGTCTCCTTCATCAGCCTGCTTTGCTCTTTTCTACGCATTGTACTTAATTTCTTCAGCTATTCTGGATGGGGTATTTCACTGCTGTGCTTTACCATTTTAAGTCTCCTGATCCTCCTTTCCTCAGTGATCTGCACTGCCATCAATGTTATAAGGCGAGTGTCTATGTACGATTATTTCTGGGATTTTGCCTTCTCCCGCTTGTCATTGTGTAGGTCATCCAGTTTTTCCACAAATACAAGGGACAAATAAACTTGAAAAGAGGAAAGATTTATTTTGTATTGCAGTTTCAGAGGTTTCAATCCATGACGGATTGGCTCCAGTGCTTTGGGCCTGTGGTAGTACAGTACATCACAGAGGAGCATGTGGTGCAGAAAGCTTATCTCATGGCTAGAAATGAAAGCGAGGAAGAAGAAACCAAAGTCCTAATATCCCTCCTTAAGGACATGCTCTCAGTGACCAGGTTTCCCACTAAGCCACATCTTTTCTTTTCTTTTTTTTCCTTCTATTTTGTTGTACAATATTGAATCCAGGGCCCTTACACCTACCTAGTTACATCCCCAACCCCACTACCATTTTTTGGGGTGGGGCATGAGACACAGTCTCACTACGTAGTTCAGGCTGGCTTTGAACTCACTATGTACCCCAGGCTGGCCTCAAACTAGTAGTGATCTTCCTGCCTCAGCTTCTTGAGTGCTGGAATTACAAGCATGTGCCACCATGCATCCTCTCCCCACATCTTTTTTCTTTTGTTGGTAGTGGGGATGGATCTTGGGATCTTGGAATCTTACACTTGCGAGGCAGGCTTCGGAACCACTGAGCTAAATCCCCGGCCCTCTCTCCCCTTTTTTGAGACAGAGAATCAACAAGTTACTTAACTGCCCAGACAGGGCTCGAATATTTTATCCTCTTGTCTGAGACTCTCAGAGTGCTGGGGTTATAGCCACGCACCACCATAGCTGTTTAAAGTCCTACCTCTTAAGTGTTCCCCAAAGGCTCATGTGTTAAGGGATTGGTCACCAGCCCACAGTGCTATTAGGAGAATAAAAGGGGAGAAGTCCTTGGGCAGAATTCCCATTCGTGTTTCTTCATTACCACTGGGGGATAGTGCTATGGGCTGGTGACCAAGTCCTTAACATATGAGCCTTTGGGAAACACCTATCTAAATCATAGCAGTATTTTTATTCTATGTTAATACTATATTGTATGAATTATTATAGCTTTCTAGTAAGTCTTGATATTAGGTAGGGCAAATCTATCTTTTTGATAGCATTTTTGCTATAAGAATGGCAAAGTATTCTTATAAAGTATAAGAATACTTTAGCTATTCTACATACATTTTAGAATCAGTTTGTCAAGTATTTTTTGTTGGTGTTGTTGTTGCTGTTTTTTGAGGTAGGGTCTCACTATGTAGTTCAGACTGCGCTGGAACTCACTGTGTAGCCCAGGCTGGTCTTGACTTGCAGCGATCCTCCTAATTCAGCCTCCCGAGTGCTGGGATTACAGGCGTGTGCCACCGTGCCCGGAAGTTTGTTTTTTTTTTTTTTTTTATAATTGAGAGAGGTTAATTGATTTTTTGATTTTACAATTATTTGTAGCCTGGCATGGTGGCACATGCTTGTAATCTCAGAACTTGGGTGGGTGAGGGGAAAGGCTCACTGTGAGTTTGAGACCAACCTGGCTACATAGTGAGTTCAAGGCCAGACTGAACTACATAGTGAGATCTTGTCTCACAAAAATAAAACCAAAACCAAAATCAAAGACAAAAACAAACGCTGTTTGAATTTTGTTTGCAACTACAATATTCCATGCATAGTCCTACTAGGGAGAACCAATTTTTAGTTCATCAAGGCTTTCAATCATTTACATAGTTTTTCCTTGATTTATTGATGTATTTTTTTAAAGAAAGAATTTAAAATATTTTCTATGAAGGCCTTAAGAGATAGATAAACCCTTGAGTAAGTACATAGTTATTGGTATCTTATATTATAGGCATCTCAGGATTTAGGAAACTCAGTAAGGAGCAAAAGAATGGGAAGCTTAATTTGTCCTCTGGGGCATTTCTAATACACATGCACTGGTTGTAAGAAAAATATTATAGACAATAGAGTTAATTGATCATTGACACTTACCTCAGCTTTATTGTAGATAGGAACAAATATCCAACCAAGAATAAAGAGCATAAATATAGTCTGAAACCAAAAAGAACAATTAAATCAGGTGTCCATCTAGGTCAGTCTCTTAAGTGAGATGCAAACTCAGTAACCATCTGTTTTGATAGTAACTACTAGGAATTTTTTCTGGTATCATACAATTTTTTTATTATATGTTTGCAATACACAGTGATTGCATTCAGATTGGGGGTTTGATACTTATCACAGCTTGATAATTTTTTGCTCCCCACATCACCTTCCTCTCTTTCCTTCCCAGATCCCCTTTTCCTTTATACAGAATCTACTTCCCTGATTACTAGAGACTTTTTGAGCACAGAGAATTTGACTTTGAGGCACATGATCTTTGCCTTTAAAAGATTCTTAAACTAGGTGTAGTGGTGCATGCCTGTAGTCCCAGCCCTGAGGGAGCATAAAGCAGGAAGAGCTCACGTTTCAGTACTGCTTGGGCAACTTAATGAGATTCTATCTCACATTAAAGGTGAAAAGGGCTGGGGATATAACTCAGTGGTAGAGCACCTCTGGGTTCTACCCCTAGTACTTAAAAAAAATTGGGAGAGGTTAATTGAGCACAAACAAGGTATTTATTGTTAATTTATTGTTTCTTTACTCTCAGGGAGTGATAAAGGTGGCATAAAACTAAATTTAAAAGATAGTTTCAAGAAAAGAAAAAAGAAAAACTTGAAGTGTTCTGGGAAAAGGGAGGTAAACTACATCAAAATTTCATACAATTGAAATTAGATCACAAACTTGGCTCTGGCTTTCTCTTTTTGAGACAGGTCCTTGGTTTGTACTTTAGGCTATCCCTGAACTCATTATGTAGCCCAAGCTGGCCTCAAACTGAAGGTAATCTTCTTGACTTAGCCTTCGAAGTGCTAGTATTACAGGTGTGCTCTACCATTTCCGCTCGCTCTGGCCTTCTGTGCAAAGCATGGAGGAGTTGACTTTGAAGAAAGGAGATATTTGAAGATTCTGAGGGATGAATGGGGGTAAAGAATAGGGTTTCTCAATCCAAAAGTTCATTTGGATCAAGAAGAGACCTAGAATAGCAAAAGCAATTCTAGGCAACAAAGACAAGATAGGGGGTATCACAATCCCCACCTTGAAACTACGCTATAAAGCTACGGTGATAAAACAGTATGGTACTGGCAAAGAAACAGACCTGAGGACCAGTGGAACATATTAGAAGATGCAGAGACAACTCCAGACACACTCACCTTATCTTATCTTTGACAAAGGAGCCAAACACACTCACTGGAGGAATGATAGCCTCTTTAATAAATGGTGCTGGAAAAATTGGGTTTCGACTTACCAAAGCTTAAAACTAGACTTATATCTTTCACCATGCATTAAACTAAAATTGAAATGGATTAAAGATCTAAATATTAAGACAGAAATGCTAAGTTGGCTGGAAGAGAGGTTAGGTAGAACTCTTAAAGAAAAGAGTTAAAGGAAAAGATTTCATGAACAAAACCTCAGTTGCACGTGAACTAGCACAAAAAAATCACCAAAAGGGATCTCTTTTTATGAAAAAGCTTTTGCACAGCAAGAGGAACCACCAACAGTGTGAAGAGACAATCCACAATGTGGGAAACTTTTTTTACCAGCTGTTCCTCAGACAAAGGTCTACTATATATAGAGAACTTAAAAAAAATCAGACTTCCCACATTTAAAGATCCAATCCAAAAATGGGCATCTGAAATGAACAGTCATTTCTCAGACAAAGAAGTAGAAATAGCAAATAGACATATGAAAACATGTTCCACATTAGTGGTCATTTGAGAGATGCAAACGAAAACAACACTGAGATTCCACCTCACCCCAGAAAGAATGGCTGCCATCATGAAATCAGCCAATAACAAATGCTGGTGTGGCTGTGGGGAGAAAGGAACCCTTCTCCATTGTCGGTGGGAGCACAGACTGGTGCAGCCATGGTGGAAATCAGTATGGAGATACCTTAAAGAACTAGGACTAGAGGTCCCATTTGACCCAGTTATTTTCCTGATGAGTATCTTCCCAAAAGAATTAAGAGAATCATACCACAGTGATATATGTGCACCCACGTTCACAGCGGCACAGTTTGTAATAGCTAAAACATGGAAACAGCCCAGCTGCCCATCAACTGGAGACTGGATAAAAAAATGTGTATTTTAAAAATATAAAATGGAGTACTACTCAGCCATAAAGAATGAGAAATTTAGAGGCATTTATTGCTAAATGGATGCACATTGTGGTGATACTGTTAAGTGAAATAAATAGGACACACACGTAGATACCAAATAGTTTCTCTGGTGTGAGAAACTGAAAGTGAAAATAAGGATCAAAAGGTACAATGGTGTGAAATAGGAAGAAAAGGCGTAAATGGGAAAGGGAAGTTGGAGGAGTGGGGGAAAGGAGAGAGGGGAATGGAATTAATAAGAGGAAATGAGAAAATGGAAACAAAAAAATCTTTGCAAATAGGGAGGGGTGGAGGGGTTGGAGGGCAGGGGAATGGGGAAAATAAGGACCCAGATACATCATGTAAAGGTACAGGATCCCAATGATGAGTGTCACCATACTGTACACCTAAAATGTACCAATAAAATTAAAAATGAAGATGAATAGGCTTTCTTAGGAGGTTTTTACTCTATAGAATTATTCTTTATTCATTTATTTAATAGAACTTTCTGACCACACACAGCCCCCCCGATAACTTACATAGAGATAGGTTAATAACCCCAAATTAATACAGTCTTTTATTATTGGTGTGAATCAGTTCTATTTCCTGCACAAAAATTTTCCATGAATTAAATAATTCAGTATTTTATACAGATTATGGTCAAAACTGATACTCCTGAGAAATTCATTAGGAGACCATAGTAATTAGTTAAATATCTCCAAGGGCTCATCTGAACTCGTTCTATGTCTGTACAGCAAAAGACAAAACATATAGGGCCGGGGATTTAGCTCAGTGGTTCCAGCGCCTGCCTTGCAAGGGGCAAGGGCCTGAGTTCGATCCCCGGTACAAAAACAAAAAAACAAAGATGTGTGTATATATACACCTGTATGCATATCTACATATATGCACACATATATCTGTATGTGTGCAGCCATATTTATAGATATATATTGAAATGTTAATATTGTCTTTTTACTACCTGACTAATTCCTAACAGTTCTGTGTTTACTGTATCCCTACAGGCCTTGGAATATAAATCCTCTGTCTTTTCATTTACTAAAAAGAATAAAAAGTAGCACACATCTTCTGACTTGGCTTTTTTCTCAAGAGGTCTTTCACCCTCGAGGTTTAAAGCAAGTTTTACGTTTGTGAATTGTACCTGGGCGATGATAAAGATGGAGGGGTTCACTGATGCACGTCATTACTTACATTCCATTCGAAGGCCCCAATAGCAATTCCTGAAGATGCTCCGATCCCTGCCAGGCCCATAAAGTGGCTACTGCCAATATTTGCAGCAAAAAGAGAAGTACCTGTCTGAAAATCGAAAGGTGGTTACATGTCAGAACGCATTGTCTAATTCCCAAAATTAATTCTTACAAATGTATGCTCTCACTGCACTGCCCGTATTCTCAGAAGGGCCTGGCTCCCTGGGCAGAGTTCCCATTCGTATTTCTTCTATGCAGCCCCTCGCCATGAGTTATAAGCCAAGGAAAGAGGAAGACAATTGAAAAAGTTTCTCCACAGGCTCTATTAATGTGCTTGGAATTTGCCAATATGGATATGCTAGCAGGAGAGAGATTTATTGGATGTAATTGAAGATAATTAAAAATATAGCTGATTATCTATGAGTTTGGTTTAAAATGCTAAGGTGCATGACTATGATGGAGTATAAGGTAGAATATAGAAGGAAGAAGGTAGCTCTTAGAAGTGATAGAAGGAGCTGAATTTTATATAT